>NC_138372.1:3936960-4269105 GCF_054177405.1 Leptonychotes weddellii
AGGCAGGGGCATGATGTCGTCAGCCCATCCCCTAGACAGCTCCTCCTCCTGGTGCAGTGGGGAAAGAAGGAGGGGTCTCCGAAGACAGCTCTGAGGAGGCAGCAAGCAGTTTACTCCAGCCTAGAGGTTTCAGGGGCCGCCTCCACTCCCAAAGCCCAAGCCATCCACTGTCCACACCACAGGCAGATCTTCTGAAAACTAAAACCCGATCATGTCACTCCCCACTTAAAACCCTCCAGTGGCTTAGAATAAAATCCCACCATGCCTGGCTCCTACCTCCCCTCCTGCAAGGTCCCTCATGGTGATCTCCAAGCTGGCCTTGCCTTCCCGGCTATGACTCACCAAGCCCAGCCCCTGCACCTCTGCGTTCTCAGACTAGAACACCACGTGCCCCTCATCTTGCAAGGGCTGGCACTGGACCCCCACTTCAATGCCACCTCGTCAACGAGGCATTTACCTCCTCTCAAAAGAAGTAGCCCCTTGCATCCCTCATTCTCAATCCTCTTAAAATTGAATTTCCTCCCAAGCATCTAAAACTACTTGAAATTGTTTTACTTCTTTGTTCACTTCTTGATTATCACTCCTCCCTGCTAGGATGTCCTCTCCAGAGGCTAGGGAGGGGCCTTCGCTGTCTGGCCCACACTGCGTCCTCCACACCAAGAACAGCTCTGGCCCACGGCAGCTGCTCAGCGTACACTAGATGAGAACGGATGGATGAAGGCAGAGGAAGGGTCTTCATGCCAGAGAAGGCCACGAGGGCAGGGAAGGTCTTGGCCTGGATGTCCCTTCCTGCTGCCGATGGTCAACAAAGCCTTCCCAACCGTCTGACCACAGGTTCTCTTCTACCTCCTAGCATCCGTGACCTTGGGCCTACTGGCCTGGCCGGGGCAATCGCTACCACAGAACTCTGTCCTCGCCGCCCCACAGGCTGACAGCTGAGCACTCCCAAGTGCCAGGCCTGTGCCAGGGGTTTGGGGCAGCAAATCCTGTTCACTCTCTCAAAGACCCTAAGGAAGGGGTGCCTGGGTGGCTCAGTCATTAAGCGTCTGCCTCCGGCTCAGATCATGGTCCCAGGGTCCTGGGATCAAGCCCCGCATCGGGCTCCCTGCTCTGTGGGAAGCCTGCTTCTCCTCTCCCACTCCCCCTGCTTGTGTTCCCTCTCTCGATGACTCTGTCAAATAAATAAATAAAATCTTTTTAAAAAAAAAAAAAGACCCTAAGGAAGAGATACTGTTACCATCTCGTTACCAGATGAAGAAGCTGAGGCTTGGGAAAGTTAAGTGGCTCGCCCCAAAGTTACCAGCTGGCAAGTGGGGAGACGGATGCCTGGGCTTCGGACCAGTACCCCTGTGCCTCAGGCACAGGTGGGGGCATGAAGACCAGCTAAGTGGTGCTTTGACAGCAGAGCCCTGAGGTCCACCCCCCTGGGGACAGGGCACATCCCAAAGCCAGTTTAGGGGGATCCCAGGCCAGCCTGGGGTTACCAGGTCACATGAAGCAGAAACCATGGGGGCTGGACCAGGCAGGTCACCAGAGGTCACCTGAGTGATCAGGCCCTGGCCATCCCCAAGTCATGCTGCTGTCTGCATCCTTCAGCCAAGGCAGAGGGCTGCTCCTTAGAGGACCAAGGCCCTAATGCCCCAGGGCCAAGAGTGCAGGGTCAAGGACTGCAGAGCACGGGGAAGAAAGGAGCCCCTAGCCCTTGCACCAGGGGAGGGAGAAGGCCTCAGCAGTCTCCTGGGTCCCCCCACCTCTTCTATGGAAGGGAGCGGAAATAGCCCATGTGCAAGACAGAGGTCCCAACCCCTGGCTCCCTGGGGAGGGGGCCCCTCTTCAGCCCAGCCCCAGCTCCAGGCTCATGAGTCAGGACTGGCTTGTTGAAACTGATACCCAGAAACCAGATGCTGGGACTGATGAATAATAGAGTCTCCAAGGCAGGAACCCCCATCCATTCCCCCCCTAGCACCATCTCCCCAACCCCAGAAAAGCAGAGGACTGTGGGCGGTCGGGCCCCTACAACATGTTGGGGATCCGGCCTGGTCTTTGGTGGGACAGAGGAATTCCTCGTCCAGGAGGAGAGACCACAGGTCTGGGTCCAGGTCCATGTTCTGCTCACAGCTGACCAGCCTGGAGCACCTTGGCTAGAGGGACATGACTGCCCAGAAGCTCCCCATCCGGGCTAAGCTCCCCTGGGAGCCTACTGGCCCCAAGGCCCCATCTGGCACCTTGGCAATCCAGGGGCGGAGGCTGCAGGTTTGAGCAGGTTGGCCAGGGTGGGGCCAGCTCTGCCAGGCTGCTCTCCTAGCTCCAAACAGCCCACCTAGCCCCTCCCTTCCCCCAGGGCTAGGCCTCACTCCCTTGGATTCTGGGGCCCACCTGGAGGCAGAGCCTGCCTTAAGGCCCTGCCCCGTGCTGGGCCCATGGCAGGGCTATAGAGAAACTCTCTGCAGGCCAGGCTAACTATACAGGCCCCAGAAGTCAGCAAGGCCCCTACCACCCCTGGGCGTGGTCCAGCTAGGACCCAGTGCTAAGGAGAGAGGTAAAGGCTGTGGTCAGTGGACTTCACCTCCTGCCCAGTCCCCGCACGAAGGTGCCAGATCCTGGAGTCCAAGATCCTGACACCTCTCTCTCCAGCGTAGTATAGGAGGTTCCTTGGGAGGGGATGAGAGAGGAGGCACATGCCTGGGCTACAGAAGACCTGCTTCTGGGCCCCACCTACCCCTGTCCTTATCCATCTGTGCAAAGGAGGCACTGGGCAGTTCTCTAGAATATTTTACCTAGGGATGGCCTCTGGGCCCTAATGTGTGCCTGGACCCTGGCGAAGGGACAGAAGAAGAGTAAAATCCTCCTAGAGCCCCGCAAACCTGGGGAAGGTTTCTTTGGAATTTGTAGGACCCAGGGCCTCCTCGCCCTCCATTTCCGCGTCTTTGATTAAGGCAAGCCCGGGCCTCTCCAGGTTCTTGGGTCCTCTCCCCTCCCCCAAGCGGGTCCTGGCCGGCGCAGACTGCCTGAGGCTCAGACTCGCGCGCCCCCTGCCGGCCTCGAGACGACTTTCCGCCTGGGACCAACTCCCGGACGCCCAGCTCAGGCAGGGTCGCCGGAGCCTCCCAGCCACCCGGCGCCATGGCCCCTCCAGGATCTTCTCGCCCCGCCAACAATCCTCACGCCGGGGCTGGGTCCCCATTGGCTCCAAACGGCCATAGCGCCGAGCCAACCCCACCCTAGAGTCACTGGGGCGGGGGCGGGAGCTTGAGCCCATTCCACCCTCAAGTAAATGGAGGCAGAGCCAGTGGAGCCCATCGATACCCGCCCGCAGTCCTAGGACTGCGTAGGACCCTCTACTCCCGGTTTTGTCCACTAATTCGGGGGCAGTCTTGGAGCCCGGACCCACAGCCGTCCCGATCCCAGCCCCGTCTCGTCCCCAGCTTCCCCGTGAGACTCACCTTAGGGACATGCGTGAGAGCAGTTTCCTTCCCTGTGGCTGGGGCTCTGGCCAAGGTTGCCAAAGCCTCGGGGGGAGGGGGGGCGCGCGCAGAGCCAGGGGGACCGGAGCCGCGGGGCGGGCTCAGTCGGCGCAGCGCCGGCGGGGGGCGCGGGACGTAGGGGAATTACGGTAGGCCGGCGCGGGCGCTACCACCTGGGCGGGCCGGGACGTACCATCCGAGCGCCCGGCTGGCAAGGGGGAGCGCTGGGAGCCGGGGAAGGGCCGGGCGCCGGAGCCCGCGGCCCTGGGGGCGGCAGGAAGCGCGGCGGGCGCTTGGGGGTAATCTAGGGTCCGGGCTGCGGGGCCGGGGGGGGGAGGGATTGTCACTGTCCCCGAGGGTGCTGGCCCTTTGCAGATGTGCTGAAAGTTCGAAGTCCCTAGGCTTTAACCTGGGCTTGAAGACAGGAGCTCGCCCGTCCCCGGCGACGGCCGGTGGCAGGAAGCTGCCTTAGCCGAAGAGAGGAGCCCCTGGGCGGGGGGGAGGGGGGGTCCGGGCGGAGGGACCCGCAGGCCGAGCCCGGCCCAGGAATCGCCCCAAGCCAGGCTCGCTTCCGCTGGATTCTGAACCGTGCCCTCCGGGGCGTCTGAAAAACGGGCCCGCCTATCTCCGTTCCCCCTCTTTGCCCCTAGCCCATGCCTGGCGTGGCTGGAAAAGGGGCCATTCCGCCCTTCGGTGGTCCCGGGTTCTCTCTCCCGCCGCCCACGTTCAGAGTAACTCTGCCCTGGGCACAGGGGGTGCGGCGAGTGTATGGGGATACAAGAAGCTCGCAGGAGGAGTCAGGCAGCAGGCCCTAAGCACGCCTCCCGCCTTCCCTAATTACCACACGGGGTGAGGTGGGTGCGGCGGGAAGGGCCCCTAGGGCCTGGGGCGGGCCTGGGGCTCAGGCCCACCTGCATTTTCCCAAATCTAGATCCCCCTCCCCCATGCCCCTCACCAGGCGCGGGGCCTTGGGGCTGCCGGTTCTCCCTCTTTGGCAGCGCTGACCTCCCTGGGGCTGGGTCCACTCAAGGACAGCTCATCTTGGCCATAACGCATGTGGTGGATCCTCTGTCCCTGCCTCCTGGGCCGGGCACCCCATGCCGTCACCTGCTCCCCCCCCCCCATTACTTAGCCACAGCCCAGGAGTTCCTCCAGCTTCTCTGGTCCTGTCACTTCCTCCAGCTGCAGACCAGACTGCCACCTGTCTACAGCTGACCAGCAGCTGAAAGTCACCTCCAGAAATCCCCAGAATCTGGCCATTCTCAAGGACACCCTGGCCTCCCACCTCTCACCCCCAAAGCCTTGCCAGAGGGAATAGGTGACTCCCTCTCCCATTATTCACTACATCCTGCCCATTCTTTCCCCACAAGGATCTCAGATCCGCCCCTTCCTCTGCCCTGTGTCCACTGGTCTTCATCTGGCCACCCCTCCCCTAGACACACCTCCCCCTGACTCATCCCTGCCACCTCACAACCTACAGTGAAACTGGAAAGGAACTCCACTCTCTCTGCTGGAACACCGCTAGGAATGGGGTGCTCACAAACACCAAATCTCTGCATGACAATAAACAAATTTACGTAAAAACAAAAGGAATGGGGTGCTCACAACCTGTATACTGGGGCACAACTTCAGCTGTTGGAAGCGCCCCCTCCTGCCAGGGCCCTTGGAGCCAAGCAGAAAAATTCACCTCCCTTTCCTCCTGACAGATCCTTAGAACCGGGGGACTCTGGGGACAGACAGATCTGGTGTGAGTCCTGGCCTTGCAGTGGCAAGTCATTTACCTCCCTGCTCCTTGGTGTCCTATCACCAAAGTGGAGATGCGGAGATGGGGTAGTCCCTACTGCGAAGGATGGGGGTGAGGACAAGAAGAGTTTCCTGTGGGGAGGCAGGAATGAACAGTGGCTGCTGGAATCATTACCTTTGAGGATGATGCCCTGAGGGTCCCATCTCCAGGATAAATACCCTTGAGTTGTCACTTGCCTCAAATGTGATGGGCCAGTGTCCCCTGGGCCAGTGTCAGCCCTCCTCCATGTCCCCTTGTGACCTGGGGTGCTCTGCACAGACTCTGACCAGAGCACCTGGCTCAAGGGGGGCCCTCAAGGAGCTGGGGAGTCCAGACACCATCTGTCCTGTGGGTCGATAGCCACTGTCTCATCGCCTGGCCCTCCATGAGGGAGGGGCCGAACACTTCCTTCATCTCCCTGCTTCCCAAAACTCCAGGCTCTACCCGCCCTGGCAACAGGACAGATGTGCCATAAACATTTGCCATGCTGGGTAGGGTTGCTGGGGTCTGGGATGGAACCTGGGGAGGTCTCGGGTCTTAGGGAGGGGAAGGAGGGCACACCCAAAGCCGAGGGGTTTCTCTCCCCCTCCACGGGAGATGGACAGCCAGGATTCTCTTGAACACCTACATCATGCCCCACTCCATGCTAAGCACTGCACATCTGAGCCCTGTTTTAATCCTTCCCACAACTCGAGAAGCCTCAGCTTGCAGATGAAGAAACTGAGGTCAGAGAGGTGTAGTGATTTGCCCAGGGTTGCACAGCTGGAAAGGAGTAGGCTTTGACCCTGGAGTTCACAGGTGTAGGCTACTCTACACATCTTCATCCTGAGGAGGGGCAGGGATACAACTTCTCTCCTGCGGTCTCCAAGGCCCTGACCTCCGGGTGCTCCCTGTCCAGCTCCCTCTTAGAGCCCCAGCATGCCTCCCTGCTCACTCAGCTCCTCGTTCCTCGGGACGCCAGCAGCCTCCTCCAGGAGCCTGTCCCCCAGAACGAACTCCAGGGCAGGAAGCTGGGGTGAGGGGTGGCGGGGGGGGACGGCTGCTTCATCTCAGAAGTCCCAGCACCCATAAGAGGCTAAAACAAAGCCTGGGGACCAGTTGGGCAAGCCCATGACCTGACTTCTCCCCTCCTCCCTGGGGAGCTAGGATGTCCGCTCCAGGAGGCCCTGGGCCTAGAACCGGGCCTGGCACAACAGACGCTAAAAGCTGATTTGGTGAACGCATGAATGACGTCATCTCCTTAAAAAAGCTAGTCATATCCTGCTAGCCTTCTGAGCAGGGCTTGGAGGAGCGAGAACGAGGCTCTTGATCCCCCTCCAGATCCAGCTCTGCTAGTCATGCCGAGCAAGGTGGGCAAGCTCTCTCCTCTCCGGGCCCCGTTTTCATCACGTCATGTGAGAATAAGGCTTTCCTTGGGAGGTCTCCGTGGGCTCAGTGAGACAAACATGAGGGCCTAACGCCCCACCTGGTGCACAAGGCTGTTTGGTCAGTGGTGGTGGTTATCACCATCAAGGACATTCTTTGTTCCTCTTTGTCACCAAAGTAGGATGTCATTCGCCTCCTCTCCTCTCACTGTGCTCCAGCCAACTCGACCCCTGGACAGGACAAGCCTCCTGCCCGTATATCCTGCCCCCGCACCTGAGTCTGTGGCAGTCCCCCCTTCCCGGACCAGCCCTGCCTGCCGCTCTGCCTCTCCATGTTTTCACCTCCACCGGAGGCCACCTTCTCCGGGACGTCTGCCCTCACTGGCCCCCCGGCCTCTCATCACTCAGGCATCCCTGTCCCCAAAGTGAGTCTCTGCCATTTGTCCTAACACGGGTCCCACCGGGGACAGGCCTTGGACTCTCCCCCCGCAGGCTGGGCCATGTCAGTCACGCTGAGTTCCAGGCAGGCCAGGGCTGGGCTGGAGCTAGGACCTGGAGGCTGCGGAAGGCCCACACTCGCTGAGAGGGGCTCGCCACTCGGGGACCTCCCACCCTTGCCCCTGCCTGTGGCAGCTTGGGGGCCTGGCCCAGGAGCAGCTGCCTGCAGGAAGGGCCCCCGGCAGGATGTATGTTGGGGGCTGCTGAGGCCAGTTTGTTGCCAGGAGCCCCCATCTGGGAGAGAGGCAACCAGCCAACACCAGAGCCCCAATGCCAGGCACCAGCCGTGCCAGCGCGTTGAGTCTGACATCACAGCCACCCCCTTGCCCGGTGACCACGGCAACTGAAAGCCTCCCCCTCCTGTCCTCGCCCCCAGAACAGTCCTCCATGTTCCTTCTAACCTGGTCTTCCTGTACAGAATGTATGAGCATGTGTCTGGGCGGAGGGGGGTGGGAGGGGGAGCTGGGGGGTGGGAGGGTGGCATTTTTAATTTCCTGCGGCTGGCAGAGCTGAGCTTCACGGCGGTTCGGAATACAGGCTCTGACATTACACGGATCTGGGCTCTGGGTTCCAATCCCAGCTCCACCACATCCCAGCGATGAGCCACTAACTCCCTGAGCCTCAGTTTCTTCATCGATAAGTAAGAATACTGACAGGACACATCTCCGAAGGCCAGAGGGAAGAGACGGGGAGTCCTCAGCTCCCAGGCCTGACCCAGTAAGTGCTGGCTGTTTGCATCACGGTCACTCAAAGGCGTGCTGGAAGGGGCCACACTTGGGTTCAAGCCCTGGCTTGGTCCCTCATGAGCTGTGGGGCCTCAGCCAAGTCACAGGACCTCTCTGAACCTTGGTCTCTTCATCTGGGAAATGGGGCACCCAGGCCTTCCCAGCAGAGCGGCAACCAGCAGCACGTAGGGACAGAGAGAGGGCACACGGCACCAAGCCTGGCGCATTATGGGCAGACTCACCGGGCGATGATATTTATCGTTCTCCCTCTTGTTCTGCCCCGCTCCCGGCTCCTGGGCCCTGGCCCTTCAGGACCAGATGTCCCTTCTTCCCTTAGTCATTCCACGGCACAGTCACTCTCACCAACTCCCTAAGTGTCCCCAACCCATGCCCAGGCCTGACAAGTGGCCCAGCGCTGCAGGAAGGGTACCAGCTGGGCACTGGAGTGAAACCTCGGGGCTGGGGGGTCCTTTCCCTTCCCGGGTCTCAGCTTTCTCATCCGTAACATGGGGCCACAGCTCCTATCATCTCAGCGTGGCTGCCAAGGACTGCAGTGCAGGAAAGGGCTTTGGGGCACCCCTCCTCCCCCAGCTTGCGGAAGTCCCCTCCATTTTGCTGTTTCTGAGCCAAGGGCAGCCCCTCTGCCTCCTAAACCAGCCACCCTGCGGCCCAACCCACCCTTGAACCCAGATGACACTGTGGCCGGGCCAGCTGCACCCTTGCCAGGGCCCTGTGGGTATCCATGCCTGGAGAAAGAGAGGGTTAGAGCCCTGTCCCCTCTGCTCCCAGCAACCCAGGCCCTCCAGCCTCCCTACCTTGGCTGCACGCCCCTTGTCCATGCAGTCTGGGTTCTGACAGCGCAGTCCTTTCTCCTCCGCCAGGCTCCGGTCGTCTGCAGAGGAGAGAAGCAGAGGGTTATCAGTCGGGTGGGGCCCAGGGAGGCTGCGCCCCAGGCAGGGGCACCCAGGCAGCCCTGGGGCCCCAGTGGCCTCCAGACTAGAGGATGGGTGGAGCTGTCTCCTCAATCCTCCCTTCAAAGGAGGTCAGTGTCCCTTTCTCTTTTAAATGCCAACTTATCTGCACGGGAATCTGTTTGCAGAGTCCTTTTCTTGTTGCAGTTCCCCAGGGAAATTATCCAGATTCCGCGGGGAGAAAACGTCTTTGGAAATAAGCTGCTCCCTCCCTCTGTCCCACTAGTGGGGGGCGGGGGTAGCTCAGTGACCTTGCGGGGCTCCAGACTTCCTGGGGGATCCCCGCAGGGCTGCCCGGTCCGCGATCCCTTCTTACCCCTGCCCTCCACATCACAGCCTCTGTGGATGGACTCCTCCTCAAAGGCCCGGGGTGTCTCCTTTCCCCACGGTCCATCTTTGACCCATAATTTGGCCCCCTCCTAGCTGCCTCTCTTCCTAGGGGCTGGGGCGCAGCAGCAGAGGGGGGCAGGGAAGGGGCAGAGAGGCTGCCTGCCCCAGCCAGCGTGCAGGGCCAGGGGAAGGGGTGCTGCTGAAGCGGGCCGCAACCTGGGGGCAGAGTTTGGACCCCCACCGCCTTGATTTCGAGGCTGGCGTCCACCTCCCACCTTGAGCGAGCCTTCCCCAGAGCAGGGGAAGGAGCGCGCCCTGGTCCCCCCACGGCTCCCTCCGCCCGGCCCGCCGGCGCGCGGCGCCCCCCGCCCGCGCCCCTCCTCGAGCCGGCGCGGAGGCAGCCCGACCGGCAGGCCTGTACGGCGGAGCCGGGCCGGGGCCCCGCACTCACCCATGGAGGAGGCGCCGAGCGGCCGGGGACGCGGGCGGGGCGGGGGGCGCCGCGGGCCGGCCGGCGGGGCGGGCGACGGTGGCGGGGGGCGGGCGCCAGCCGGGTGCCGGGGAACAGGCCGGAGCGCCGCCGCCGCGGGACCCTCGGCGGCCGGAGGCGGGGCGGGGCAGGTGGGCGGCGGGAGGAGCCCGACGGGAGGCCCCGCCTGCGGGGGGGCTGGACTCCGCGGCCGGGCCCGCCCCCTCCCGCGGCCCGCGCCCCCTCCCGAGGCCCGCGCCCCGCCCCCCACGCCCCCCGCCCGCCGTCGCGCCCTCCGCACCCCGCCCCGGGCGAGGCCGCGCGCAGCCCGCACCCTGCCTCGCGGGGCGACCCCCAGCGCCCTCAGCCTCCCAGACACCTCAAATGGAAGAGGTGTGTTCACCTCTGGTGGTCAGGAGACGTTTTCTCCATCTCTTGGCAAGTGCGAATACAGGCATTTTAGGCAACTTTGCTATCTCCCCCTGGTCCGAAAGGTACCATTTAGGTGGAAATGGCGCCTTCCCGTAGGTAGGGACGCAGGTCAGGACAGCTCTCTAGCCCCTCATCTCCCTCCCCCCAGCGGAGTACCCCCATTTGGAAATGCTGTCGTGGTTGGGGGTAGGGCTCCATAAATGGGAGTGGGCTCGGTAGCTACTGTTGTTTTGTTGGTTAGCATTTTAAAAACTTTTGGGAAGTATAAATATGTACAGAGAAGTGCAGCTGTCCAGAGTGCACAGCTCAATAAATGTCCACAAAATGTATTTTCACAAAATAACCAGCACCCAGATCAAGAAGCAGAGCATCACCAGCCCCCTGCAGAAGCCCCGCTCAGGGGGGCTGCCAACCACTCCCCACAAGGGGAGGACACTGTGCTGACGTCTAACTGCATCGATTAGTTATGCCTGGTCTTGTACTTTGTGTAAATGGCATCACACGATACTGGGACAGCATTTTAATGGTTACAAAACACTTTGCACTGCAGAAATGGAGCCTCGGGAGGTGGCCAGGACTCCTGCAAGGGACTGAGAGTGCTCCCAAGCCTGCCTAGATCCCATCCCATAGTGCCAGGAGGCCCTGGTTAGATCCCTCTCCAAAGGCTCCCCTGGCCCTTCCCCAGGGCAGCCCACCTGCATGCAGTGGGGAGGGGGCTCTCCTCAAAGAGCATCTTCCCTGGAGGCTTAAATGGTGCCCTGGAGCTGAGACTTTGGGCTGAGGGAAGCAATGGGACAGCAGGCCTCTGTCCCCTCTTGGTGCAGTGTGGACCTGGGGCTTCTGACGGGGGCGCCTGCCTGCCTCAGGGTGCTCAGGCCAGTCCTGCCTCGCTCAGTTCACAGAAGCACATGGTTCTGGTTTCCCCCTCAGAAGCTCTATGGCCTCAGCTGTCCAAGGGGCCGGTAAGGCCTGTCCTGACCGGGTCCCTGGAGTCGGTGGTCCCCGGGGGCCCTGCCCAGCCCTACCACAACCCCCGCAGCACCCCTCTGCCATCTGGGTTTCCATGGGGACCTGGACCCCTCAGCCATACGGGGTGGGGGAGGGGGTACATTTCCCATGTGCTCTGCAGGGGGCTTCTGGAACTCAGCCAGACAAGGTCTACTGGTGGGTCCAGGTGCCTGGGTTCTCACAACTCTGGGCCTGGGGTCAGGTTCTAACACCCTTTGCTCCAAGACTTCTGGGTTCTGGCTCTAAATTCTGGGGGCCCGGGGCTATTTCCTCCACCATAACATTCTGGAACTGCCTTCCCAGCTCTCTATATCCTGCTATGAGAGCACCAGGCCACAGCCTCTGCAGGGCCTGATCCCCCTGCAGCTGCCATGGATGGAGTTGACTTGTGGTTCTGGAATTCTTTGTCCTGGTTCTTCTGGGAGATGGGGTTCTACCTGACTGAGCTCTCTGGCCTCTGACCCCCCAGTTTCAGCTCCCTGGAAATGCTCAATCTGCTTTCTAGACCCCCTCTCTGGACTGCTTGGTCCTCACTCCCCTGGGGTCTAGCTTTCTCTGCGCTGAAGTTGTAACTTTCTGGGGCCTGTGGGTGTGCTTCTTTCTCCTAGAGACTCCAAACACAGGAAGATCAGTGAGGGTCCCCTGAGAGGGAATTTGGGGGGATGGGGAGGGCTCAGGCATGGGCAAAGTCCTGCCATGAGGTCCTCTCTAGGCAAGCCACCCCATTTACAGCCTGTAGCAAGGGTGGGCCTGGTAAGGGGGAATGCTGTACCAGGTAACCTGGTACCCGGGACATAGCTCATTGGACCAGAGGTGGCCACCTGGCCAAGCCCATTCAATCAGATTTGCTCTCTTGAGAATTTGAATTGAGACAGGCAACATCTATGGGGCCCTGCAGCCCTATGGTCATGGAAAGTCAGTCTGAGTGGGTACAGAGCCCTGTGATCGTTGAAGAGCAAAATGAGGGGGACCCCTAGAAGCAGCTGGTCAGTGGAGGGGACCCCAGAACAGAGAGGGAGGGGAGAAGGTGCTCCGTGACTGTGGGACAGCTCCTGGGGGCCCGTCTCCCTGCCTGCCCTTGGCTTCCCCCAGGGTCCCTGCTCCTGTGGTACCCCTCCGAGTCAACCCGAGTGGGTGTCTGGCTGCTCATCTGGAGCCAAACGTCAGGCAGACCAGGAGCCCTGAACTTGTCCCCCATGCCAGGATGCCAGAGGCTGCCCTCTGGGGTCTGAGACAGCCCCGCTGCCCTGCTGGCTCCTCCAGCCGCCCCCACCGTGGAAAGCCAGGGCCCCCGGGGCAGGCAGACTAGCCCATGGCCAGCCCTCCCCCGCCTCCCATCTTAGTCATGGGATGCCGCCTATCCTTCTCTCCCAACACGCTCTCTACCACAACCGGCCGACAGGGCGCCTGGGCAGAAGCCGGCCGGCAGACATGTTTTGTTTGGCCAAGCACCGCGCTTCAAAAGAATTTGAATTGGTTGCCAACTTTGAAAAGTCAGATTTCACATAAAAATCCAGAATTCTGGCTTCTATGGACAAACCAGAGGAGCCTGGCAGCTCTGGACCCATCTTCCTGATGACTCCAGTTTCCGAGTTGTGTGTGCCCTCAGCAGGCACACACCCTTCCTCCCCCCAACCCCACAGTCCCCACCGCGGCCTATCACCTCACCGGGAGGGAGCAGAGCTTCTACCCCAGCCCAGCCCTTCCTGGTCCTGTTCCTCTGCGCCCTGCCACATCCTCCATGTCACTGTCCCCTGACATCCTACCCACTCTCCAAGGCCTCTCTGCCTCGACATACCCAAATTCCAGATGACTCTCTCCCTCCTTGATCCTACTGTCCTGGGATGGGATCCCAATGTCCTATCCTCCCCACCCGATGGCCTAGGGAACAACTTCGGATACATAGCTCTGGCCTGCTCGGGACTGGTCCAGCCCCCTGCAGTGCACTCTAACCCCAGATGGCAGCCACGTCCACTGTGGCTCCTGGGCGCCTACGGTGAGGCTAGTCCAAATTCAGATGTGCTGTGCGTGTGAAATACACATCCGATCTTAGAGACTTCGTGGGGGAAAAGAAGGTAAGATCTCATCGACGGTTTTTCATATTGATTACACGTTGAGGTGGTTGTGTTTGGAATGCATTGGGCTAAATGCAAAGTTTATTCAAATTAATCTCGTTTGCTGGTTTTTTCATCTTTGTTTTGTTTTTTAATGTGGCTACTAGAAAATACCGATGACAATGACGAAAGTTCTGTTGGATAGCTCTGTTGCGAACAATGGAGAGGGAGGTGCGTGCATTTGCCCCTTGTACAGACGAGGCTCAGGATTGGGGGACTTGCCCGAGGTCAGCAGCTATGAGTGACAGCTCCAAGTCTGTGCTCCTGACCATCAGACAATACTGCCCCAGGGTGCCCCCGGGGCACCTGACACGCAGAGTTCATCTCCCCATTGTCAGCTAAGTGCCCCCCTTCTCTGCTGCGCCCCCCTCCCCCGCTGACACAGGGTATAAGAAACCACCTCTGTTTTCATTCCTCAGAGGAACCCCTCGCTGTGAGCTCCCTTCAGTGAACGCTTCTGCCCTAAGGAGGCACAGCCTCTCCTGCCCACCACCTCCCAAACCCAGGCCTGGCCACGCAAAGGCTGCCCCTCCCAGGAAGCAGCTGTGGCCTTAAATGCCCGCTCCCACGCAGACCCAGCCCTCCTAGGAGCCTGTCCTTGCTTCGGCAACCGCCACCAGCTGCGTAAGGCCCCCTCACCAGGGTAGCCTGTGGAAGGGATCTGGCCCAAACCTGGCCGAGAGCCAGAGGGCTTGGCCCGGACAAATGGCTGCTGGCCCCAGGAGTCATCTGCCACTCCCTACCCTGGTCTCTGGTCAGAGCACCGCAGGTGGCCTGGGAAAGAAGTGTGGTCCCCTTCCCAAAGCCCCATGAAGCATCTTGGGGTGGGGCCGTCAAGGAGCATGGACCATGGCCTTTGGTGCTGTCCCTGCCTGAAGACCAGAACCAACGCTAGCATTACCATCTCCCGGGGCCTGGAAACCCCAACCACTCCCCTGCCCGCCCACACTCCTCAGGCTCCGTCAGAAGGGGTGGGAGGACACATTCAGAATTCCTTTCTGGGGCCAGAGAAACTATGTGGACAGAACAGGCAGGCCTGGAGCCAGCCGGCCACTTCCTCTGGCTGAGGCTGCTACGGACACCTGCCCATTTGCCCACCACGGGCTTCCCCGAGGCTCCTTGGAGGAACCGAGAGTGACCGCGGAGAAACGGGAGCAGGGCTGCAGAACCGGCTTTGAGATTCCCACCCAGGACAGTCCCTCTCCGTGCATGAGGCCCACCCCCATCGCAGGGCTGCGCCGGCGCCGAGCCCACCACCCACCCTGCTGGGCCCGGGCCAGGGGCCAGCTGGCTGCAGAGGACAGAGCCCACACAGACCGCCGTGTGCCCGCTCACCCACCCAGCGCGTCTCCGCTCACTCCTGAGGTCTGCTCATGCGCCGCGAGCCACCCACTGTGTGCCGGGGCCTCCCTCCCAGCCAGGGTGGACAGCCCCTGGGTACGCTATGGGCAGGCCCGGTGTGGGGGCGGGAGTTGTGAATCTGGGTGCCCCCACTCCTGACCCTGCTTCCGTGTAAAGGGACACCAAGAATCATGCCTGCCTCAAAGGGTAGGCATGAAGATGCCTTTTTAAAGCCTTGGCGCCAGGCAAGTCCCCCCTACATGGTAGCCGTGGGGGCCTCAGAGCTGGAAGCGGACGGTCAAGTGCAGTGGGCTGTGGCGTCCCAGGGACTGGGGAAGCCAGGGGGTGGGCGGGCTCCACACACGGTGCCCCAGAGCCACGCGGACCGGTGAGGGCACCCCAGGCAGAGGTCCCCAGCAGCAGCAAAGCTTGGGCCCCTCTGGGTGACTGAGACAGAGAGAACAAATCGGAGCGGGGGCCACAGTCCCTACTGGGCCTCCCCGGCTTGTGGCTGGGACAGGCAATGACCTCAGCAAATCTCTGGCCCCGTCGGGACCTCAGCCACCTTACCTGCCTCGGGGGTAGAGGTGAAGCAGTACAAGCAGAAAGGACTCCCACAGCCTCTCCCCCAGGCACCCTTCCCCCAACCCACCCTCTGGCTCCAGAACAGGGCCGGGCTGAAGGAAGACGGGAGCTTCCCCCCAGGGCCAGCTGGCCACCAGACCCCGCCTGCCCTGTGCCACCCTCCCCCCATCCCCTGCTCCACACCCTGCCCAGCAGCCCAGGCTCCTCCTCACGCCATCCTGCCCTCTCAGCCTCCTGCACACACCCGAAGGTGCCCGGTGCTCCTGGGGTCCAGGTGGGCACTGTGCCTGCCCCTCCCCTCCGAGCAGCCACATCCCCCTGTCCACTTTGGCTGGTGGGACTAGGAGCAGGAGGGGCACTGATACCACCCGGGACATCTGTCACTGACGCCTGCCAAGCATCCATCCTCTGGGAACAGTCTTTCCCCTCGAGCTCTATGGTCTTCCGTGGCGGACCCCAGGCCTGCCCAGCACTCCCCATGCCCGCTGGTGCAGGAATGGGTCAGAGAAGGCCCACGCCAGGCTGGGAAGCTGCATTCAGGAGAGGCACCCGCTCCCCTGGGCCTGTGGCCTGGGGAGGCCAGTGCCGGGGGCCCAAGATGAGGCCAAGCGGAGAGCGCCGAGGCCTGGCTTCTGCGGGCCAGACCCGACAGACTGGGGTCGCCCGCCGGAAGCTGAATGTTCTGCTGGGCCTCTGATTGGCTGAGCTCCGCTAACATAATGACAATGACAGCAGGCAACGGTGCCCTTGCTCTGGGCCACACCGCGTTGGAAGTACTCCGCATGTGTCCCCCGGTTAGTCCTCTCAGTCACCCCACGGCGCCTCTGGCCTCATCATCCCATGCATAGGGCTTTCTTGACCTCTCACGTCTGAGAAGGGAAAGGGCCGTGGGGGCATCCAGACTCAGCATCCCCCACGACCTGTCCTGCCTCTTGAGACGCTCACTCTCTCTATGCTTCTTTTCCTCATCAGCATGGGGATAACAGGAGAAATGACACATGCCCTGGGGCCTTGAACGTAAACATTCCAGAAGGATTCATCCCACCACCTGGCCTTGATCTTGGAGGCAGAGGACAGACACAGAGCCCAGGCTCGACGGCACCATCACTGGTGTCCACAGCACCCATCACTGCTGTCCTCAGCCCCAGCTGCCCTGCTCCAAGCCCAGGTGTGGGGCCCACACCGCCCCGGCAGGCAAGCTCCCAGGAGGAGAGGCTGCTGGGCCTGCCCTCGCCTCTCCTGCGGTCCCCAGGCTCCTCGGGCCCCTCTCCTCCACCAGCAGCGCTTCTCTGGAGGGGCTCCGGCCTCCACGGTCCTGCCGAGTATGGGTCCAGCAGTAACATATGCACGGTAAGCGGGCCACAGGTGGCCAGGCGGCCCGGGTGTCAGAGCCTCGTGAAAGCCCTCCCGGGGAAGCGGGCCCACACCTACCCCCGAGGTCTTCAATGATGTCCAGGCTGGAGCTCCAGGAGAAACGCTCCACGGCCCCCAGCTCCAGCTCAGCCAGGGCACCAGGCAGGGCCTCCAGCTCGTAGGCGCCCCGCTTCTTCCAGTAGAGAAACATGCTGAAGCCCGAGGAGGCCTCCCCACCAGGCCCGCACCCTCTGAGGCTGGGCGGCCCCGGGGACCCGGGTCCCCGAAGCTTGGATGCAGTGGGTACAGGGGCTGTGGAGGGGCTGCAGGGACCCTGGGGCTGGCCTCAGGCCGGCAAGCGCGGCCCTCCCCTGGGAGGGGAGCATTCTGGGAGCATCTGGGGGCCTTGGAGCTGACCAATGGCCAGGGCCCCGGCCCCATACAAAGCGCCTTTCTTCCCCTCCTACAGACATTTTACAAATTTCAACTTCCCGGCCCCCTCGGAGCCCCCACCAAGGGGATGGGCAGGCCGTCTGGGGACGACAGAAGCCCGGAAAAGAGTGCAATTGTTCCGTGGTCTCTTTGCTAAGATAAATTTCCAGAGGAGAAAAATGTGCTGCCCCAGGAGCAATTCCAGCCCCCCACCCCTGACCTCTGACCCCAACCCCCAGCCCTAGCCGGGCCCTGGAGGATTTCTCAATGAGGAGTGGAAGCACCCATGGGGGTGCCATGGGAGGGCTCCCAGAGCTGTTCCAGCTGCCTGACTGGGTCCCCTCCCCAGGAAGCTCAAGGCCTGTCTCCCAGCTCCACTAGGCAGAGGCCTGGAGGCGGCGTCCAGGGGTGAGAGGGCAAGAGCTGCTGGCCATGCCAAGCCAGGAGTGAGGCCCAAAATCTGCCCTCCGGACTCTCAGCAAAGGCCTCTCCCCTCCCTGGGCTGGCCACACTTCACCAGGCTGCCCACCCACCCCTGGCTCCCTCCTTGGACTGGGGGCCTCTCCCCCACACTAAGGGCAACACCGTGCACGGAGCCCCGGTAAGCCAAACCCATGGAGAGAGGCTTCGGTGTCGTCACGGAGCTGCACTGCCCCCCTGCAGAGGTGGGCTCAAGGGTGCGTGGGGCAAGGAGGTTGGAAGGGCGGGGGGGGGGCGGGGAGCTAGGGGGCACAGAGCCACACACAAGGAGAACCGTGAGGAGGATAAAAACCCAGCTACACAGCAAATGAAAGTCACTGGCCCATTTATTCTAGAGCCCTGTAAAACCTGCACATTTTTATCTAGTTGGAAAATAAAAATGAACACCTCTGCCCTCTCTCCAGGAAAGCTGAGTCTGTCTGGTCATTTCAGTTCTCCCCACATAGGTGGGATTAAACTCCACGGCTCAGAGGAGGAGACTGGGACTCAGCTAACGAGGAGCAGAACTTGGATTTGAACCCATCTGGAAGAGAAGGCCAGGAGGTCAGAGGGCAGTGGGGCAGCGCCTCGGAAATCCCAGCTGGAGGGGGATGGCCACCGTGCTGGGCCTCCTAGGCGGCAGCAGTCAAGCCAAGCCTCCCCGGTCTGAGCCTGCCGTGGCTCCCCAGCTGCCAGGGCCGACGAGGAGGTGGCCTGCGGGGGGGGGGGGCGGGGGAGGGTGCAGACCTGGGGCACAGCTGACTGGCTCCACACCCCAACCAGACGCCTGGTAACAGACAGGCACGATTCCCAGGCAGGGGCGAGCCGGCAGCAGAAGGCTCTGCTCTTTGGGGGTGGGGGGGTCCCTCCAGGGCTATGTCTGGTGAGAGGGTGGTAGGGGTGGCCGTCTAAGCAGCCTGCACACCCCCAGCTGAGGGTTGAGGTGCCAAGAGGCGGCTCCAGTAATTCAAACCATATGCTTGCCTGCCTGCCCACCCTCCTCCTCCTCCGGCAAAGGGCCAGCGACAGACAAATTCAGGCCCCTTGGTCATCGATCGCCGGCACCCACAAGGCCTGGTGCACAGGAGGTGGGGGGCACCCCAGCTTGTGCTGACGAGCAAGTGGCAGCACGGGGTGTCAGATCAAGCTCAGGGGCACAAAACGATCCGCCCCCGGCCGCCACGGCTGCAGAGTGGGGGTGATCCCAGAGCAGCCAGTGAGTCCAGACCCCTCTGCGTTCAGGCCTGGCAGGGTGGGGGACTTCTTCCTACCCTCAGCTCTGGGGTGAACACAAGGAGTCCCCATTGCCCACACGCATCCCCTGCAGAGGCCCCACCAGGGGGCTCTTTGTGTTGCAGCAGAGAGGATGAGCCTCCCTCTCCCGCTGTCCAGGGCACATTCGGCTTCACCCTCCAGGTTCTCTCTGTCCCCAAATGTGTCCCCTGCTTCCCACCTCCCTGCTTTGGTTTCCCCCACTGAATCCTGCTGCCTGGATGCCCTCTCGAGCTCCCATGGAGCGTCACCCACACTCCTTCTGTCCAGGCCAGAGGCCCCCAACCCCAGCCTTGCCTCCATCCTCCCAGAGCAGGAGGGTGTGCGGGAGCCCCAGGCTGGGGAAAGGACCCCCAGAGTGCTCCAGGCGCCGCACCGGCGCCCACCTTCTTGAGGCAGCTGGTGTGGGCAGAGGCGGACACACCTGGGCCTTTTACTCGGTCTGGGGGAAACCTGGACAATAGCTGGCTGGTAATGCTGCTTCTAAACCCGGGGGGTTCACTGTCGCTTCCGAGACAGCTGGGGCACATGCTGCTTCGTCCCAGCCCCGGGCGGGCACGGAGTGATGACAGCTCACTGTGGGCCACATGCCGTGCTGAGCACTGTTCCCGCACCATCGCCTGAGCCCCACGGCAGCCCCATGAGGCCAGTGTCACTCTCCCCACCACAGGGATGGAGAAGCTGAGGCCAGGGGCCTGTAACTTGCCAGGGCCCCACGGAGCTGGAAGAGGGCAGGAGGGAGGGCGGGGAAGCTGAGGGCTGTCCGCTCACCCGTGGGCTGCCCGGCCGGGCCCTCTGCTACACGGTGACCACACATTTCAGACAGGCAGCCAGGGCCCGGGGGGTGGGGGGCAGCCCCCCGCTGGAAGCCTGTCCTCCCGCAGTTCAGGCCCATCTCTCCTGCCCCAGCCTGCTGGGACCTCATGACCTCTGGACGGGACAACCCGAGGACAGCCAGGAGACCAATGGCTCCTGCTCTTCTCTCACGATGCCCTGTTGGGGCCGGGAGCCTCAGCCTCAGGCAGGGAGAACCCAGAGGTTTGCCCCTTGTCCCCACCCCCGTGACCTCCTACTGGCTGGGGGCGGGTGCTAGGACAGGCAGAGGGACAAGTCGCTGGTCCCAAGGCTGCTCCATCCAGGGCCTGGCAATGGCCTTGGGTTTGGAGAAGGGTGGCGCCCTCTGCAAACCACAGCTGTTTCCTTCAGAGCGGAAGTGCCGCGCGAGGATCCAAGCGGGAACCCTGGGGGGCCTGCTGGGTAAGGGGGTGAAAGAGGAAGAGGAGCAGGTGGTTGGAGCCAGCCATCAACTCCACGCTGACCACCTCCCAGCAAGCCAGGGCCAACAGAGGCCTCGGCCCTAGGGTCACCTTCCCTGCCTGAGCTCACGGAATGGCGGGGGGGATCCCTGGGCCCTCTAGATGCCCCCTTCCCCTCAGCCACCCTCGCTGACCCCTTTCCTACTGTGCTAGGCCCTGCGGCTCCCTGAGGGCAGCTCCCTAAGCGGGGGAGGGCAGGTTCAAGGTCCTGCCTCTGCCTGGCTAGCCAGGCAGTCCCAGGCACAACACTTCCTGAGATTCCACATCTGTGAAATGGGTTAAGGAACGAGCCCCCCGCTGTGTTGTCTCCGTGAGATCCTGCCCACGTAGGGCTAAGCAAGGAGTCTGGCATGGAGCCCCACAGGGATGAAGGCTTGGGGGGGGGGGTTCCTGCATTCTGCCAATGGGCCCTGCCAAAGTCTTTCCCTCCCCAGGCAAGGTCCATTATGACCCTCTGTGGCCCCTAAGCCCCCCGCCCCCAGGAGCAGGGGACCACATCCCTCCCTCCTCCTGTGGCATCTGGGGAAGCCCGTCTGGACCCCCAGGGCAGCCCAGGAGTGCCAGCTGCGTGGGTTGGAGGCGGCCAGGGACAGGGCCGGGGACAGAGCTGGTGCTGCTGGGCCGTCCGTGGTTCCAGCCACCCAGCGGTCGCAAGAAGTAGCCTCGAGGGCTGTGTCGTGGGTAAGTGCTCTCAGGTCGGGCTACAGAGCCCATTGGGAATGAAGTCCGGCCAGACAGCCAGAGGCCTGTTATATAACCCCGGGGGCACTAGCCACCTCCCTCCCGCATTCTGTCCCTACCCCATCGGCCCGGCCTGAGAGGAGATGCATCCCACCGACCACCCCCCACCCCCGACCACTGCCCGGCGGAGGGGAGGCGGGGAGGGGGGCCCAGGGTGAAATGGAAGCCAACTCCTGGCCAGGAGGCAGTGCCTTCGGTCAGCCAGGGGGCACCTGCAGGAGGGGTGAAACGGCGGGGCCTGGCATGGGCGGCCCAGATCCTCCCCTGCAGAGTGAACCATTCTGAGGCTGACCACAGGCGCCTGAAGCCTCAGTCCTCTGCGGGCCCATCTATGTGGGAGGCACTGGCGGAAAGCTGGGCCACAGCCATCTGGCCACCAGGCAGCCTGGCCCTTGAGCCTTGACCAGGCCCTGGCCCCAGGCCCTCTCCCCGAACACCTCCTCACAACTCACAGCCCACGGCCTCGGCGGGACGCTGACCGCCAGAGCCTGCTGCCCTCGCCGGGCCAGGAGGGGCCCGTGGTGATGCCCACAGCTTCTGCCAGCACACCCCTCCCCCCAACCCTCAGGGACCCCGGCGGCTGGGCTGCAGCTCGAGAGATGCCATCCAGGCCCAGGAGGGCCCAGGAGGGGGTTGGCAGAGCCGGGGACCGAGGTGCCCAGGACCCTGCCTTGGGTTTCGGCTCTATCCCCAGCGTGGGCACCGCAGGCCGCTCATCCTCAGTGCTCCCCCGAGCCGGCCGCCCCAGCACACAAGGATGTGAGTGTGTGGCAGCCGTCACCACGGCCCGAGAGAGACTCTGCGCCAGGGAGCCCCGCGCCAGGCACGGAGGAGGCTGGGCCCCTGCGGCCAGGGCCGGGGAGCCTGGGCTGCTCTCTCCCGGGTGCTCCCACACAGACCCCTCCGAGGCAGGTGCAGACTCGGCTGCAGACCCTCTCTCCGTTCTCTTTCTCCAGCTCCCGGCGGGGTTTGCAGCAGGGACACTAACAACTGGGGAACACCCGTGTGCTCGGCTCCGGACAAGAGCCCGTGAGGTGGAATCCCCTTAATCGGTCTAATGATCCTGTCTTGCTGCTACCCTCACCCCCATTTTACAGAGCACGAAGCCGAGGCTGGCGGCGGGGGGCCTGGAGACCTGCCCAGCTCAGCCAGGAGGTAGACGGGGGATGCTACCGGTTTCCCCACCACCCTCTATGCCACCCGCGGCTCCCTCCGTGGCCAAGAGGGTCCTGGACCTCCATGGTCCAGTTAACGGCCCCTCCTGCCCCCTGCGGCTCAGCGCCCTGAGCCACGTCATGGGGACCCGTCCTACATGACTTGAGTCCTGAGGCCCTTCCTTCCCCACATGCACCCCTGCCTCAGGACTCTGGAGGACTTCAGGCCTGGATAGGCCTCCCTGACCTTTGAGCCCACTGGCCACAGGCCTCAAGGGAGGCGGCTCCCTCACTTGTCTCCCAAGGCCCCTCAGACCCAGGCAGCTCCCCAGAGGCAATGGGGTGGGAGGTCCAGTCACTGGCAAGCATCTGGCCTAACCACCGTCACCCACATGTCCACCCACTGCAGCCTGGGGACAAGCACAGCCTGGGGTGGGCTGGCCAGGGACCGGCTGCCCACGCCATTCTAAGCTCTGCCCCTCGAATGCCCTGGCCTGGGTCGGGCTACCACCGTTCTGTGTGGGTCCCCTGCCTCACTGTCGCTCCTCCAAGTTGGCCTCCAGGTCCCAGCTCCTGCAGCTACGTCACTGCGGGCCCGTTGCTTCGCCTCTCTGGGCCTCAGTTCCCTCAGCCATGTAGAGGCGTATTCATAGCGCCAGCTCAGGGGGTCGCGGTGGGCATTAGGTGAGTTAATCCGGAGAGTGGCCGTCTCACTCAGGCTCTGTTCCTGGTATGGGCTCCGTGGACAGTGGCTTCCAGTCACAACGCGAACACACCCCAGGTCTGTAAATGGCACTGCTCCCATCACCTGCAGGGCAAGGCCTCCCTCCCTGACCCGGCTGCTCAGACCCTCCGGACCCCCCCCACCCACTGCTCCCTGCTGAGTCCATGGTGCTGTTCCCCAGCCGCTGGGCCACCTTCCTGCCTCTGCTGCATGTGATCACACCAATACAGTGGAGTCTGGGCTCCATCTAGACTGGGAGCCCCTTGAAGCAACCACTGGCTTCTCCCCCAGAGGCAGGGCCCAGGCTCAGCCTGGCCCAGAGCAGGTGCCAGGGAAATGCTTGTTGATTGGAACTTAGATCAACTCACAATCAACCATCTCTTGCTGGGGCCAACACAGGAATGCCTCAAAGCTTGGTCCAACCAGGCCCCACCTCGTCCTCAAAGGTCAAGGTGGTAGGGCTCCCTGGCCCCCAAGGAGGACCCCAGCTCAGAGGATGGCCTGCAGGCTTGGGACGCCCAGCCTGGGGTCAGATCTGGCCACCCCCTGGGAGGAGCTGAGACCCTGCTAGACCCCAGGGGCTCTGACAGCTGGGGTGCAGGGATTTCCCAGCCTGGGAAGGGGGAAGTGGAGGAACTGGACGCCCGAATTACCAGGGCTGTCTGTTGCCCTGGCAGGATGGCCACATTCCAGTCTCACTGCCGGCTGCTGGCCACTGCAGACTTCTAAACCTGGCCAGACAGACTGAGAGGCTGGGCCTTCTCAAGGGCCAAGTCTGTCCAAGGAACAAAGGCTTCTGGGCCAGGTTCCCAACCACAGAAAAGACCGGCCAGACTTCCAGGACAGCTGGGATTTCAAAATATCTAGCCCATTGTTGAAACACTGATGTCGATGGTTGGAAACTACCATCACTGCCCCCTTGGACATGCCCAGCAGAGACCTAGGCTGCCTGGGACAGGCCTTGTCTCCTATTTGGCCCATGGAGGCCAAGGACGCCTCCTCCCTGCAAGCCCAGGATGCCAGCCCAGCCTATAAGCCCAGCCTACAGGGCAATTTCTGGGCAGGGCAGCTGCTGGGGCTTAGGCTGTCTTGGCTTTGTAGCAAATGCTGGAGCTTGAGAGCCTTCCATATGGGCCTGGAGACGTTCTGCCTGGGTCCTGTTCATTTGTATCTCAAGAAATGTAAAGCAGGTAATGGGCAGAGAGAGAGAGAGCGAGCGCGCACACACACACACGCACATGAACCTCATTTTACACTCTCCCTCTCTGAGGAAGGTGACTTTGAGCAGAGATTGGAATGATATGAGCAAGCTAGACATGCAGATATTGGAGAAGAGCAACTCAGGCTGAGAAAACAGCAGGCCAAAGGCCTGAGGGTAGGGAAATATCTTGGGTTCAAGCTAAAGTGGCCAACTGCTCCAATTTGCCCCAGACTGAGTGGACTCTCAGCACTTTCCTTATTAAAACCAGGATGAGTGGGTCACCCTAGCAAGGCCAGTGTGGCCAGAGCCAGGTAAGCAAGAGGGAGGAGACAAAGTCAGAGAGGTGATGGGCACTGGGTCCCACGAGGACCTATGAGGACTTTGCCTTTTATTCTGAGTGAGACAGAAGCCATGGGAGCTGTTGTTGTTAAGATTTTCTTGTTTAGGGGCACCTGGGTGGCTCAGTCGTTAAGCGTCTCGTCTACCTTTGGCTCAGGTCATGATCCCAGGGTCCTGGGATCGAGCCCCACATCGGGCTCCCTGCTCCGCGGGAAGCCTGCTTCTCCCTCTCCCGCTCCCCCTGCTTGTGTTCCCTCTCTCCTGTCTCTCTCTCTGTCAAATAAATAAATAAAATCTTTAAAAAAAAAAAGATTTCCTTGTTTATTTTAGAGCAAGATAGAGTGTGAACAGGGGGAAGGGCAGAGGGAGATGGGGAAGAGGGAGAATCCTAAGCAGACTCCGTGCTGAGTCCCACTCGGGGCTCGATCTCACGACCCTGAGATCACGACCTGAACCGAAATCAAGAGTCAGACGGTCAACTGACTGAGCCACCCAAGGAGTTGGGTTTTTTTTTAACAGAGGACAGACATGATCTGACTTAGTAGTTGTGGGTGATGTCGGAGGAGCTCAGGAGCATGTGGGGATCCCAGGGGGTTCAGGGGACTTGCTGACATTGTGGGACATTGTGCCTCTGAGCTGGCCACAGAAAGCTCCTGTGTGACTTCGTTATGAGTCAAACAAAAGTGAGTTTCTTGAGCTTTAAAAACACACCAAAGCAGGGCGCCTGGGTGGCTCAGTTGTTAAGCGTCTGCCTTCGGCTCAGGTCATGATCCCGGGGTCCTGGGATCGAGCCCCACATCGGGCTCCCTGCTCAGCGGGAAGCCTGCTTCTCCCTCCCAAACTCCCCCTGCTTGTGTTCCCTCTCTCACTCTCTGTCAAATAAATAAATAAATAACCTTTAAAAAATAAAAATAAAAACACACCAGAGCTTTGGATATAACAACAGCTACAAAGAGACAGTGTGCTAAATGCTTTGAACATTTATTTAGATCATTCAGTGGGGCCTCTGCTTCCTACAACAGTAGATTAGATAAATCAGATCATCCTTCTCATTTGGGACAATCAAAAAAGCTGGATTGAAAAGAAAAATTTCATCTTAAAAACATCAAACCAGCTAAAACTCAGGAGAAGAGGATCTAAGGAAGTAAACTCAGATGGTCGTGCCCTCAGGTTATTTATGTACTCTGAGAAAAAAGCTGGGGAACTGACCTTCACTCGTAATGGTCTTATGAGGCTAGGGGAACAAAGTTCCAGATACAGGGAACCTCCAACTTGAATTTAGATTAAGGTCATCCCAGACTGGCGGTGTCCTCAGGCATAGAACAGAAGCACATGAAAATCCTCTATCAGCCTAGGCCTCAAATTTTTCCTACAAATAATTTTAAAAGTACAATGTCTAATATACAGTCAAAGATAGCTAGGCACATTAGGAAAAAAGGCGGCCCCGTGATTGAAAACCAACAGAAATCCACCCAAACTTGAAATACTGGAATTCTCAATAGACTCGAACACCCCCCTCATCTGCTCTCCATACTGCTCGTACTGCTGCTCTTGAGATAATGAAATGGACGTGCACAGGCTAGGGACTTGCCTAAGGTCACCCAACTAGGGAGTGGGAGGGCTGTGATTCAGCACAGGCCCGTTGCCGCCCATGTGCGCTACTGAAAGAAAACTCACAGGGGCGCCTGGGTGGCTCAGTCCGTGGAGCGTGTAACTCACGGTCTCAGGGTCATGAGTTTGAGCCCCACATTGGGTGTAGAGATTACTTAAAAATATATATATTTTTAAAGGTTTTCATTTTATTTATTTTTTTAAAAGATTTTATTTATTTGAGACAGAGAGAATGAGAGAGAGAGAGCACATGAGAGGGGGGAGGGACAGAGGGAGAAGCAGGTTCCTTGCTGAGCAGGGAGCCCGATGTGGGACTCGATCCAGGGACTCCAGGATCATGACCTGAGCTGAAGGCAGTCGCTTAACCGACTGAGCCACCCAGGCGCCCTATTTTATTTATTTAAATATTTTATTTATTTGAGACAGAGAGAGAGAGAGAGCACAAGCAGGGGGAGCAGCAGAGGGAGAGGGAGAAGCAGACTCCCTGCTGAGCAGGGAGCCCTACGTGGGACTCGATCCCAGAACCCTGAGATCACTACCCGAGCTGAAGGCAGACGCTTAATGGACTGAGCCATTCAGGCACCCCAAAAATAAAATCTTTTAAAAAGAAAAAAAGGAAAAAGGTTGGGGGGGGCGCCTGGGTGGCTCAGTCGGTTGAGCGTCTGCCTTCAGCTCAGGTCATGATCTCAGGGTCCTGGGATTGAACCCCACATTGGGCTCCCTGCTCCGTGGAGAGTCTGCTTCTCCCTCTGCCCCTCACCCCACTCTTGTGCTCTCTCTCAAATAAATAAATAAAATCTTTAAAAAAAATTTTTTTAAGGTATAGGGATGCCTGGGTAGCTTGGTTGAGCGTCTGCCTTCAGCACAGGTCATGATCCCAGGGTCCTGGATTGAGCCCCGCATCATCAGGCTCCCTGTTCAGTGGGGGGTCTGCTTCTCCCTCTCCCTCTGCCCCTCCCTCCCGCTTGTACTCTCCCTTGTGCTCTCTCAAATAAGTAAAATCTTTTTTAAAAATTTACTTCATTCTTTTTAATGGCTTCATGACATGTATGACTATACCTTAATATTTATTTATTTAAAGATTTTATTTATTTATTTGAAAGAGCAAGTGAGTGAGAGAGAGAGAGAGAGAGAGAACAAGCAGGGGGCTGGGCAGAGGGAGAAACAGACTCCCCACTGAGTGTGGAGCCAGACATGGACCCTGAGATCATGACCTGAGCCAAAATCAAGAGTCGGACGCTCAACCGACTGAACCACCCAGGTGCCCCGAAAGAGGTAGATTTTTATGTCTCGGTATCTTTTTTAAGTTCATTTATTTATTTATTTATTTTTAGTTATCTCTACACCCAAGGTGGGGCTCGAACTCACAACCCCGAGATCAATAGTTGCATGCTCCACCGACTAAGCCAGCCAGGTGCCCCTGTATCAACATTTTTTAAATGTCCAAAATATAGTATTAATTGAAAAAAAGCAATGGCAAAACTGCGTATTTTCTACCATTTCAAAACTTCTTACATATATACACATATGTAGGGATGTGTGTGTGTGTCTATTCACAGAAAAATCTGAAATACAACTGGAACCAATTGAAAACTGGAGGACTCATATCTTCATTTCCTATGCGCTGTTTGAACGTTTTAAAATGAAAATGTTATTACCGTATAAGCAGAACAAAGAGCACACATGCCCACGTGCGTGTATATATATATATACACTTTTTATTTCTAGGCCGATTTTAAGGGCATTATTGCAGGAGGCTTCCTGATTCTTTGGCCTATTTGCCATGCTCTCCTCCTCAAACTTCCCGAATCCAATCACCAAACTGCTATCAAGAGGATTTTCCTAAAATGCAAGTCAGATGGTGCTACCAATGTTGTTAAGGATGCTTAAACTCTCATGGCCCCGGGGATGAAAGGCGAGTTCTGTGAGATGCAGTCTGGCAGTCTCTCCTTGGACTGACCTTGTACCATCTCCTCCCCCCTCCCATTGCACCTGCCACCCCAGCCATCCTCTGTCAGCCGCGAGCACCCGGGCGTGCCACCCCGTTCCCAGCTTTGCTGTCCTGCCTTTCCACCCCTACTCCCCATTCCTCCCCCGCCCCCACCCCCACTTTTGACCCCACTGATGTCAGTTTATCCTTTAGCTGATGTCACTTCTCTGGAAAATCCCTGAGATTGGTGTTAGGAGAGGAAGATCTCTTCTTACAAATATCTCTCTGCTCCACAATCTCCACATTTTAACACACTAACCACTTGTCAGTTTCCTGTCTACATGTTAACACTTGATCATCAGGAAGATTCTAGAAAGGTGGGCCTTCACCTTGCTCGCCACCCACTCCCCAGCCCCTGGCACACTGACAATCCATAAGCGCTCAATAAATATTAATTTAGCTAACTACAACATTCAATCTTCTCAAACTCTAAAACTTGGAAAGAAGGCAAAAGGATAACTAGTTGTCCTTTTATTTATTATTTTTTAAAATATTTTATTTATTTATTTGACAGAGAGAGAGAGCACAAGCAGGGGAAGTGGCAGGCAGAGGGAGAAGCAGGCTTCCCGCTGAGCAGGGAGCTCGACGCAGGGCTCTATCCCAGGACCCCGGGACCATGACCTGAGCTGAAGGCAGCTGCCCAACCGACTGAGCCACCCGGTCGCCCCTCTAGTTGTCCTTTTAATATCAAAGGAAAAAAAAATAAAGGGCTTAAAGGCACAACTGGGTGTACACTGAAGCAGAATAGGGGGTCATTCTCTGCCATCCGTGTGACAGGTATGATTTGGGGGACATTCCAAAGGGCCTGGGGCCCACATTTCACCCATGCCTGGAAATAATCTCCCCTCCTGAGTAAGCAGTGATGGACCTTGAGTTAACTGGACATCCGTCACTGGGGCGTGGATATTTTTTTTTTTAAACATTTTATTTATTTATTTTGATAGACACAGCGAGAGAGGGAACACAAGCAGGGGGAGCAGGAGCAGGAGAAGCAGGCTTCGCGCAGAGTGGGGAGCCCGATGTGGGGCTCGATCCCAGGACCCTGGGATCATGACCTGAGCTGAAGGCAGACGCTTAACGCCTGAGCCACCCAGGTGCCCCCGGGGCGTGGATATTAACACAACAAACGTGCCAACGTGGATGCACACATTCATTTTACTCTCTGGCTGCTCCGTGATAGGTAAGTTCTACTGTGATAGGTAAGTTCTACTGTGAGGAGAGCCCGAGGAAGGAAACGTCGGCAGTGCAGACCCCTTCCTAGAAGGGGATAACCCCGAAGTGAAGGGCCTATGTGGGTATTAGGGGGAATTCTCCATGACTGCCTGCTTCCTACAGGTCTTGGGCCAGCCAAGGTGTGGCAGGGGCGGAGGCCAGAATGGGTGCTCTTATTTGTGCACACAGTGGTCAGTGGCCAATGAGGCCCCAGGCCAGGGCTCCGACTCTGGAGTGCTGGAATGCTATTGGATTCCATGCACACATTCCTGATTCCCCACTGCCAAAATGTGCCATGGCATGTATCAAAAGAGAACTATTGATGGTGTAGGAGGAATTTCAAGGCCTTTCTTGAGCTACAAAGACAAGGCTGAGAACCTGTTCCAGGCCATCCTAGCAATGGGGACACGACTGTAATGCACAAAATGTGACAGTTTGGAGGGTCTTGGGGCACTTTTCCCACCCACCTTCCAGCTCCCAGAGAGGAAGCCAGGTAGCTGCCCGTCACCGCTGGCCCTCCCAGCCCCCTCCTGTGGCAGCTGGTCAGCTCCACCACTACAGCAATTCGCAAGCATGGAATCATGCTCTCCCTTCTTTTCAGGAGTTGGATGGCGGAGACGAAAAGCCTCCCACTTCTGCCTTTTCAGAAGACAGGACGTCATCTGCACACATAAATCGGAGTGGACGGCTAAAACTCGCTGGGCTGGGCAACCCTTGCCTTCCATGTTCTCAGTTCATTACCTTACCAATTAAGAAGGACAAACACGCCCGGCCTGGAGAGCTTCTTCCAGGGCTCAGACTAATTCTGCAAGCGTGGGGCTCGGTGGCCCTTCTGAGACCTGCAAAGCCTCCCTATTCTCACTCCGGGTTGTCAACCCTCCTTTTTGGACAAAGCAGCAGAAAACACTCAGAAAACGGCTCCTGGACAGAGGCTGAGCCAGCCGGGAGGTGGAGGCCCACATCGTGTCAAGACTGAGTTCATGCTTTGCCCTTAGGCGTGCTGGCGCCTTGCCTGGCCCTCAAGCCACACGCTAGACCCACAGGTCTCTGCCCCTCTGCCCAGCTACAGACCCAACACCAGGCGGCTTCTCCCAGACTCAGCTCCAGGCTGAATTTCTCCAGCTGAATCGTCTGCACAGAAAACCAGGGCGCTCTCAGCCCTGCCAAGTTGCTTCGCCTCCGATGCAGGCCCCCTGGGCGCCGTCTATTTTAACGTATGGACTTTGTGGCCATGGTTCGCACTGTTTCCTTGCTGGTGGTTTCCTCCCCGTGAATTTTCCATTCCCAAGTACCCATTTGCTCCTTGGAACAGACTTCGAATGGTCCTGGCTGCCTTGGCGGGGCCTTCCTCCTTTCCTGGAGGGCAACTCCACGAAGACCCTTGTGTCTGCAATCCCAATGGCCAGCAGCAGCTCCCCGAGGCTGGCCTCCTTGCCAGTTTGGTGGCTTCTCCCTGCCCGAAAGACATTCACAGCCCAGAGACCTTCCAAGCCACAGTCCGCTGAGCACCAGGGCGGAGGCATCAGGGCCCATCGCCATGGCAACCCTTGGCTTCCCAGGCCGGCCCAACCCATTGTCTGCCTGGCAGCTGGGCTCAGTTGTTTGCTGACTCCCAAGACTTTGCTTACTCAGCTCCCAGCATTCCCAGATGGACCTGCTGCCCCTCGCCTCCAAGTGGGTTTTTCGGACTGCCCTCCAGCCACCCTCTGCCCCACTCTTCCCCTGGCCAAGCCTTGGAAATCTTTCCACTTAGCAAAGCGTTTCTGAAGAGGCCCCTTACAGGACAGGCGGCCCCTGTATTTATTTTAGCCGCCGCTCAGGCTCGGCTGGTCGGCCAAGGCTCGCTCCCTCCGCCAGGCCAGCGCGGGGAGAGTGAGGACGGGGCTGCTGAGCACGCACTTGCTGAGGCAGCGACAGGCACAGGCCCCAGGCTGGTTCTCCTCTTTTAATTCGAACTTCTCCGACAGCAAAACTCTTCTTTCTAACACACTCTCAAAGATGGTACAGAAAAGACAACGCATTTTCTCTTAACTTACATCCTTGGACCCAAAATTAAACTCCCACCGCACTCAGCACTGAAATGGAGGGGCGCCTGGGTGGCTCAGTCAGTTGAGCGTCCGACACTTGGTTTTGGCTCAGGTCATGATCTTGGAGTTGTGGGATGACTCTTGTGTCGGGCTCCATGCTCAGCGGGGAGCCTGCTTGAGGATTCTCTCTCTCCCCCTCTGCCTCTCCCCCCATTCACGCTCACAGTCTCCCCCCCTCCAAAGTAATAAATAAATCTTTAAAAAAAAGTACTGAAATGGAAAAGGGCACAGGCATTTGCTGAGGTTTCCTGTCTTCCCCGCTCTGGCACCCAGATTCCACCTTCCAATGCTTTATTTTCCCCAAAGTTTTTGCCATAATTTCTCCTAAGTGTTTAAATAACTTCCTGGAATAAAATGGTCTATCTATATATGTAACAAAATTACACAATTAAATTCATGTTCTCAAAAATATTTAATGATATAGAAGTTCACGAGTTAAGTGAAAAGAGCAGGATTAAAAAACCACACATGCGGCAGGGCACCGATTTTATAGCGCACACACACACACACACACACCACTCAGAGCAACACCAGACAAAACCGTGTCACGTCAAGAACAGTGATTACCTACGTGGCGGCGACTGAAAGTCACTTTCTACACGTGCGAACTGTTCGTACAACTTTAAAAGCAGTTACGCGGGGGTTTCTGAAGAACTGCCAGGAACGGGGACTAACGGCAGACCCGGAACCGACCCCCCAGAGCTCTGACAACAGCACACTGGGCTGGAAAATGCCTGAAGGGAACCGTGCCCAGAGACAGGATGGGAAAGACGGCTGTGGATTTAAACGTTTAGTTTCTTCTTCATCCCAATGTGACTGTGAGGAATACAATCTTCGTCCCTGCCTTCTCAGGATACTGCCCGCCACGTACAGACAAGCCTCGTGTACCCCCCACCAGGCGCCCCGAGGAACAGCCACCAGCCCATCTTGAAGACGCCAACAGGCTGAGGTTGAGTGTCTCCCGCAAAGTCACATGGCTGGCCAGGGCCCCTCAGGATTCCAACTCAGAGCTCTAATATCAAAGCCTACTGCCTTAATCACTATATTGCCACATCCAAACCTGAGGGATAAAACTACCAATTAGACAATTAAAACAAAAAAACACCACTATCTGGCACAAGGAAAGGAACCTGGGCCTGCATCTCAAGGCACTCAAGCCCCACGGGGCAGAAATCCCAGGTGTGGCATGGAGGCAGCCACCCGTCCCAGGGGTCCCGGCCCAGGCCTCTCCCAGACCGACTTCTCAGACAGTGACGGCACCTGAAGGGCCCGCTCAACCATCCTTCTCCCCTTTCTCGTTTCCAGGCCGTGCTTTCGAGGGTCTGCCACTTCCTGCCCCCAGGCCCAACAGAGGACAGCTGGGAACTGACCTTTGTTTACAAACTAAAACCCCAGAATCCAAGAATCTTGTCATTTATTTTCACATCTATCTTTCCTATAAAGGAATCTCTTCTAAAGAACTGGCTTTAAAGAACCACAAAATCAGCAACTAGGGTTTCAAGTTCTAAGTCATGTTATTTCTTTTTCTTAAAATAAGCATGGGCTACTTTGGAAATCACACACACACACCACACACACACACACCACACACACACACACACACACACACACGAGATTGAGTTTTTGTTAAGAATAACTCAAGTGTAGAACTTACCACCATATTCTGAACCAAAGGATGATAGGAATGACAAAAAGCCCCAGCTGCTGATGTCGACAATCACAGGGACAGACATCCAGGGTGGATGGCACGGCTGCGGGTCTGACCAGGGCCCCTGAGCTGGCTACAGAGCCAAGTCTCCAGGATGCCTGAGCCCTCAGGAAATCCCAGGCAGGCTCCCAGGCACGCCTGCCCCCCGCCCTCCAGACCAGCGGCTGGCAGCTCCCTCTAGTGGCAATGCCTGCCTCCTCCACATGCATGGCCCTCAAGAGAGCAGGACATCAGGCCCAAGGCAAGCCTGCATGGAACGGAATGCTGGGGCACTGCTTTCATTCCTCCTGAGACCTGCCGCCCGGGACCTAGACTGAGTATCGCTGATGATGGCAGATTGTGAAAATTCTTGGCAAGACCAAGACAGAAAACATGCACAAGGTAAATTTAGATATAAATAAGACACAACGAAGTTAGACCTTGAACAGTCTCTAGGGAATCAAAACCAACCCTGGGGGGTGGCAGAGTTCCAGGGAGGACGTGCAAGCGTGGGTCTGAGATGCCGAGGGGCCACCAGAAGAATCAGGACAAAAACCGACAGTTTAAATGAACAGAGACGTTAAAACCCACATCCGAATAACCAGCCTTCCACATAATCTGTAGGAAGCTGAATCCACGAGTTTGAAATGATACCTCAGTAAGACTCTCACAGATTTAAACGCACAAATGACGTGACCCCACCTGATATCCTTGGTTACCAAAATCACTTCTGACCCTGGAGGATCAAGAATTGTGACAACCAGGGAGAAGACAAACAATGGGTTTCCATCATTTCCCCCAAAGCCATCCGGAAGAACAGCATCATCACTGGCCTCCTGTCCCCCCTTGGAGAAAGCCCTAAATGGCAGACTCATCTGCAGGTACAAGTTCTGGTCCAGCCATAAAAGGCAAGATGGGGCTTTCCAGGCGTTGCTCTGCTGGTCCTTCTTCCAAACAGCCTGGTGTCCAGTGCTGCCCACAGCGTGTCCTTGGTCTCAGGTGAGAAGTCAATTAGGACAGAGCTCATTCTAAAGAGACCACAGGAAAGGTTTCCTGGATTTGAGAGCAATTCTTTCAGCATAAAGTCATCAGATGGAAAAAAACCCAAAAAAACGAATGGCTCTTGAGTCCAAACGTTTTATCTATGAAACCTTGATTACACTGAATAGACCGAACGTGATCTTTGAACACTGGACCATGGGAATGAAAGTGTGTGTGGACGGCATCAGATAAGCAAGGAATGAGCATGACCCCCAGCAGTGACTGACCACAGGCAGACCCTGCTGCTGGGACCTCCTGCCTGTCTGTCATCGATGGGCGAGGACCAGGGGAGCCCCCACACCCTGTTATGCTCGCAAGCCCGCTGGCCAGCCCTCCTTCCTCTTTGGTAGATTTTTGTGGCCCCAGTTTCCCTATTTTTATTCAGATTCCAACAACCAGGTCTTTGAAGAGCTTTGTGAGGAATCAACAGTGTTCTCTCTGTTTTAATGGTGTACAAACTTCTCCCTGAAGCTTTAATCCTTTAGAAAATAAAACAGTAAGTATGAAGAAGCATACAGAACACTAGGGCAAAACTCTAGGTCATGGAGCTTTCAAAAGAGTTCAACTGACTCTAGATCCACGAGTTACACAAGAAACACTGTTTGCAACGTAAGTGCATCATTCCCTGCCATCGCCATCAGTCTGACTTCAGGCTGGAGACGGAGTCCAGTTTTTCGGTAAAAGCTCCTTCCCTTACTATGACGTCAGTATCAGTTTATCTTTCGATAGAGTTTGGGTTTTGGGTGTACTTTCTCTTCACGTGTCTCCTCGGTTTCTCTTGCTCCAATTTTCTCTGATGCTCCAGGAAGTTTAAAGTTATAATCTGTGGTGATGTAAGGTATTGTCCCTTCGAGCCCATGCTGAAACAGAAACATGAAGAGAACATATGGAAACACCCCAAATCCTGCCAATTAGAGTTTGCAGCATTTCATTTCTTCCCCAGAAAATACTGTGAAAAGGGAGAGTCTGAGTGAGGTCCTTGCACTCCTAAGACCTCTGGTCCCCCTTCCTGCAGAGGGTCCACTTGACCCAACGGCCCAGGTACAAAGGTGACTGCCGCCCTTCTGTCCAATTCAGCTGCACAAACACATCGACCAGCACAAGAGTGTGAGGGGGAGGCGTGGCTGCGCCTCTCTCTCGAACAAGTTAAGCAGCTAAGAGGGGAGAACATCCACTGCCTCCCCACGCCACCACACAGATGTCCTCAGCCAACATGACCTTCCCCGTGACCTTCTCACAGGTGCACCCACAGACCGGCGTCAGGAAGGAGTCATCCTGGGGAGACCACCTCTGTTCTCCCCTCCCATAACCTACTTCTGGGATAATGGCTCTACCACGGGGCTCCTGGCCACGAATGATGGCAATTCATGGCCATGGGCCTCTGAGGCCACCCAGACACTCCATTTGCCGCGTTCAGCCTCTCCAACAAAGTGTGGAGTTCCCGCACAATAACCTGTCCCCATGACACTCTCTGGTTACCCCCAGGGCTGCCCCTGGAAGTGGCACTCACTTGGCTCTTGAAGACACACTGTGGAATGGAAATGGCTCCGACCAGCAGACAATTCACATTTCTTAGCTCCTCCGGGGGCACAGGAGTGAGGATGTGGTAAAGCCTCTTCTCCATGTCGATCCCTCTACAAATTCCTTGAAGACACAAAACACACACAAATAATCCTTTCTGGAAGATATACCTCCCTACCACTGAGAATTGTAGAATGGCTTTTAAAATAAGAATTTCAATTTCAACTGTGTTTTGCTTTGAAAATATAAAGTTTCAAGAGATGGGAGAATTTGACTACTCTTGGTCAAGACTCCTCAAATCTCCCATCTCTTGGAACCCTTCCCCTTGTTCAGCCGTGAGCAACCAAAGTGGCCAAAGTCCTAGACTGTCTCAAGTAAGGCACACCCAGGCCAGGAAGAAAAGCCACTGTGAGGAACACGTGAACGACTCAATCCTTCCCCGTCCTCAACTCCTTCTTCACGGTCTGTACCAGGTGACACAGTTTCTGAAGTAGTATTGTCTAACTCAGAAACGTGTATTTGATTACCTAAGAGTTTTGCTAATTTTCGGTTACATAGGTCCAGCACCCTTCCAGAAACATACCCTGACATTTATTGACCTCAGTGAGCCAGGGGGACAATCACGTGAGGTAGGCTTGGCGAAGGAGGAAGGGCCTAAACACGGCCAGGCCAATGGTCCTGGGCCTGAGTGATGGGGGCACCAGAACGTGACATACATCTGTCCTCAGATCACCCAAAGGTGCCAAGCCCAGCACAGAAACGGTGGCTCTGACTGGCAGAGTAAGAAGAGATGAGACAGAGAAATCAGACAGGTTTCAGAAACAAGCTACCACCCCTGCTAGGGGGTTGGATGTGTCGAATGAAGGCAAGGGGGTGCCAAGGTAGACCCAAAGGTCTGGCGTGAACACCAGAGTGAATCTTCCAAGGACTCCTCACAGGCCTGGGAACAGGAGATGGTGCAGGGTGGAGGGGATTTGGGGAGAAAATTAGGACCTCAGTCTTGGACCTAAGTCTCAGATGCCGGTGAGATACCCAAGTGGAGAAGCGAGCTGGGCTTGGAGTTCAGACACACAGTCGTGCTATAGAGATCCTGTGGGAAGTCAGCCTAAAGATGGATGGAGGGCCCTAGCAGAGGGACAGATGGCCTAGGGAAAACATGTCAAGTGACAAGAAGGCCATGACCAGGCCCTTAGGAATCTTGGCAGGAGAAGCAGAGAAAATGCTGCTTCTTTCCTGCCCACCAGCCCCCAGGCACACTGTCTAGAAGCCAGAGACACTCTGACCACTCCAGCCGAGAGACAGATCCAAGGTCAAGACCAGCCACATACAGTTGGAGAAGGGGATTGATTTCAGTAAGTATATAGACATGTTTTACTTTCACTCACCAAACCCCAAACAATCACAGATTGGAGTCTGGGCGAGTAGGATGGGACCATTTGCGTATCCTCTGACATCATCCAGGATCTTGCAAAGACCAACCCAGCTGGCATTCACAGCGTATAATATATGGGTAGGAGCGACATCAGCATGAATAATCCGGAGTGCAACCGCATTGAAAGGGACCTGGAAAATAAATGTGCACCTCCCTCTATTAATTCTACTGGAAAGGCTACTTTTAATTTTTACAAGTTGACTAGGCAGGTATCTGAGGTTATATTGGCCAAACTGCCCACCAAAAAGTATCTGAACAGAAATGCTAACAAACACTGGTCAGTGTTTCACTACTTTAATACAGAGTACCTAAGAAATTCATACAAAGTTCTTCGCCAGCCAACACTTGCTAGAAATCCAAACTGATGCCTGGAACTTTCTTATCTAAAGAGACACATTAAGACACAAATCTGAAGATATCCTAAATGCGTTAAAGTCAGGGGGGACTGAGAAAACCCCACTCGCTGAGAGGTCTCCTAATGTCAGAAAGCAAATCTCCATTCAGTGGAAAAAAACCTCCATCTATTCTCTATGTAACATACTGAATTAAGAAAAATGGATTGAACTCCAGGAGCACAAGATAAATACAGTGGAGCCTTGAACAACACAGGGGCTAGAGGCACTGACCCCCCACCCCATGCAGTCAAAGATCAACAAATAACTTCTGGCCACACCCCCCCCCAAAAAAACTTAACTACTAAGAGCCTCCTGTTGATCAGAAGCTTTCCCAATAACATAACAGTCGATTAACACATACTTTGTGTGTTGAGTGTATCATATAGTATATTCTCACGATAAAGTGGGCTGGAGAAAAAAATGTTATTTAAAAAATTACAGGGAAGAATACATTTACAACACTGGACTGACTGTATTTATCAAGAAAAACCCTGCATATAAGTGGACCCGTGCAATTGAAACTGGTGTTGTTTAAAGGTCAATTGTAACTACCTTTAACGTGTGACTCTCTGGGTAATTCCCGATTTGTAAAGTACAAAAGTATTTTGTTATACTGTTTAGATTCCAAAACCAAATTTGAAATAGCAAAAGGCAGATGCAATTACTGGTAGATAAGCTTCAAGTTCCATTGTAGAGCATCTCTGAGTAAATGACCCCATTGACCAAAAGTTCATTCAACTAACTGCCTGAGATTCTCCAGGAGATATCTCACCATCAGGCCTGGGAGACACGTCCTCGTTGGCCAGCCCCACTGCTCCTGCCTCAGGAGTGCCTCTGGAGTATGACCGCAGGCCAGGGTCTCCACCTGCCTGTGCCCGTCGCCAAAGCTGTAAACAGGGAATGAAAGAGCCTCTCTCTCACTGGGCTGCCACGAATCCATCGAGCTGTTCCATCTCAAGTGCTTAGCAGAATGCCCAGCACACAGGGAGTGCTTAGTATGGACAGCAGAGGGTGAATACTCTGGGCTCCAGTCCCAGCCCAAACTTTTACTAGCCACCTCGGGCAAGCTGACTCAGTGTCCCTGACCTCAGTTCTAGCATCTGTAAAATGGGGTAATAACAAAGCCATTGTGAGTAAAGAAGTTAACAGGCTTAGAACTGAGCACAGCAGAGGGTAAGCATTTAGGAAATGCCACCTATTGCTATTTTAATCTTTTGTCATCTGGAATTCTAATATCATGGTGGTTTCTTCCCAAAATAATTTTAAGGAGCTAGGATTCCAAAATGCAAATACTCTGGTGCTAGAATCCATCTTTTTTTTTTTAAAGATTTTATTTAGGGGCACCTGGGTGGCTCAGTCGTTAAGCATCTGCCTTCGGTTCGGGTCATGATCCTGGGGTCCTGGGATCGAGCCCCGCATCGGGCTCTCTGCTCAGCGGGGAGCCTGCTTCTCCCTCTCCCGCTCCCCCTGCTTGTGTTCCCTCTGTGTCTATCTCTGTCAAATAAATAAGTAAAATCTTAAAAAAAAAAAAGATTTTATTTATTTGAGAGAGAAAGAGTGAGAGAGCACAAGCAGGGGGAGCGGAAGAAGCAGGTTCCCTGCTGAGCAGGGAGCCTGATGCGGGGTGCAATCCCAGGACCGTGGGACCATGACTTGAGCCGAAGGCAGACGCTTAACCAACTGAGCCACCCAGGGGCCCCTAGAATCCACTTTTGACAATAATATGAAATGCTTTCAAGAGTGGTTTCCGGGGGGGCGCAATCGGTTAAGTGTCTGACTCTTGATCTCAACTCAGGTCATGATCTCAGGGTCGTGAATTCAAGCCCGGCATTGGGTTTCCACGCTGGTCATGGAGACTACATTTTAAAAAAATAACGACAACAAAAAAGAGTGGTCCCCAGATGCCAGGAACCACTGCGAACACTCACTGAGCCCATACAACCATCCTCTGAGGTCTGGCACAGCCTCCTTTCTCCAGGTAAGACATGGACTCACACACAGCTAAACAATGGGAGCGCTGGAGCTCGACTGCCCGGTGCCACCTCTGGGGTCAGGCAGAACATTCTTAATAACCAGCACGGAGCACAGTTGTGCCCAACGCAGGACAGCAGCTAGGAGCATGGACTCTCGAACTAGATTACTCGACCTCCCATCTGTAAACTGAGGCAGCTACAGAACCTATGCCCCAGGGCCGTTCTAAGGATAAGACGAGCGAAGCATCATAAAGTGGCTGGAGAACACACACAGGAAGCCCCACGAGGGCTCGTTACATCCACAGAGAATCCCTCATCCAAGGTGAGGTTACCTGATAGGGTGTGAGACCGTGTAAAGGACAAAGTGGTTTTGGCACTGGAGGCTGCAGCTGGCCGAGGTAACCTAGTACCGCCAAATCTCGAAGAACTTTGTTATGCGACTCTCTGCAAAGTAAATCAGAATGAAGTAAATAGAGATTTAACCTCAGAAACAGAGTCCATTGGTCATTACACAGGTTACGTGTACAGAGATCACACATTCCCACCTTAACATCTGCAGACCCCTTCTATAAACCCACTGGAGAAACATGACATGTAAAGACTCTCCTTCAATAAAAGCTCTTGGCAACCAGAGCTGAAGGCCACCTCTGGATACGGGTCTTCCTCAATTTACAGTGGAGTTCCATCTTCATTCACCCACAAAAAGGGGAAAATATCAGACGTCGAAAATGCCTTTAAGACACCTCGCCTACCAGGGGCGCCTGGATGGCTCAGTCGTTGAGTGTCTGCCTTCAGCTGAGGTCATGATCCCAGAGTCCTGGGATCCCTGCTCAGCAGGAAGCCTGCTTCTCCTTTCCCACTCCCCCTGTTTGTGTTCCCTCTCTCGCTGTGTCTCTCTGTCAAACTAAAAAAAAAAAAAAGAAAGAAAAAAGACACCTTGCCTACGGCACGTCACAGCTTAGCCTCGCCTACTTTAAACGTGCTCAGGACATTCACATTAGCCTCCAGCCCGGCAGAATCACCTAACACAGAGCCTACGTTGTATGGGCGCAGATTGGCATCTGTACCCACGGCTCACCCTCCGGGCTGACCCGAAGCCCAGCACTAGGACAGAGGGTCATACAGCATCGTGCGTGCCCAGGAAAAGACCAAAATTCAAAGTACAGTTTCTACCGAACGTGTATTGCTTTAATACCAACGTAAAGTGGGAAAATTGAAAGTCACACCATCTTAAGTCAGAGGTTGTCTGTGTTTCCATTGGGACAGTAACAGCTCAGAAAAGAACAGATTCGGGTGCCTGGGTGGCTCAGTTGGTTAAGCGACTGCCTTCGGCTCAGGTCATGATCCTGGAGTCCCGGGATCGAGTCCCGCATCGGACTCCCTGCTGGGCAGGGAGTCTGCTTCTCCCTCTGACCCTCCTCCCTCTCATGCTCTCTCTCATTCTCTCTGTCTCAAATAAATAAATAAAATCTTTAAAAAAAAAAAAAGAAAAGAAAAGAACAGATTCTCCTTCATGAACATAGGGCTGTGAGACAGATTCAAAAACTTGTGGAAGCTAGAACTAATGATGTAATGTATGGGGATTAACATAAGAATAAAAAAAAAAAGGAAAAAAAAAAAAAACTTGTGGAAGACTTATTCCTCTTAAGGAATTGAGGGCAGAAGGCCTTGTTGAACTGAACAGAACTTCATTCTCCAGCCATGACAGTTTAATTACCTGTTTCTCGGAGTTTTCCTAAACGCAAAGTCCGACTGGACGCATATCAGCTTATGTCCAGTGAACACAACTGGACTCTCCTTTTCTTCGTCAGCAAATTCCAAACTCTCTGTAAACTCTGCCAGTTGGAAACCTCTGTCTCTGACTCTGGACTTGCTCTTGGTGTACAGGCCGTCCATATCGTCCACATAGTCAGGGGTCAGGTTCGGCATGTATTTACTCCGGCCAGAACTGAACTGTACGACGTGGCTGGGAGACAGCAACCGGATGAGATCGATGAGAAGCAAAAGCCCTTTGTCTGTGAGGAGGAGGACACGGGCAGTTGGTGCGCGACTAAAATAGTGACACACTCCTATAAGAACATGGCACAGCTGTTCTGAGACAAAGAAAGGATCCCGAAGAAGAAATCTCCTAAAAACTGGGCTCCAGCTTTACTGCCTGAAGCCAAAAGCTTATTCACACGGCCCCACCTTTCCGGCCAGATGTGCCTTCCCAGGCTTACCTGACACCCAGCCCATCGTGTTGACGATGAGAGGGGACTCTTTCTTGTAGGAGCTGAACACATACTTTATTATCTCAATATAATTTTCATAGTTGTTTTTACAAGAAGGTTTCCCATAATATACCATTTTCTGTGGTGTCCTCTGGTGGGTGAAAGGTGGTCCTAGGAAGATAAAGGTAAGAGTTTGAATCTGTGATTATTTAAAAGGAGGTGAGGGTTTTTCTCCAGCCATCACCAGTGACAAAGATCCTTAGGAAATCAAAGACCATCCTACCAGACCATTCTACCACTAGGAATAGTTGTATCCCATTTTCAGAAATCTAAGCTTTCCGGGCATCTGGATGGCTCAGTCGGTTGAGTGTCTGCCTTCTGCTCAGGTCATGATCCCAGCGTCCTGGGATCGAGCCCCTCACTGGGCTTCCCTGCTCAGTGGGGAGTCTGCTTCTCCCTCTGCCTCGCTTCCCTGCTCATGCTCTCTCTCTCTTAAATAAATAAAATCTTAAAAAAAAAAAATCTAAGCTTTCAACTTCATACAAAGACATGCTCATTTTTATATATAGTTAATTCCAATTCTGTCCTAATATGACCATTCACTCAACAAACATTTCCTGAGCACATGTAACACTCTGAGCATTGTTCTAGATACTTAGGATACACCTGTGAACAAAGCAACACCCATCCTTATAGGGTTGACGTTCTGATGAAAGGACAAATAAGAACAATAATCACTTGCTGGAATCTAGCACTTACTATGTCCCATCTACTTCACATGTAGTCTCTGATGTTCATAAAAACCCTATGAGGTAGGTAGTGTTACTATCTGCATTTTTAACTTGACCAAGGTCACACAGCGAGTATCAGTTGGGCTTGAACTCAGGTGAGCCAATTCCAGGGCAGACGCTCCTAACTTGCAGCACCGGTCTGTCAAGCCTGAGCCAACTCCCCTCTCTGGTTGGGGCCGGGAACTCACTCAGCAGGCTGGTGACCAGGACCACATGCCAACAGTCGGCAGGGTGAGGGCCTTGGTTAATGTGGTTGGTGCAAGGCCACTGGGACAGGGCTGGCGAGGCTCCCCTCAAGGGTGGGGTACAGGGATTTGGGGCAGCCCACAGCTGAAGAAGTGGCCTGCACAGCAGAGGGATTGAACAAATACAAAGGCTCTGAGTAAATATGTAAATACATGGACAATAATCATAGCCACAGTTCTTATCATCAGAAATGAAACTTATAAATATGGGGGCACCTGGGTGGCTCAGTCGGTTAAGTGTCTGCCCTCGGCTCAGGTCATGATCCCAGAGTCCTGGGGTTGAGCCCTGCATCGGGATCCCTGCTCCGCGGGGAGCCTGCTTCTCCCTCTCCCTCTGCCTGCCACTCTGCCTATTTGTGCAATTTCTCTCTCTGTCAAATAAATAAATAAAATCTTAAAAAAAAAAAAAAAAGAAACTTATAAATATGGAAGGGGAAAGGCTAACTAGAATAAACCCGGGCTGTCAGACTGGAATCGGAATGATCGCAGTAAACTCGTGGCTCTTAATACACAGGGAACATACATACAAAGAGATATACATGCAATGTATATACACATACATATGCATATGCTCATACATACACACGTATGTGCATGTATGGGTCTAAGCATGCATATACTTCCTAGCTCTGTCCACTGAGGGGAGCCTACAGTCACACCCCAGAAAAAATAACACACTTCATTACAGGCAGAGTGGAAAACGCTGGCAAACACTTATCTTAACCAAATGATGAGAGTTAACCTCTCTGGTAACAGGGCAAACTGACAGCTTGTTGATATGATGCACTGAGAACACAGCACCACATCTCAATCAAACCACAGGGACATTCGATAAATGTACTCTTCCAAACTGCCAAGGTCATAAAAGATAAGAAAAGCTGGAGGGAATGCTCCAGACTGGAGAAGACTAAAGATCTGCAAATACACACTGGGCCCGGGCAGGTGGCTGGAGGACAGAAGAGGGAACAGTACCAGGGCCGAACTGCTACCGTGACTTGGTGGCTGCATTATGACTACGTATCATAATGCGTCTTTGTCTGGGGAAACACCTGTTGAAATATTAAGGTGTGAAAAAGGAAAAGAAAAGTAAATGGACTAGGGAAAATGTAAAAGAAAAGAAGGAACAGTGAAACCAGCTAGAAAGCAAAATCTAAACAAATAGTTTTGATAAAACTGTAAAAACAGTATGATTGTCCTACTTATTTTTGTCAAAAAGTCTATTAAATCCACAACGAATCCAGCAACCTCATCTATCATCTGCTTAAAAGTCAACTAAACAAAAATCACACAAGTATCCCGACAGACGCAGAAAAAGCACCTGACAAAGTCCAACACTTTCATGATATAAACGTTCCACACACTAGAAATAGAAGGCAGCTTCTTTAGCCTGACGATGGGGAACGACAAAAACCCACAAATGACAGCATACTTCTGGTGAAGAACATTCCCTCTAAGGTGAGGAACAAGAAAGGAATGTTTTCTTCTATTCAGCACTGTACTGAAGGTTCCAGCCTGAGAGCGCTAGGAGACAAGAAAAAGAAATCAAAGGCATCCAGACTGGAAAGGAAGAGTGAAACTATTTCTATTCACAGATGATCTTCTATCTAGAAAATCCAAAAATATCCACAAGAAACCTACTAGAGCTAATACAGGAATTCAGCAAAGTTGCAGGTTACACAGTCAATACACAAAATCATGTGTTTCTATACACTAATAGTGAACAATTTGTAAAAGAAATTAGGAAAGCAATTCCATTATGGTAGTAAGTGAAAGAATCCAACCCTTAGGAACTAATCTAAGCAAGTGAAAGACTTACACACTGAAAACCACAAAATATTGCTGGAAGAGGGGCGCCTGGGTGGCTCAGTAGGTTAAGTGTCTGCCTTCAGCTCGGTCATGATCCCAGGGTCCTTGGACTGGGTCCTGCATTGGGCTCCCTGCTCAATGGAGGGAGGCCTCTGCCTCCCTCTCTGTCTCTCATGAATAAATAAATAAAATCTTTAAAAAAGTTGCTGAAAGAAATTTAAAAAGACTTAAGAAACTGGAAAGACATCTTGTGTTCATGTATAGGAAGATTTATCATTATCGAGATGTCAATGTCACCCAAGGTGAGCTACACATTCAATCAATGCAATCCCTACCAAAATTCAACAGCCTTGGGGTGCCTGGGTGGCTCAGTTGTTAAGCGTCTGCCTTCGGCTCAGGTCATGATCCCAGGGTCCTGGGATCGAGCCCCACATCGGGCTCCCTGCTCGGCCAGGAGCCTGCTTCTCCCTCTCCCACTCCCTCTGCTTGTGTTCCCTCTCTCGCTCTCTCTCTCAAATAAATAAAATCTTTAAAAAAAAAAATTCAACAGCCTTTTTCGTAGAAATGGAAAAGCTGATCCTCAGATTCATACAGCATTGCAAGGGTACCAAATGGCCAAAACCATCTTGAAAAAGAATGAAGTTGGGAGGACTCACATTCCTCCATTAGCACAGAACTGGCATAAAAACAGATATACAAGCCAATGAAATAAAAGACAGGGCCCAGAAACAGGCCCTCATATGTATGATCAAATGCTTTTCCACAAAGGTGCCAAGACCATTCCACGGGGGAAAGGACAGTCTTCAACAAATAATTGGAAAACTAGACATCCACATGCAAAAAAATGATGTTGGATGCTTTCCCTATATCATATACAAAAATTAATTCAGAATGGACCAAAGACTTAAATGTAAGAGCTAAAACTTACAAAACTCCAAGAACATTAGAAAAAAATCTTTATGACATTGGACTTAGCAACTTTGTGGATATGACATCAAGGGAATGTCAACAAAAGAAAAAATAAACTGAAAAAAAAAAAAGGAAAGGAAACTGGATTTCATAAAAATTAAGAACTTTTGTGTATCAAAGGACACCATCAAGAAAATGGAAAGAAAACTTAAAAGATGGGAAAAAATGTTTGCAAATTGTTTATCTGATAAGAGATTAACACTCAGAACATACACAAAGAACTCCTAAAACTCAGTAACAATGCAATTCAAAAAATGGGCGAAGGACTTCACAGACATTTCTCCAAAGATCTACAAAAGGCCAACAAGCACAGGAACAGAGGCTCAACATCATCAGCCATCAGGGAAATGGCAAATCAAAGCCACAGTGAGTTATCAGTGCACACATGACAGGACGGCTGTGATCAAGATGACAAGACGTGGAGAAGTGAGAGCCCCTGCGGATGGGGATGCAAAATGCAGCCACTGTAAAAAACAGGCTGGTGGTTTCTCAAAAGGCTAAACACAGCATTACCACACGTCCCGGAAATTCCCCTCCAAGTGTCCATCTGAAAAAACTAAAAGCAGAGACCTGCACAGGCATTTGTATGCTGATGTTCAGAGTGGCACTATTCCCAGGAGCCAGGAAGTGGCAAGAATCCCACTGTCCATCAGCAGCTGAACGCGTCAACAAAACGTGATCCATGTATACAATGGAATGATTCTCACCCACAAAAAGGAAATAAATTTTGATTATCTGCTACAAAATGGACTATCTTAAAACACTTATGTCTGGAGGGTGCCAGGAATGGAGGAAATTAGGTGATGGGGATGAAGGAGGGCATTGTCATGATGAGCACTGGGTGATGCATGGAAGTGCTGAATCACAGTATTGTACATCTGAAACTAATATAACACTGTGTTAACTGGATTGAAATAAAAAACAAAAAAATAAGAAAAGAAGAAAAACCATTATGCTTAGTAAAAAAAACCCAAAACAGACACAAGAAGGACAAATAGTGTTTCCACTTACATGAGGTATGTGGAGTAGGCAAATTCATAGGGACAGAGACTAGGACAGAGGTTAGCAGGGGCTGGAAGGAGAGCAGGAGGGGGCAAATGTTCTCTAATGGGAACACCGTTTCAGTTCGGAATGATGAAAAAGTTTCGGATATAGGCAGTGGTGAAGGGTATAGCACACCGTGAATGCACTTAATGTCACTGAATTGTACACGTATCGACAGTTAAAACAGTAAATATCATGTTGTGCATATTTTACCATTAAAAAAAAAGGCAACATAGGACTTTGGTTTGGAGTCTGAACCAGAAAAAGTACATTAGTAGGATAACCAGTGAATTTTGAATAAAATCCATGGTTTGGCTAATACTTTCATGTCAATGCAATTTCTTGGTGTACATCATTATATGTTGTTGCTTTTTTTTTTACGATTCTATTTATTTATTTATTTATTTATTTATTTGACAGAGACAGTGAGAGAGAGAGAGCGCACAAGCAGGGGGAGCCGGAGAAGGAGAGGGAGAAGCAGGCTCTCCACTGAGCAGGGAGCCTGATGCGGGACTTGATCCCAGAGCTGCATGCTCCACCAACTGAGCCAGCCAGACGCCCCTTACATTTTTTTAGTTTTTTGTAAGATCATTATATTTCTTTTATAAAACCAAGACATCAAAGAAATGTGTAATACATACCTAGAACTGGCTCTGTAATATTAAGTAAAGAAATGCAACCTGGAGGCGTAAATTCTGTCTGTCCCAGATCACATTCCAAATAGTCAACGCAGGAAATACTGAAAATTTGAAAGGAATAAGGAAAATCTCAACTACCTTTACTCTGTCAAAAGAATAAATCAGATCTTACAGACTTTATGCAATACACAGGCACAATCCACCCTATGCAGCCTTTTAGGTAGAATGCTCCAAAGATGGCAATCAACATAAAAAAAAAGTAAAAAGAAAATGTGATGCAGGAATGGTCATAGTACCCATTTGTAATATGGATACAACTTTGTCTTTCCAACTTTGTCTTTCCTAAAATCTGATCTTTAAAACACAACAAAATTGCTCCCTACTCTGAAACTCTGGGTATGGACAAACACAGATTCTGACACCAGGTGACTCCTCTTGCACACTCACTGATAAGCACGGTCAGTTCACCCCGAGAGGCCGATGTGCCTCACTCCAAAACACAGCCTAACGGAGAGTGCCATCACTCCGCTGAGCTGCTTTGCATAGACTTGTAGATAATTTCTACTGAGAAGTCAAGAAGCATTCCCATCTAGTTTCTTAAATCAAAAATCCTATTTCATGACCCTAATCTAATAATGTATCTAAACAAAAACAAAAACACTCTTACCTATTTAACAACTGGTTAATGAGGTACCTATTAAATGTTGACTTTCCGACGTCCTGAGAGCCACAAACAAGAATGACAGGGCAGCCGTCTACTTCTTCTGGAGGCAAAACAAACATTGAAACCTCAAATTAGCCACCTTCGTTAGGGCTCTACCTGTAAATCGTGATCCTCTGAGGCCCTGGGGGATGAATGCTCCCTTTACCCCCAGGTATCACTCACCACAGGACACGGTGACCAACTCCTCCATGGCCGACAAGGCACTCTCTGTCAAACGAAGGCCGTTTTTCTTCTTCTCTCTTCTAATGCCAACAGACCTCAGGGCTAAATGTTCAGAGTTAATCTGGAAGGTTGGACTCTGAAATGAACAATTTAAGTTTTAAGAAAACATGAACACAAGTGCACATTTCTTCCTCCAGTTTTAAATCAGTAAGCCTCAAACAGTCGTGAGCTATGAAAGGTAGATCTGAGCCCACCCTCTCACCCCCACAGCCATCCCTTCAGTGAGTCTCATCAGCTGTTCCTTCAGTCGTCCGTACCTGTCCTCCTGGCTCACATGCACTTCCAAGCTGCCATCACCTCTGCAGGAGACCCCGAAGGAAAGGAAAACGTGTGCGAGTTTAAAAAGCGATTGCCACAAGAACAATTCAAAAGAGACCACAGCTGTTGAACAGGTTGGTGCTTCAGAACAAAATCAAGGCCGTCTCCAAAGACATAAAGTAAAAAGACAACGAACACATGCAGACCGGGCTGAAAGAACGTGGAAGTCAGGCCCACTAAGCCCTCAGGCGCTCTGCAGAAGTACCAGGAAGCCACCGACCAACCCAAGGAATGGAGGAGCAGGCCCTTGCTGCAGCTGGTGGGGCTCGAGGGAACAAGGCTTCCGTGGTGAAGAAGACCAATGAAGAGACCCATCCATGATCACCTCCTCATTCAATTCATCAACCCCAGGATAAAAACATCATAAAAGGAACAACAATCAGTCTGGTGTGTGACTTCCTATCAGCAACTCTAGATTTTAGAAAACAGTGGAGCAAGGCCTTCAAGGTTTTGAGGGAAAAAACTCTATACTTAGTGCTCAACTATCAATCATGGAGGCCAAAATAAGAATATCTTATAAAATGAGATTATATAAAGTTCACTATCTGTCTTGTATGAAAAAAGTAACTCTAGAACGTACAAAAACACAGTGGGGGAGGGAAGTTACCCAAGAAGGAGCATAAGGAATATAAAGAGTGGTGGTGAAGTCCCAGAAAAAAAAATAAAGCTAAAAATGAATGAAAAAAGTATTAACGTGTTTGGAACCTTCACTTGCAGGAGGCAAAGGCTTGGTGACACAGCTTTCCCATTTCCTTCTCCACGGCCCTCACCCAGCTACTGGCTCTGCACCAGACCTGTGCTCCTTGTCCAGCTCCTCTGAAGACTTCCTGATCACACACGCCTGGTTTTCTCCAACATCACTGACCCCTACTTCTCAGTCTCTACTGCTCCCTCATCCAGACCTCTTCTTGGTAGTGCTGAAGGGCCATGACTTTGAACCCCCTTGTTTTTCTGTATCAACTCCCTTGGTGTTATTATCCCACCTCTCAGCCTTTGGGCCATTCTGCTGAAATACCAACAGAATTCCAACATTCCAACGGAATGTCTAACAGGCAGGTCAAGGTGAACATTTAAATCTGCTCCTCCAGGGCGCCTGGGTGGCTCAGTCGTTAAGCGTCTGCCTTCGGCTCAGGTCATGATCCCAGGGTCCTGGGATTGAGCCCCGCTTCAGGCTCCCTGCTCGGCGGGAAGCCCGCTTCTCCCTCTCCCACTCCCCCTGCTTGTGTTCCCTCTTACGCTATGTCTCTGTCAAATAAATGAAATCTTAAAAAAAATAGTAAATAAATCTGCTCCTCCCACAGTGCCCCCATGTCAGTAACACCCTGCACCCAAAAGCATGTATTCCTTGGTTCTTCCCCACACCTCACATCCATAAGCCTGATAATCCTGCAGATCAGGCTCAATTTACGGCTCGTGGGGGACAATTATAGCAATAGAACTTGACTTTAAGAAATTAGTAACACAGTCAGCAAAAATTTGGAGGCAAGAAAGAGAGAGATGGGAGAAATTATAAGTACACTGAAGTATATTCATAGAGGAAATTTGTACTATCTCAAGTTAATAAATCAAGATAAAAAGATAACCATTTAAAAAATTCCAACAGGCGGGGCACCTGGTTGGCTCAGTCAGTAGAGCATGCAACTCTTGATCTTCGGGTCGTGAGTTCAAGCCCCACGCTGAGGGGTAGATTGTACTTAAAACTTAAAAAAAAAAAAAAAAAAAAAAAACTTTGGAAAAAACGTAAATAAATAAAGTAAAACTTCCAAAGGGCACTTAATCACCTGCAATATGAAAGGATGGCTTTCACTGGGGAATAAAACTAACGAGGAAGGGGAGACAATATTTTTCATGATACGTCTTTCTATGCTATTTTACTGTGCACACGTATGACACTGTGTACAACCTACAATGCAACAGACAGACTGATTTTCCAAGGGAGCATCCTACAGCCAGCTGACGTGTGACTGTTCTGGTGAAAATAATTAGCAAAACTCCGAATGAAAACTAGTCCTACCTCTTGTACAAAAACGTAAGATAAACCTGGATGGCTGACTAAGAAGTTCACAGTGGAGGTTTTCAGTTGTTCTAGCATCACAATGGAACATAGAGGAGAAAAATTCTTCATCAACCAACATCTGTCATCTGTAAAAAGAAAAATAAACTACCTTAGAAATAGTAACTCCATTAAATTCTACACCATTTAGGACTACCTTCTTTTCAGCTGAACTGTCAACTTTTTGAGACCAGGAATTATGTTCGAGAGCCTTCTTTAGGAAACCATACTGCATATCAGGAACACACCTGGCTGGAGAAGTCAATCCAAGTTTGCTTTTGCTACACAATAGCTAGCTGAGTGGTCTTAGGCCATTTTTCTCATCTGTAAAATGGTGAAAACAAGTTCCACTCAAGTTTCACTTTAAATAAACACAGAAAAGTGTGTAATGTCTAGGCAATAGGAAAGACCTAGAAATTGCAGCCTTATTATAGTACACCCTCAGTACTCTACCAAGGCCCCCTGACAGCCAAGTGTCTCCCATTCCTGGGTTTTCACTTTCCTCTTGCACTGGAGGAAAGTTATCCAGTTACTTTTCTTACCCCGATTAAGATGAGATCTGAGCAAAGCTCGGGCTTCCCTTTTCATCTCCTTCTTGCTTTTCTCAGGCATGGAATAATGAACTGCATTGATAGTCAATCGAGAGTGGGTGTAGGTAGAAAAGACATCTTGGGGAGGCTGGCCTTGGCTGATGGCAAAACCAAACACCTGCACTTGGCCATAGAGGCAAGTCACACGACAGATCCCACTAAAAGTAAAACCCTAGCAAGGAAGAACAAAGAAAGGAAAACATAACATTACAAATTCTGTTACTAGAAACTGAAATTTTCTAAACTTTTTTTTTTAAACTAAACTCTATGCCAGAGATGGGACTGGAAGTGACAAACTGAGATCAAGAGCAGCATGCTCCACCCACTGAGCCAGCCAGGCACCTCCCTTTTTTTTTTCTTTTTTAGTTTTCTAAACTCTTAATTGCTATTCACATATCGAAGGGGAGGGGATTTCCAAGCAACAATACATTGTACTAGGTGACCATCAGGTACTTAATACCTCTAACCTAATTTCATATCCCAGGACAGCTACAGAGATGGCTGGTGTATCCCGACACATGAAGAACAAGGGGGTCCCATGAACTGGGCTCTGCTGTTCTCACGGATCCCTATCTCTACCAAGGCCCCCTGCCAGCCAAGTGTCTCCCATTCCTGGGTTTTCACTTTCCTCTTGCACTGGAGGAAATCCAGTGCAAGCAAGGGAAGAGCAAAGGACCTGCAATTAGGCTGCCTGGATGTGAATACTAGCTCTGCCTCTACTGTGTACCTTTTAGTAAGTTACCTAAGCTATAGCTCAGTTTCTTCGTCCATAAATTTTCGGAAATAACGGTAATGACTCCATAGAGAGCTAAGAGTATTAAAAGTGTTCATAAACCTCAAACACTCAGAACATAGAGCCTGGCACTTTCTAAGCACCCAGTAAATGTGACCTTGTAGTATTATTTACTACTATTGAAGTCCCTCTCAGCTCTGAAGACCTAGAATCCCACAACAGGGTCCTAGTTACCCCTGCTCAGCACCACCGCCAGGAGGAATGCGCTCGACCTGCGGCCGGAGAATTGCAGATGGGGCAAGGTCTTCTCCCAGCCCGTAAGTCCCGGCGCTGCGGCTCCTCCGGCGGGACCCACCTGCTCGAGCGGCAGCAGCACCAACGCGCGGCCCGGGCCGGCCGGCCGCACCGGCGGGATGGGGAGGCTTGCGGGGCCACTCGGGGCGGGGGCTGCGGCCGGAGCCGGGCTCGGGGCCGCGGTCCTGGGCCTCCGGGTCGCCGCGCGCGGCACCAGGCAGCCGCTCTCCCGCCAGTCTGCGCCGGCTGCCTGGGCTTGCAGCAGCCGCCGCCGCAGGCGCCTCCGGCCGCACCAGCGCAGGGTCCCGAGCCGGCGGCGGGGCCGGCGGCTAAGAACGAGCTGTGTCCGAGTTTTGCGGACACGCAGCCACGTGGAGCGAAAAGGACCGCGCTTGAGCAGCAACTGCGAGTCCGCCATGCTGGCCACCGGCGCCAGCCGCGCGAAAATCTCGCGAGATCCACTCGCTCCGCCCCGCGGCCCGTCGAGAGGCTGAAAGAAGTGGCCTGGGTGCCGCGAGCGCCCTCTGCCAGCGGCTCCAGCAGCGCACCTGGGCCTCCCGCCGTCCCCTCCGAGGCTCCCGCCGGCCTGGGGGCTTCAGGGGCGGCAGCCTTGGCCACACCCCTCCGGGCCGTCACTCCGAGGGCTTCATTTACATTATGCAAAAGCCCCACCCCGGCCAGATACCCCGCTTTGAGTCCTGGGCCACCTCTCCGGAAATCCACTTGGAATTTTTCTCGCAGAAAAAGAACCAGGATTGGCAGTTTAAGCAAAACCTGTCTATTTGCATACTGTGTTTGCATGCAGTTGTCTTTGGGCTGAAGGGAGCCACCCTGGATAACAAGGCAAACCGACAATGATTCTCTCAAAATTTCAGGGTCCGAAAACTGAGGCTGGGAGGAGGTCAACTCAAAGCCATGTCTCATTTGGTAAACTGAGGCCCGGGTAAAAGGCTCCAAAACCCACAGCCCCTCCACATTCTGTCCCCCAAAGAAGCTGTGTCCCTGCCTCCTTCCTCTGACCATCATCCCCCAAATGCCAGAGCTCCCTTTCTTTCTTTTTCTTTCTTTCTTTAAGTAGACTCCGTGCCCAAGGTGGAGCCCAGCGTGGGGCTTTAACTCAAGACCCTGAGATCAAGACCTGCGCCAAGATCCAGATTCAGTTGTTTAACCCACTGAGCCAGCCAGGCGCCCCGGGGGCTCCCTTTCTGAGCCAGATGAAGCCACAGGCACCAGAGCAAGAACAGAAGCCACAACCATGCAGAGGAGGGGTCAGTGGCTGCCACCTGGTTTGCATGTGTGCCTTCCCCCTGCCCAGTTCCTGAGTAGGACCAGAGGCCCAGAAGGCCAAGGCAAGCAGCCAGGTTCCTACAACTGGGTTTCAGCCCCACCCCTGGCACAGGCATGAAGTTGGGAAGCATCTGGGCAGCTGCTGTCTATTCTATTTAAACAGCCAACCTGGGGCGCCTGGGTGGCTCAGTTGGTTGGGCGACTGCCTTCGGCTCAGGTCATGATCCTGGAGTCCCGGGATCGAGTCCCGCATCGGGCTCCCTGCTCGGCAGGGAGTCTGCTTCTCCCTCTGACCCTCCTCCCTCTCCTGCTCTCTGTCTCTCATTCTCTCTCTCAAAATAAATAAATAAATAAAATCTTTTAAAAAATAAATAAATAAATAAAATAAACAGCCAACCTGGTCAGAGGGCTCTGCTTGGCCATGCCAGGCACAGGACCATCTGGCCAGCATGTCACTCCTGGCAGCTCACCTAGTCAGCCTGCAGCTCTCCCTCTCCTGCTGCTGGGCCCTCAGCTGCCGCAACACAGAGCTGTCTCCCAACTTCAGCCTCCCTGGGGATTACCTCCTTGCAGGTCTGTTCCCTGTACACTCTCACTGTCCGGGGGTGAGACGCAGGCCCACGGCGACTCTCTGTGACAGGTAATATAAGGACCTCTGCCTGCCCTCCTTGGTGAAGACCATGCCCTTTCTGCCTCTGGGGCTGCCTCCTGAACCACCTCTAGTCCCTCCCCATCCTATGGTCACCACCTTCAAGCCCTGGCTGGACCTTCCCTGGCACTTCTGCTCAGGTTCCACTTTGTAATACATTATTTTGTCCTGGCTATTAGAGTGCTTTGTATTGTAATCCCATTCCAGTTGGTTTCCAGACTTTGTGACATAAGGAGGTGGCAAGGATTAAGCAAGCATGGCTTTTCCCGGCTTCTGTGCCCTCCCTGCTCCTCTCCAGGTTCAAACTCCTGAGTCTCCGGATGGCAAGCGTGGTTTTCCATGAGGAGGAGAGGGAAGGCTAACAGCAGTAGATGCTTTAGGAGCTTAACAAAGATATCTTAGATTGGTGCCTTGCCTTCATGAAGTCGACAGTCTCGGTAGAGAAAAACATCTGCTTTTCTCCTAAAGAAGATAAGTTGTTTGCCATCTGTGCAAGTCACAGATTTGGGAAGACTCAAGGATGGATCGGGACTCAGTGGCAGGATGCCTTAAACATGACACACATCTGAGATTCACACAGGAGGAAGGTTCTGGAAAGCCTAGTGCATGAAGACTGGCCCCAAGAGCTACAGATAGGAGCCTGGGAAGAGAAGATTTGGGGAAGAGGAGACACATGGACACCCACTTCTGAAGAAGGTGTCATGGTGGGAGGCACTGAGTTTCCTCTGAGGGACTTAAAGACAGAAGTGATAGAAATGATGGAAGAGGGGCGCCTGGGTGGCTCAGCCATTGGGCGTCTGCCTTCGGCTCAGGTCATGATCCCGGAGTCCTAGGATCGAGCCCCATATCGGGCTCCCTGCTCAGCAGGAAGCCTGCTTCTCCCTCTCCCACTCCCCCTGCTTGTGTTCCGTCTCTTGCTGTGTCTCTCTCTGTCAAATAAATAAAATCTTAAAAAAAAAAAAAAAAAAAAAGAAATGATGGAAGACCCTTCCAACAGGCACAGAGGCTGGAAAGTGGAATGTGCTTGCACACTCTTCAAGCAGAGCTGAACCATGTCCCTGTTGGGATCCAGCCAGCAGTTCCTGAGAGGCAGTGAGGAACACAGGTGCTCACTACATTCATGAGTGTCCTGGTGAGAAGCACTTGTTGAACAAGGTTAAACAGGTGTGTGGTTAACTTTTTGTGTCAGCCTGGCTAGGGTATGGTGCCCAGTTGTTTGGCCAAACACCTGTCTAGATGTTGCTGTGAAGGTTAACATTTAAATCAATAGGGTGAGTAAAGCAGCTTATTTTCCATTGTGTGGGTGGGCCTCATCCAAACAGTTGAAGACCTTAAGAGAAAAGATTGAGGTCCCCTAAAAAGGAAGGAATTCTGCCTTCAGACTCAAGACTGCAGCATCAACCATTGAGGGAATTTCCAGCCTGCCCTGCAAACGTCAGACTTGCCAGCCCCACAATCACATGAGCCAATTCCTTAAAATAACCTCTTTTTTTTTCTCTCTATATATCCAATTGGTTCTGTTTCTCTAGAGAACACTAATACAGCAGGTGTCTCTGATACAGGACTTCATCAGGCTTTCAATGCTAATATGCTTATCCAGGAAGGCATGGGATGTGGTTTCTCCAACTTGTCCCCCCTCCCCTGACCCAAAGGCCTGTTAACACAACTGTGTGTATGGTACCAGGCCCACATTGAGGTCATGGTTGTGGGGGCTAGACAGATGACCTCAGAGTTTCCTTTCTACCCTCCAAAGAGAGTTGCAGCAAGACCTTGCCCTTCTTGGCTCTCAGCTTGGCTTTTTCCACAGACCCAACAGCTTCAACGGCCATGGCTACCACCTCTTCCAGGCCATGAGGTTTGGCATTGAGGAGATCAACAATTCCACGACCCTGCTGCCTAACATCACCCTGGGGTACCATCTGTACGACGTGTGCTCAGAGTCAGCCAACGTGTATGCCACACTAAACGTGCTCTCCACACTGGGGACGCATCATATTGAGATCCAAGCAAACCCTGCCCACTACTCCCCTGCTGCCCTGGCGGTGATTGGACCTGACACCACCAACCATGCTGTCTCCCCTTCTGGCAAGTCCAGTGCAGGCTGGGAGTGGTGGGCAGGAATCACTGGGCCCCAAGGCCAGTCTGGCCCCCTGGATCTCCTGGGTGCTCACCACTCATGAGTCACATTGCAGGGGGCCCTGCCACATCGCAGTCGCCACTCCAGCATTTCTTCCTCCCCAAATGCTGCATCCAAACCTCCTTGCCTCAATGCTCCCGAGAAAACCCATTCTCCTTTGAAACTGCTGCCCTTCACACTCCTCCCACCATTCTGTCTTCTTTGTGAAGAATGGAACACCCTTTGTGTCCCACCCCACAGACTTCTCCACTTCTCCCCTGCCCTCCTTCTTCCTTCCTGCCTTCCAGGCTCAGGCTCAGAGGTGTGGTCTCCCACTCAGAGTGCTGTCCCTCTGGGCCTCACCCCCTCCTCTGCTTGTCAGCCTTTCCTAGGCTTCCTCCTCCACCTGTAAGCTAACCTTATCCCTCCCCATCTTCCAGGCACCCCTGCTCCCAGCACGGTCCTCCCTCTGCCCGCTTTCCATGAAAACTTACCTGCAGAGCCCTCTAGTCTTGTTTGCTTCTCCCTCTTGTCATTTGCTTCTCAACCCCCTGCCCTGGCTGCTGTCCCACCACTCCTGCTCTTGTGATCTGGAGGGCTTTCTAGGTCTCCAAATCCAACAAATGCTTCTCAGCCCCTTTTACCTGACATGACAACTCTGTGACATTCCCGACCAGTCCTTCAGTGACATTCTTTCCTCAGCATTTATGACCTGCCCCCTCTCACTTATGGCCCCTCCTCTTCCTCCTCAGTCTCCTTTAGAGAATCTCTTCCCCACCTCTTCTGAAAAGGTGGATGATTCCCAGAGTACAGGATGCTCCCTTTCCCAGGCAGGTGTTGGGAGTAAAAAATTTCCTCTACTCTTCAAGATTCTTCTGGCTGGTCTAAACATTGACATGAGACAGATTAACAGGAGAAAGTCAAGATTACATATGAATAGGGAATCCACGTAAACATGAGAGGTTCAAATACAGGCAAAATGAGGCTTATATGCTATTCTGAACTAAGGAAAAGCTGGTACGGTATCTGGGACTTCAAAGGAGAGGAAGACAATTCACAGGAAGAGATAAGAGAGTAAATGTTTAGTAAACAAATGTTTGCCAGGCCATCCAGAAACAATGGGACATAGAGAGGAATTTTAACAAATTGGACTTTGCTAAGATCCCCCCTGCCCACCACACCTAGTTCCTATTATACTCTAGTTATCTATGGTGACAGTTCCCTAACCTGGAGCAGGTCAGCTATCTAAATTCTTTTAGGCAGTTAGGGGAAAGGTCAACGTTTCCTCCGGAGTCTTTTGTGCCTTAATTATTTCCAACTGGAAATTAACCCACGTGCCAAAGTGGTGTATCTTGGGGCAATTCATTCAGAACCCCTACACAGGCCATGAGCCCCATGGCTCAATTTCCTGTTCTCTAGCTTCTGTCCTGTGTTCTAAGCTCTGAGCCTCCTTTCTGGATGTTCATCCAGGGTCTCCACTGCATGAACCCAACAGGCCCCAAACTGAGCTTACCTCCCTAGACAACTGGAGTCTCTTTTCTTCCTGCATCCACCCTCCTGCCCACCTGCCTCTATACTCAAGCCAGGAACCTGGCAGGCCTACCCATGTTCCTCTGCCCCCCACCCCCACAGTTAGCCCATCACCATGGCCTCTGCTTTTACCTTCTAAATGCTGCCCAGTCAACCCGCTCTTCTCCATCTTCACTGCCACAGCTCTAACTCAGACCACCAAGCTCTCTCATCTAGATGATTCCATCAGCCTTCTAGGGGTTCTCCCTGACTCTGGTCTTGAGCCTTTTCTAACATGTTCCTCACTGAAATCAGAGATACACTCCTAAAATACAAGTCATAGCATATCACTTCTCTGCCTAAACATTTAGGGGCTCCCCATGGCCTACAGATAAAGACCAAGTCTCTGAGCATGACATTTAAGGCCTCCTGCTCTGACCAGACACACCTACTTTTTTTTTTTTTAAGATTTTATTTATTTATTTGAGACAGAGAGAATGAGAGACAGAGAGCATGAGAGGGGGGAGGGTCAGAGGGAGGAGCAGACTCCCGGCCGAGCAGGGAGCCCGATGTGGGACTCGATCCCGGGACTCCAGGATCATGACCTGAGCCGAAGGCAGTCGCTTAACCAACTGAGCCACCCAGGCGCCCAAGACACACCTACTTTTGTGCTCCTTCTTCTGGCATGGGCATCCACATATGACCTCCTGCATCATTTCACTCACTCTGTGCTGCTTTTGTTCCTTTCCCCTTCCTCTCTCAGAACCTCCCCTTGGGTTTCTGCCTCTTCTCCAGATGTACGTTGTCAGCCTCCTACGTCCAGTAGGGCTCTCCTTGAGGGCTAGGGCAGGGATCAGGTGTCCTCCCTGGGTCCCCATGCCCAGCAAAGGGCCACAAGTGGGGGGGCCCTGAGTTGGGACTGATGCCACTGAACTTGCTGAACTGAACCCCCACAGATCAGCTACGAGGCCAGCAGTGTGATGCTCGGAGTGAAGCGGTAGTACCCCTCTTTTCTGTGCACCATCCCCAGCGATAAGCACCAGGTGGAGATCACAGTGCTGCTGCTGCAGAGGTTTGGGTGGGTCTGGATCTCACTGGAGGGCAGCAACGATGACTACGGGCAGCTGGGGGTGCAGGCACTGGAGGAGCAGGCCACCCAGCAGGGCATCTGCATTGCCTTCAAGGACATCATACCCTTCCTTCTCTGCCTGCCCGGGGAATAAGAGGATGCAGAGCATGATGCACCACCTGGCCCGAGCTAGGACCACCGTGGTGGTCATTTTCTCCAGCAGGCAGCTGGCCAGGGTGTTCTTCGAGTCCGTGGTGCTGGCCAACCTGACTGGCAAGGTGTGGATCACCTCAGAGGACTGGGCCATCTCCAGACACATCAGCAGCTTGCCCGGGATCTGGGGCATTGGCACAGTGCTGGGTGTGGCCATCCAGCAGCGGCTTGTCCCTGGCCTGAAGGAGTTTGAAGAGGCCTATGTCCAGGCAGATAAGGGGGCCCATGGGCCTTGCTCCAGGGGCTCCTGGTGCAGCAGCAACCAACTCTGCAGAGAGTGTCTGGCTTTCACGACACAGCAGATGCCCACGCTTGGAGCATTCTCCATGAGCTCTGCCTACAATGCCTACCGGGCTGTCTACACAGTGGCCCATGGCCTCCACCAGCTCCTGGGCTGTGCCTCCGGAGCCTGTTCCAGAGACCGAGTCTATCCCTGGCAGGTAAGGTAGACCAGCCCCTGGCACCCTGAAAGGGGGTGCTTTCCTGAGGCAAGCAGAGTGATTACTTTCTGGCCAACTAAGTGCTAGGAGTGCGGGACAAAGGTTACCGATCAGAGGGCTGATCCCCTCTCTTAGGTTTCACTTCTCTGAACCTGAGCCCCTCCCACTCACCATGCTTCAGATCCAGGACTAAAAATCACTGTAAAGGGGTCCTTCGTTAGAAGATTCCTCTCAGGGGGCTCAGTCGTTAAGCGTCTGCCTTCAGCTCAGGTCTTGATCCCAGGGTCCTGGGATTGAGCCCCGCATCGGGCTCCCTGCTCGGTGGGAAGCCTGCTTCTCCTTCTCCCACTCCCTCTGCTTGTGCTCCCTCTCTCGCTGTCTCTCTCTGTCAAATAAATAAATAAAATCCTAAAAAAAAAATAAAAGAAGTTTCCTCTCAGGAGGCTAGTTGGGAGGGTTGAGGGGCTTCCTTGGAGGGGAAGGAGGGCTCTGAATTTCCAGATGGACTGAAACCACCTAAATAGAAGCACAAGGCCCCAGGCACTTGCTTCCTGAGCCTTCCAGGTCTGGGCGGTTGAGGAGGAACGGCCTTTTTCATCTATGGCAGCTCCCTGGTCCCTGTTTATTTCAGCTTCTGGAGCAGATCCGCAAAGTGAATTTCCTTCCACACAGCGATACTGTGATATTTAATGACAATGGGGACCCCCTCAGCGGCTATGACATAATTGCTTGGGACTGGAGTGGCCCCAAGTGGAACTTTAGGGTCATCGGTTCTTCCACGTGGCCTCCAGTTCAGCTGGACATAAATAAAACCAAAATCCGGTGGCACGGAAAGGACAACAAGGTAACAGAGACATGGTCACTCACAAGGGGACTGCCTTATGGATAGCCTGATGCCTGAGGTTACTGTGGACGAGCAGGAGGGGGATCCCAGGTACCAGGCCAACATGGCCCTATCCAGCTTCCCAGGCAGCACCCAGATGGCCGGCTGCTGCAGGTTTATGAAACCAGGGGCTCTGCCCTGGGAGTGAGCTGTGAAAGCAGATGTACAGAGATTGTTTCCCATTCCATGTGAGCATCCCTCGACTTGAGCCACTCCATGTGGTTACAGAACACCTGTGGCTTCTTGCAGGTGCCTAAGTCTGTGTGCTCCAGCGACTGTCTTGAAGGACACCAGCGAGTCATCGTGGGTTTCCACCACTGTTGCTTTGAGTGTGTGCCCTGTGAGGCCGGGACCTTCCTCAACAAGAGTGGTGAGTGACCAAGTGAGTGGGCGAATGACTGGGCACTCCTAGGGTCCACAGAGCAGATGAGGGGATCCCCCTTGGGCCACACATGTGCAGAACCAGGGCCTTGCTCACTTCGCTGCAGTTAGGTACAAGCTGGAGAATACCTGCCGCCAGACTGAATTCTGAGGAAGCAGAAACAACCAGTTGAAATCCTCAGACCCACTATGTCTTTTACTAGAGAGCTCCCAGCCCAATTCCTACGGGGGCAATTTTATTCTAAATTCAACGTTTTTATGCAAACAGATGTAGCTATGTTCCCTTGTACTCTCCCACGCTATCTGTGTGAAGTCCCTTCTATTGACCATGCCAAAGACAGCCAGCACCTTGAACAGCTTGGCCTGAATGCAGATACTATTGTATCTGCAGCTGAAAAAACAACATACCCAGTGACGCAAGGTCAAGATCAGAGAGCAAATTGGGGTAGCTAAGGGCTCAGCCCAGAGTTGGACTCCATGAGCCACATTCTTTCCTTTTACTATCTCTGTGGCCATGGGAATGCATCTCTTCTGTTCTTAGAGTCAGAGAAACCACAGAGTGGCAGCACAGGAAGGTGGATTTGGTTAAGGGAAGTGCTGGGGAGAAATGAAAATGCCCTTCCTTCAGGGCTGACTGTTCCTATTGGATCATAGCCTCACTGGCATGCGGGCAGAGTCACCAGAGTAAGGCCTTCCCTAAGGACCTCTTGGTTTGCAAGCCCAAGGGATCATGAGCCATACAGAACCCACCCAAGCGTCTCCAGAATCTGTAATTCATACAGGCATCTTGAGGAAACACTTGGCCTTGGGATCCCACTCAGGGCTACCCCCATCTCACCATGCCCAGAGGCACCCAGCTCCTGTGGTGTAGCCCTCCCAGCACCTTGCAGGTCTGCGTGGCCTCCCTTCCTCATTCCTGCTCTGCTCATCTAGCTCTCAGGAGCCTTCTGCCTTTCCTTCCAGATCTCCACAGCTGCCAGCCTTGTGGGAAAGAAGAATGGGCACCCGAGGGAAGTGAAACCTGCTTCCCACGCACCGTGGTGTTTTTGACTTGGCATGACCCTATCTCTTGGGTGCTGTTGGCAGCTAATACGCTGCTGTTGCTGCTGCTGGCTGGGACTGCTGGCCTGTTTGCCTGGCACTTAGACACCCCTGTGGTGAGGTCAGCTGGGGGCAGGCTGTGCTTCTTCATGCTGGGCTCCCTGGCAGGGGGCAGCTGTGGGCTCTATGGCTTTTTTGGGGAGCCCACCCTGCCCACATGCTTGCTGCGCCAAGGCCTCTTTGCCCTCGGTTTTGCCATCTTCCTGTCCTGCCTGACAACCCGCTCCGTCCAGCTGGTCTTCATCTTCAAGTTTTCTGCCAAGGTACCCACCTTCTACCATGCCTGGGTCCAAAACCATGGTCCCAGCCTATTTGTGGTCATCAGCTCAATGGCCCAGCTGCTCATCTGTCTAACTTGGCTCATGGTGTGGACCCCACGGCCCACCAGGGAATACCAGCGCTTCCCTCAGCAGGTGGTGCTTGATTGCACGGAGGCCAACTCCCTGGGCTTCATGTTGGCTTTCGTCTACAACGGCCTCCTGTCCGCCAGCGCCTTGGACTGCAGCTACCTGGGCAAGGACCTGCCAGAGAACTACAACGAGGCCGAATGCGTCACCTTCAGTCTGCTCCTCAACTTCGTGTCCTGGATTGGCTTCTTCACCACGGCCAGCGTCTACCAGGCCAAGTACCTGCCCGCGGTCAACGTGCTGGCGGCGCTGAGCAGCCTGAGTGGCGGCTTCAGCGGGTGTTTCCTCCCCAAGTGCTACGTGATCCTGTGCCGCCCAGATCTCAACAGCACCGAGCACTTCCAGGCCTCCATCCAGGACTACACGAGGCGCTGCGGCTCCACCTGATCGCTGAGGCGGGCAGGGCCACGCCGGGGGTGGGGGTTGGGCCTGACGCCTCCTCTGCCCCGAGGGTCGAGTGTCGAGGGTCGAGCGAGGCGCGCGCGCCCTGAGCTGTCCGGGAGGCCTTTGGACTCCTCAGTCTTGGCTCGGACAGTGTAAGCTCACGGGAGTCCAGCCCGGGCTCCGGGCTGCCAATAAAGCGGTGAAATGTGCGTCCTGGCTGCTCTTGCTGTCTGGGACGAGGGTGGGGCGCTACCTCCTCCAGGCTGAGGGCGCCGCGGGGGCCAACCGCAGCCGGAACCCGGGGACCCGGCCCAGCGGGGAAAGAGCCCGCGCCCAGCTTGGCGTTGCCGAGCAACTCCGGGAGGCGAGCCCAACGCTGAGAGAACCGGGCCGGGCCCCCTCTCCCCATCCCATTGGCCGTTCTCTGCCTGGCCCCGCCCCGAGGGCGGGGCTAGAAGCCCGGCGCCTCCGAGTCGTTCGCCCCGTCCGGCGCGCCCTGACGTCACGTCCGGCGGCGGCGGCGGCGGCGGCGGCGTCTCCGTGCGGTCAGGCGGGCACGTACGGTCCGGGCAGTTGGTCAGGGGGGCTGTGGAGACCACAGGGTCCGGGGTCTGTGGAGCCGACGCGGGGAGCACGGGTACGGGTGAGGAGGTCTGGGGGAACAGGGCGAGGGAGGGAAGGGCTGCGGGCCGCTGTGGCCGCCTTCCGTCCGGCCTCCCGGGACGTGTAGGCGCGGCGTGGGTTCTGCTCATCTGTCCGCACCCGCAGCCCTCCCCTGCCACGGGTCCTCTCGCCGTGCCAGGCCGGTCAGTTCGCGCTGATCCTCCGTCTCTTTTCCTGCGCTGATTCCTTCCACCCGCACCCCTTCATGCCCCTGTCCTGTCCCCCGCCAAGCCATGCTTCTGGCCTACCCAGTATGGGCTGCTCACCGGGCCTCCATCTCCAGGGAGGCGTTCACTCTATTCCTGGCTCAGCTGGCACTCTCTAACCTTGACCCAAACCCTCCTTGAGATCAATGTGACTGTTTGAGTAGAGGGCACCTCCCCTTTCCCTCTCCCCGGTCCAGGGGCTTTCCCTTGCTACTCCTGGGTTGGGTTGGCCAGCATGTCACTTCTGCCTTCCTCTCCGCCAGACAGACCATGGATGGCTCCTTCATCCAGCACAGTGTGAGGGTTCTGCAGGAGCTCAACAAGCAGCGGGAGAAGGGCCAGTACTGCGATGCCACCCTGGATGTGGGGGGCCTGGTGTTCAAGGCACACTGGAGTGTCCTTGCCTGCTGCAGCCACTTCTTCCAGAGCCTCTATGGGGATGGCTCAGGGGGCAGTGTCGTCCTCCCTGCCGGCTTCGCTGAGATCTTTGGTCTCCTGTTGGACTTCTTCTATACTGGTCACCTTGCTCTCACCTCAGGAAACCGGGATCAGGTGCTCTTGGCAGCCAGGGAGTTGCGAGTGCCAGAGGCTGTGGAGCTGTGCCAGAGTTTCAAACCCAAAACCTCAGTGGGGCAGGCACCGAGTGGCCAGAGTGGGCTGGGGAAACCTGCCCCCGGGAACGTGAACAGCCACCTCAAGGAGCCGGCAGGCTTGGAGGAAGAGGAAGTTTCGAAGACACTGGGTCAGGTCCCCAGGGACCAGGATATCGGTGGCAGTCACGGCCCCGAGAAGCCCCAGCTTGGTCTCCCTGCCCAGAGTGAGAGTCCCTCCTTCCACCGTGGGAAACTCAAGCAGGCCTTGAAGCTTTGTCCCCGAGAGGATAAGGAGCCTGAGGATTGCAAAGTGCCCCCAAGGCCCTTTGAGGCTGAAGGTGTCCAGCTGCAGGGCGGGAATAATGAGGTACTGTGCCCAGGGTGCTGGGAATGGGGAGGTAGGAGTCATTGGGGAGAGACTGACACTTTTCTGGGATAATCTGGACCCCAAGGTAGAATCTTTATTACGTGGGTCTGGAATAGGTTTTCTCCAAATCCAGGAACCCGGCTCCATCCTGCAGCCTCAGGCTGACCTTTCTGTGAGTCACAGCTGTCGAGGATTGGCAGCCTTTTGGGGTTGGATAGCTGGCCTCAGCGTTACAGGTGTTTCCCGAGGGTAGTGAAATCCGGCCAGACTTCCAGCTCCCCACAGATAGAGCCACTGCCCTCCAAATCCGAGATTCCGATGGGGCCTGCCCTAGGACCCTGATGGGAATAGTCACTGATAAAGGAAATCATCTGGGGATGTGTGTGGGTTGGGCCTTGGGATGGAACTGGATGGAGTTGGCTGCCCTGTGTGTCTGTCCCCAGAACTCCCGCTGATTAATTTGGTGACCTCGCTTCCTGCTGCCTTTTCTGCTCTAGTGGGAAGTGGTGGTTCAAGTTGAGGACGACGGGGATGGTGATTACGTTTCAGAGACTGAGACCTTGCCGACCAGGAGGAAATCAAACATGATCAGAAAGCCATGTGCTGCTGAGCCAGCCCTGAGCACAGGTTCCCTGGCAGCCGAGCCCGCTGAGAACAGAAAAGGTACAGCGGTGCCAGTTGAATGCCCCACATGTCATAAAAAGTTCCTCAGCAAATATTATCTAAAAGTCCACAACAGGTAAACGGTCTGTTTTTTTATTTTCTTTTCCTGTTTGCTATTCCCTTGTTGGGGGAGGGGCCTGCACTCCCCTCTTCTGAGCCATGTGGGGGCTGGGGGGCTCCATCGCAGACTCACGCAGTGCCTGATGTCGACCTGCTTCTCATCATCAGGGAATGAGAACGTGGCCTTGGGTCAGGTTTCTTCTGTCTCCCTCTCATACTCTGAGCGGGTTTGTGGACACCTTGTCAATAAGTTCCACTCACTGGGGACCTTGGCCTGTAGCTGCCTTCTGCCAAGGGGATGAGAGAAACCCATGGCCTTGTGCAGTATTTCTAAAGCCTGGCAATGTGGGCTTGGGGCCAAGGTGTCGGTCTTTAGGGTTGGTGCCTCCTTTGATTTTCTGGGGAAATGGTAGCCCCAGGATATCAGTGGAGCGTAAGGGATCATTTGTTAAACCTGCATTGTCTGAAAAGGTAACAAGATGCCATACGAAGCTATGCTAACTTAAAAGTAAAAATGAGTTCAGTTTCTTAGATGCAGTAGTCACATTTCAAGTGCTCAGTAGTTATGGGGGGCCCTGGCTGCTGACTCAGCACAGACCATTTCCATGGTCACAGTTTTCCTGACAGCGCCACTCCAGGTCTCTGCAAGGCCTCCGGGGAGGGCAACTAGGAGACATGCTTTCCAGACCTGCCATTTCATAGTCCAAGTCGTCACTAGCCTGATTTCTTGCCAAGCCAGGTTGGGCCACACACACTTTCTCAGCGTGACGCTCTGGGAAGCCGGCAGTGACGGGCTGGAGTCGTTGCTGGGTGATGTTTGCTCGCCTGTTCTGGGGCAGCTCAGGGCAGCTGCGGCCAGTGGGGTCTGGGGAAGTGCCAGTGTGGGAGGCCCCCTGGGGTGGTCCACATCTGCCTGATGCTCCCCCAGCGTGAGGCTCGGGTGCAGGCACCGTCCCCATCCCTACCTTGGGCCGCAGGTTGCTGGACTGGCCCTGAGAACTGCGAGGGGGTGATGCCCTCGTGAGGTCGTTTGGATGAGGACAGTCAGTGGAGGGGCAGAGGATGAGAGAAACGTCTGGCTTCTGAGAACTAGTAAGAGCTCTTCCGGTGCCGCTCAGGTGCTCTGAGGTCAAGGTTCATTTAGCTCATTCTGCTAGGCGGCTGACAAAACTGTTCTGGGTGCTTGGGGTACCTTAGCGAATAAAGCAGAGGCCTCAGGGAGCCTGCCTCTCAGCAGGGCTGCGCAGACTGGAACTGACAGACAGCAACTTGACTGTGTGGTGGAAGATGGGAGGTGCCACAGAAGAAAGCAGGGGCAGAGCCCCGCCTACAGGTTGGGGAGTTCAGGGTAGGGTGGGGTTGCAGTTTTAAAGAAAGGAATTTGGAGCAGACTCAAAGGAGGTGAGGACCTTTACCAAGTGAATGGCTGGGGGGAGTGTTGTGGGTCGACGAGGGCCGGAGCAGAGCCTAGGGTGAGCCAGTGGGTTGGCGAACGTCAGGGAGCCAGACCCGGGGATCAAGGCCCCGATGTAAGTGGCCGGCCGACTATGCCTCATAGGCCCCGGCCTTTTCTCAGGGTGAAATGGGCAGTGTTGCAGGGTTGGGAGCAAAGAGGCGCTGAGGTCTGACTATACCTAAGGGTCGCTCTGGCTGCTGAAGTTCACTCTGGCGGAGGCAGGCGTGGAGCACGAGACGAGGCAGGAGGCTCAGGCAGCCGGGCAGGGGATGGTCTGGCTGCACTAGGCGGTAGCAGTGGAGGCCAGGTGAAGTGGTCAGGTTCTGGCTATGGTTTTGATGGTAAAGCCCACAGAAGTTGAGGCGGACTAGGTGGTTTCTCCAGGGAGTCAGGACCCAGGGATTATTTCTGTCTTTGCCAAGATGCCAGCCAGCTGGGTCTGTGTGGCTTTGGGGTGGTCCCTCCCGCATGCAGCTGTGCAGGCTCCCACGAGGAGGAGGGTTTCTGGGTGCACCTGTGCGGCTTCATCAGCCAGGTCTGAACAAGCCACGTGGGGGCCATGGCTGGCCTTAGGACCGCTCTTCCTCTCTGCTCTGGAGCCCAGCACTGCTGGTGAGGGAGCGGTGGGAAGTCGCTCAGGCCCCACACCCTCTGTGGCTTTTCCTGGCAGGAAACACACTGGGGAGAAACCCTTCGAGTGTCCCAAATGTGGCAAGTGTTACTTTCGGAAGGAGAACCTTGTGGAGCATGAAGCCCGGAATTGCATGAACCGCTCGGAACAGGTACTTGTGGGTTGGCCCAGGATTTGTGGGCAGGGGCACGCTGGCCTTTGTCTTCCTGCCATCTGAGAGGGGCCCCCAGGAGACTGTCTTAGGACTGTAAACTCGAGAGCTGGAGTGTCCTTGGATGCCATCGAGTCCACTCCCTGGTATTACAGGTGGGGACATCGGTCCCAAGATTAGGAGGGACTTTGTGGGAAGGATTTTGGGCTTGCCTGCGTGGGCACCTGGACTCTGGAGAAGGGGTGTCTTGGTGGGGGATGGCTGCTGAGAAAGGCTACCTGGCCACCTGCCCCCACCCCACGGGCTGGGCCTTGTGACATGGCCAGCTAAACTCCACCCTCCTCTTCCTAGAGGCCTATTGCCAGGGGTGGGGGCTGCGGGGGAGGTCTCTCGGCCCCTGCCCCCAGCCTGGCATGGTGGGTTTGCAGTGCTCAGCTTTGGTCAGGGTCAGGGCAGGCAGGTCACGTGTTGCCCTCTCCCACCCTAGCGTCCCCCCCCTCGGGCAGACTCCTCCCAGCAGCGAGTGGAAGCCCGGGCAGAGGCTGCTGTCGCAGGCAGAGGCCCCCCCCTGATGCCGGCCCTGCTTGCCCCTCACACTGCCAGGTCTTCACGTGCTCCGTGTGCCAGGAGACCTTCCGCCGGAGGATGGAGCTGCGGGTCCACATGGTGTCCCACACGGGGGAGATGCCCTACAAGGTCAGGCTTGGCCTGTCCCCAGGGCCGTGGGTGGGGGGGCAGCCCCAGGATCTCTCCTGCTGAGCCCTATACGTGGGATGATGTTAGGCGCCTCCTCCTTGCTAGCCGTCAAGATGCCCAGCCTTCCCTACCCATCTAGCGTCCCCTACATTCAGGCAGGGACACTGGCCCTTGCTGGGGCCTTGTTTCTTTCCATGGAGGGCAGGCTTAGCATCCCTGTGGTCATGGCACTGGGGGCCCTCCCTGGAGCATCCTTTATGCCAGGTCACGGAACCTCCTGGCATCTTGGGCTGGGCCCTGCCCTTGGGTTCCTGCCTCCACAGCCTGGGGGCAGCCGGGGTCCCGTTGGTGTGGGTGGCCTAAGAGGTGACCTTGGGCCTATTTTCCAGTGCTCCTCCTGCTCCCAGCAGTTCATGCAGAAGAAGGACTTGCAGAGCCACCTGATCAAACTACATGGAGCCCCCAAGCCCCACGCTGTGAGTGCCAGGCTGTGCTTGGGGGCTGGGAACTGGCAGTAGCGAGGAGGTGGTCGCAGCCAGGCAGGCCGCATGGTTGCTGTCGCACAGAGGACCAGGGAGCCCGCCCTGCCCTCACCCTGGTCTTGCTCCGTTGCCCCACAGTGTCCTACCTGTGCCAAGTGCTTCCTGTCCCGGACGGAACTGCAGTTGCACGAGGCTTTCAAGCACCGTGGGGAGAAGCTGTTCGTGTGCGAGGAGTGTGGGCACAGGGCCTCGAGCCGAAATGGCCTGCAGATGCACATCAAGGCCAAGCACAGGTGTGGACTGGTGGTCTTTCCCCAGGGCTGGTCCTGCTGCTGGCTCCAGGCCAGTGAGTGGGCCTGGAAGACAGTTGGCTGAGGCGTGCGTGGGACTGTAGCCGCTCTGGTAATGGCACATTACCAGAGGGATGAGTGAGTTTGCCAGGCAGAAAGCCGGGGTGGGGAGAGAGTGTCCTGCAGCTCCTGGGATGAAGCTGGTGCCCCTTTCCTGGCACAGCCCTAGCCCCTCTTCCGCACAGCTGGCCTCGGCCTGGGGCTGGTCCCACCGCGTCAGGTTTCCTCGGGTCAGGGGCAGAGCAAAGGGGGCCACATCCCTTGGTGATGGCGTCTGTGTCCCCGACCCGGACAGGAACGAGAGGCCGTATGTCTGTGAGTTCTGCAGCCACGCCTTCACCCAGAAGGCCAATCTCAACATGCACCTGCGCACGCACACAGGCGAGAAGCCCTTCCAGTGCCACCTCTGTGGGAAGACCTTCCGCACCCAAGGTGAGGCAGGCCCATCCTCTCACTGTCCTGGGGCCGAGGCCCGGTGACTGAGGCCCCGCCTTGTCCCCACAGCCAGCCTGGACAAGCACAACCGCACGCACACGGGTGAGAGGCCCTTCAGCTGTGAGTTCTGCGAGCAGCGCTTCACGGAGAAGGGGCCCCTGCTGAGGCATGTGGCCAGCCGCCACCAGGAGGGCCGGCCCCACTTCTGCCAGATCTGCGGGAAGACCTTCAAAGGTACCTGGGCTTGCGGAAGGCCCCGTGCCTCGGGCTTCCGTGGGCTCGCCCCGTGGGGAGCTGCCAGGGTTGGAGCGTCTCCGCGGGGAGAGGCCAGGGGTAGCAGTGGCTTTTACGCGCTCCTCCTTGGCACGAAACCTTCTTGCCAGAGAATCTTGGAGCTGCTGCGAGGTGGGGGTGGAGGCTCCGGAGGGTCCTGTGCAGAAGTGCTTTTGGGATGCTCCTGGAGCCCGGCGGGGCCCGTATAGCAGCCGCATACCCCAGGACCTCCTCTCATCCCAGCACTTTCTGCCCACTTTCTGCCTCTGCTGACGCTGGGGCCCTGCCCCTCCCCTTCCCTCCCCTCCCCTCCCCTCCCCTCCCTCAGCCGTGGAGCAGCTGCGCGTGCACGTCAGGAGGCACAAGGGGGTCCGGAAGTTCGAGTGCACGGAGTGCGGCTACAAGTTCACCCGGCAGGTAGGCCTGGGGCCAGAGTCCCTCCTCCTGCCCCCTCTGGCCCCGCGCCCCTCCCGGCCCAGCCCTGAGTCCCCTTGCCCCCCAGGCCCACCTCCGGAGGCACATGGAGATCCACGACCGGGTAGAGAACTACAATCCACGGCAGCGCAAGCTCCGGAACCTGGTCATTGAGGACGAGAAGATGGTGGTGGTAGCGCTCCAGCCCCCCGCCGAGCTGGAGGTGGGCTCGGCTGAGGTCATCGTGGCGTCCCTGGCCCAGGGCGGCCTGGCCTCCCAGCTCCCTGGCCAGAGACTCTGTGCGGAGGAGAGCTTGGTGAGCCCGGGCGTCATGGAGCCCTCACTCATCATCACGGCGGCCATCCCCGAGGACTGTGACACGTAGCCGCCACAGCCCCCTTGGCCCCTGCCCCCAATAAACCTCACGGCTTTGGACTCCAGCGTTTCAGGCTATCTGGTGGTTCCCCGGTAACTGTTCTCCAGGGGTGTGCTGCTTTCCCATCATGTCCTCTAGGAGAAACGGTCCCTGCCTGGCCATCTCTGCACCTCGGGGTGCTGCTCAGCCAGCAGCTTCCCCACCTTGTCGGGAAGACCTCAGCAGAGCGAGACGCCCAGGTGCTCCCCTCCGTGTCTGGTCCCTGTCAGGGTTCTAGAACTGGGAGTGGGGGCATTCCTGTTTCACGGCTGTGGTGCGGCCAGCCGGTGGGGGTAGAATTCATTACTAAGGCTCTGGAGTCAGAACCGAGTGGCCAGGGCCCCTGATGATGACCTTGCTCGCTTGACTCTGCCTTGCTAGTGTGCAGCAGATCCCACTGGGGAGCCTGAGGGAAGGGCTTGTGGTTAAGCAAGCTCTGGACCCTGGCTGGCAGAGGACCACAGAAAGGATCCTTCCCTTGGGAGGGTCCTAACTTGCTTTGCTTGTCCAGGGGGCCTGGAGTTCAGGCCTGGCCAGGCTTAGAATGACAGGAGGCCCTGTTGTCATCCCCGGGTTCAGCAGCCACAGGGACAGCAGGGCCGGGTGCTAGATCACGGAGGAAGGTTGCGTGGGTGCTGGCACCCAAATTCCTTCTCAGCTTTATTTATAGCACTGTGACCCAACCAAATGATTGCTTCATTTCCTCGTTTTTAATGGAGCTGGGAACAGTACGCATGTTGTAGACAAGGACTGTTGCAGTTACCTGTGGCTGGATGGCAGGCCACCCGAGGATTTCCCTGGAGGCTGGAGGGCGGGGGTCCATGCCTGGCAACATGGTGCTGGCTGTGGGCCTAGGCCCTTCTCCACAGGCTTCCTCCCAGCATGGTGGCTGGCTGCCGGGCCGAAGTTGTGAGGCCTTTTTATGACGTAGCCCTCAAGTCACACAGTGTCACCTTTGCCAGGCTGTGTTGGTCCAGGCAGTCACCAGAGCGTCACTCCCCAGATTCAGGGGGAGGGGATGGGTGTTAAGGACCGCACACAGTTTACAACCGCCCTACCTGGAGCATAGGGTCCCTGCTCAGTGCTTGGCACAGAGCAAATTCTGAATTGGGTAGTGATGGTCGTGACCAAGAGCTTAAGTCAAGCACGACCTAAATCCCATCCCTGGGATATTCCCGAAACACCAGCCCCACGCGATGCCAAGCTCCTCCTGGAGTCTGAGGAGGACAGTGATGTCTTTTAGACCCAGAACCCATCTAAACATCTTTCCTTTTATTCCTTGACTGCTGGGGCACTCCGGTAAAGACCATATTCAGGTACAACAACCGATGCCCAGGCTATGCGCTGTCTCAAGTCTACTTCGGTCAAGTTGTTATTACTTTTTTTTAAAGATTTTATTTGACAGAGTGAGAGAGCACAAGCAGGGGGACCAGGAGAGAGAGAGAAGCAGGCTCCCTGCTAAGCAGAAAGCCCGATGCGGGGATCGATCCCAGGACCCCAGGATCATGACCTGAGCTGAAGGCAGACGCTTAACTCTCTGAGCCACCCAGGCGCCCCTGGTGAAGTTATTAAAAAGATGATAAACTATGGCCTCAAAATGCTCCCTTTCCCTGCCCAGGCATTGGCCTTTTCCTTGGATCCTATGTGAGGAGCCTTTCTGAGCTTCATGGGCCAAGGGACCCATGGTCTCTCCCCCTACCCCAGGTCTAAAGTTTGCCCACTGCAGATGGGGTCTGACCACTGGAGACCCCACCTTCAGGAGTAGGGGAAAGCGAGGCAGGGGGCAGAGTGCCAAGAGGGGGAGTCAGGGAGGCCAAACCAGCTCTGGAGCGGCAAGTGAGGGTAGGACTCGGGCACCTGCACTCTGCACGTCTGGGGCTCAGCCTCCTCTTCCCACCACTTCCTACCTTGTAATGATGAGACAAAGGGCCTTAAAAGCTTTGCTCCAAGACTGTTAGCATGAGCCCTGGGCACCCCAAACTCTGTCCCCTTCCCCTGCTGGAACGGGGACAGCCCTACACTGCTCTGCCTCTGCCCAAGTTTCTAAGACACCAACAGCAGGATAAAGACCATGACACCAGGTGTATAGGAAATAGTTTATTTCAAAAAGTATATATTGAAGGCATCTTAAAATCTTAAACAGGATTCCGGACACCTAGGCCTATAGAACAAATAAATAGACAAATCTGCCCCACCCTCTGGGGTTGGAACTAGATGTTGGACACCAAAAGGGGCATGTCCTTTAGTACACAAGAGTCTCTCAAATCATATAAATATAGAATACTTTATAGCAAATCAGCATTAAATACAAGTCACTGAATTTTCATAACTTAATTTGTCTCACAGACCGAAAGTTCTGTACATCCAACACACAGACGGCCCCACCCCCAGCTGGCCCACCTCTGAGCCCAGTCAGTGTGCAGACATCCCCAAGTGGTGGAGGCCTCAGCGCCAAGGGCCCTGCCAGGGGGAGCAGGGGGGGCAAGGGAGGGCCGTCCCTGAGCCCGGGCCCCCAGCTGGGGTCTGCAGGAACCTGCTGCTGCTGAGGCTGCCGTCTCCCCTTCCTGCCCCTGGTGTTCCAAACCAAAGACGGGGTCTGGGTGGGGGAGACCCGCGAAGTCGAGAGCGAGCGCAGAGCCACCAGCCGCCACCTGCGTGGCCGCCAGACGTGGGGGCGGTCAGTCACGTGGTAGCTAGTCACAGTGAAGTCCCAGAAGGAGTAGGAACCAGGACGCGGGGCCCCCGCCGTGAGGGAGCTTCTGCAGGGGAGGCCACACAAAGGCCTGAGTGGGCACCAGCGCTCAGCACTGACCGCGCCTGCTGTGAGGCCCACAAAAGCTGCTTTTGTAAGAAAAACAAGAAGGTGTCTGCAGTGCCCCGTCCCAACAAAAATGCATTACAGGATACCTCTCCCTGTAAGTCACTGACCACGGGAAATCCTTGACCTTGACTGAGCCCAGCCCCACTGGTGGGAGGCCGGGGGAGTTCCAGCAACCATGGCACGTGTCCACCTGCCCTCGCAGGGCGCGCCCACGAGGTCCAGGCCTGCGTTCTTCCTCTGGGAGGGCGCTCTGCAGATGACCGGGCAGCAGTTGCCACATCTACCTGTGTGACATGTCCCCTCACCAAGTGGGCAGGCCCCAGCGGCTGGCACAGGGCCCCATCAGTCCTGAGTGGTGCAGCCCTGGCCTCCCCCCTGCTGCTGCCAGGAGACAAGCCATCCTGCCTGGGCAGCCTCACAGAGCACGGGCGACCTCCGGGGGCTTAGGCTGCTGGGAAGGCACCGAGCCAGAGACAGGCATCCCCAGCCCGGGGAGCGTGGAGTCAGACCACCACCTGGGGGACGACAACACTCCTACGAGGAGGGCTGAAGGTGAGACCTGGGCATGAAGAAGCCCAGGCCCAAGGGATCCCACAGCCCTAGGCCTGCCCAGCAGGGGAGTCCCAGGCAGGCCCACCACCCCGTCTTCCCACAGCGCCAGGCACAGTGGATGTGCGGAGGTGACCAGGTGGGGGACGCCCGAGGGGATGGGAGGGAATGGCTATGAGCTGGAGCTGCTCCAGCGGGGGATTCCGGAGCAAGGAGTCTAACCTGACCATGAGGGCATGAGGTGGGGACCCCAGCCTACGACTCTTGAGGCCACAAGACTTCCTCCCCAGAACCACCCATGCCCTCTGGCCAATAAAAGTGTTTCAGGGCTGCTTATGGAGGGATAGTGCTAGAAGGTTTTTCTTCTCCTGGTAAGAACGCATCTCCAACTTAGTTCACTAGGAAAGGCAACCCAATGAACACTTGCTTTCTGTGTTTCTAATGAGGGAGATGGGAACATCCTCTTCTTTGGAAGAAAGACAAATCCAACCAAAAGTTACTTGGGGATCTGGGGAAGACAAGACCACTCACTCCGCAGAGAAAACCAGGGACCCCTGAGCTGTGGAGTTTCCCAGGAGCTCCTCCTGCCACCCTCCTGGAGAAGCCCCAGGCTTTGGAGGAGTGGGGGGCGTCACCCTGTCCTGCAGAAACGGCAGCGGAAGACATTAAGCAATCAATCCAGGACTCTGTTTTTCGCTGCCTCCCTCCCCACCTCCCCCTTTTTCTAAGGAAGGGCCAAACTGCATTTCAAACCTTGCAGCCAACTGTGGGGGCTGCTCTGCCCAGGGCTTCCTTTGGAAGCAGCAGGGTCCTTTGCCCCCATGGGAGGGCGAGGGCACCTGCAGCCATCTGCCTGGCTGGGCTTCCATGACAAACTCCCGGGCCTTCCAGTAAGAAGCTACCACCTGGCACCTGTGGGCTTTTGCGCTCTCCTGCATCCACCTGGGAGGACAGTCCCGGAGAGGTCTCCAAGCAGGTGGCAATAGGCCAGCTGGAGGGGTGGGCGGATGGGGACACCCAGCGTTTGCCTCAGCCCAGGTTCATTGGAGATAGGATTTACTCAGCACGTCCCTCGGGGCCCTCTTCAAGGCCGCACTCCTGTCCGGTCCCACTGGGCTGCATCGCTGGGATCACCCCAGTGTTTCAGTGTGACACCCCAGCAGGGGGGAGGAGCTAGGCAGACAGATCCCCTCTGTCCGGGAAGCTGGCCCACTGGGATGTCCGGCACTGGACGTGGAGTTTGGGACCTGCTGCAGCCATCGTCGGCCTGCTTCCCGATGTTCCACACTGGCCTGGGAAGGCCAGCCCGGACCACTCCGAGACTCTCAAAGGAGGACTGAGACCCACAAGTAGCCCTCCTCTCTGAGGTGGGAGCAAGGAGGCGTAGGCAGGGGCAGCAGGAGGGGTCACCTGCTGGAGCCAGAGACCTGGGCTGGCACGGAGGCCGCTCTTCCTGGACCGAGGGAGGGGCGTCTGCAACGGGCTGTGGTCCCAGCAGCTGTGAGTCAGGCTCCACAAGGACAGAAACTCTCCTGGGGTCAGAGCCTGAGGCTCACTCAGCAGCCCGAGCCCAGGCTCCACCTGCCGAGCCCAGCCTGTCCTGGTGCACGGAGGAGGGGCTCACCGCCCCCGCAGACGTGCCGTGTCACCTGCACCGAGGCCCTCCCCGGGCCGGGCCGGGGCTAGTGCAGCTGGCCGGGGCTCTGCGGCAGCCGGGGCCGGGCCACATCCAGGTCGCTGCTGCCACTGGCCAGTTCAAAGCCGCGCCCGCCCGAGGGCATCTGGGGCATGAACTGGCGGAAGATGCTGACGCTGCCATGCCAGAAGGTGGGCTCTGGGAGCCGTCCCACGACACTCCAGGCCCGAGTCTCTGGGTCATAGGCCTCCACCACGTCAGAGAGTTCAAACGTATTGTCGTAACCACCTGAGACGTAGAGCTTCCCTCCAAGGACGGCCAGGCTGCCCCCCACGTGCACCTGCGGGCCAAAGGGGATGGGCAAGTGGAGGCTGGCAGCCAGGGCAGGGCTGGGACCCCCCCGTCTCTCTCCATGGAGAAGGTGCCCAGGACCCTCGGGAGAGGTGGCCTCCGCACCCTTCCCAGGACAGACCTGCACGCTTCCTACACCCCAGCTCAGAAAACAGGCCCCAGGGGGTCCCAGGCCATGCCTGGTCCCTGTGATGCTGGGAGGCTGCTGGAGCAGCGAGTCTCCCCGCAAGCAGCATCAGCTCGAGGCAGGCTGGGCTGGGCTGCTCTCCCCGTCCCACAGGTGGGAAAACAGCCTTGTGGGGCTGATGGAGGCAGAGCCAGGTCTGGACCAAAGTCTGAGCTCTGCCCCGCAAAACCGGACCACCTCATCTTTCCCAAATTTGCTCTAGTAACGGGTAGGTCGTTATGGGGAAAAACAAAGTTACATTTCCTAAACGTAACAATGTTAAACTGGGATGTTGGGAATTGTGACAGTCGTCACAACTGCCATGCAGAGGTAGCATGAGAACGGGTTTGGAAATTTTAAGGAAGACAAAAAAGATGTGAGCGGATTTATACAACTCTCTGGGACTAAGGGAACTGCCCACGTGGCCAAATGCTGCCACGCTTTCCCAGCTCCATCACAGACCTCTCTTCTCAACAAACGGAGAGGAGAGACCCTGATCAGATAGCAACAGTGTCCTGTTTAGGGTACACAGTAGGCACTCAATAAATGTCTTCTCAGGGTCACTCCTGTCTGACCTCATGCTCTCTGCTGTCCCCTTGTTCACTCTGCTCCAGCCACACTGGGCTGGGGGGCTTCTTCTACGACCACACTAGGCACACTCTGCCCCAGGGCCTTTGCACTTGCTGTCCCTCTGTGGAACGTTCTTCCCCACATGCTCTCTGACTTATAAAGCAGGTACCCAATAAACACGGGCCTGCGTGGATGAACTCGCTAAACTGTCTGACCTAGGGATTTATGTAAGGTCTCAGTGCCCCACAGTACAAACTGAGGGAAAAACCAGTCCTCTCTTAAGTGACATAACCCTGGGAAAGGCCTCAACACAGGCCCCACCCACCAGGACTAGTTCCCAGACACGTCATGGCAACGCTTTGGCCAGAAAACAGGACAAGCCTGTGCTTCCAATGCCAACACGTTTGCATATTTACCTGATTCATAGATGGGATCTTGTCCCATTCGTTCTTTGTGGGGTTATACACGTCCACCTCCGCAGAATCGTCCCTGTGGGTGGGGGGGGGAATGTGTCAGAGCCAGGAGGAAGCATCCCTGGGTGTGAGGAGCTAGAGAGCAGGGCCACACAGGCCCCTGTCGTTTGGGAACTTCTTTGATGCCATCTGAAGTCCAGAGGCCCGTGAGACCCTAGCGCTGGTTTGCAGGGGCCAATTTCAGGCCCTCACACCTATCTGGCTTAGGCTCTGAGGCCTGAACCAGACTCTGCTTCTCAAACCTGAAGACACAGCTTCTGGTGCTTAAACCCTTCCCACCGCCCTACACCAGGGCAGCCTCCCTGCCCTCATGGCGGCCCCACTGGCGGCCCCACTTCGGATCTGAACTCATCACAGCTCTTCCCACCCATCTGCTCTCGGTCTTCCGATCTGGGCTCGTCTTCCCTTCCATGGCTGACCGGGCCAGGCCAGCCTCCTGCCCGCCCCACGGCACACTGCCATGCACCCTGGCCCCGTCCGCGGTCAGCCCCCCAAGTCTCCTCCCGTTCCCTGCTGTGTCCTGGGTGCCCAGCAGGACAGCCACGGTCACGGGAAGGCCACGGTCACCAGTGCTGCCCTTCCCTTTGGGGTCAGGATCCTGCAACCTTGTTTAGCATCCTCTTGGTCCCTGCAACAAAAGGCTCAAAGGCCCAGCCTCGAAAAGCAGAGACACGAACCCCCAAACAGCAGTGACAGCAACGAGTCAGGGCTCAGCAGAAGGGCCAGTCAGCTGGGCCTCGGACAGCACACTCCGTAGCAACTCCCCAACACCACCCGCCGCCGTACGCGCAGGGGCGACCGCGGACTAAGGGGCTGGCTGCATTCCACAAAAACCGTATTTATGGACACAGAAATGTGAATTTCGTGCAACTTTTCACATAAAATACCACTCCTGCTTGGATTCTTTTCCCCCCAACCATTTCAAGGTGTAAAAACCATTCTTAGTTTGTGGCCCCCATGAGGAGGACAATTAGCTTGGCCGCCCTCCCCCAGCACAGAGCTATAAACTGCAGCCGGAGGTGCCAGGCTGGACGGTGCTCCCAGCATCTCCTCCTGCGGGGGGCTGGGCACCCCGGCCAAGGAGTCGCACACAGGGACCGGGCGGGCCACTGGAGAAGGGAGGGGCCCAGGGCAGCAGCAGCAGCAGCTGAGGAGCTGAGGCCTCGGCCCAGCACTGGGTACTTGTGGACAGGAGCTGCCCGGACAGGTGGCCTTCTGAGCAGGGCATTACGTGGCTTATTAGGCAGCGGGGTGCATGAACTGGGTGGCTCTGGGACGAACACTCAAGTGCATCAGAACGAGACCCCGGGCCTTGCCCGCACTGTTCCTGCCGAGGACAACTGGGCTGCCTTTCCCCGCTGCTCACTCTCTCCGCCTGGTTTGGGGGGCGGGGTGTTGAGGCAGAGCTGAGCCTGCCACCCCCAGGCTCCAATGGCTTAGGTGAACCCATACAAATGCTAACAGTGGGCATGGGGGGCACCCTAATGCTTCCACGGGGGGGGGCGGGGAGGGCGGTTAGCAACTGACAAGAAGCTCCATCGTGGAGGAGCAAGGCACAGGGGGCCTTTAGGGGGCAGACTGGTCCTTGAGCCCGTTTTGCTCTAGGATCACAGGGCACGGAGGACATTCTCAAAGGCGCTCAAGCTGGAACTGCTACCGAAGGGCTGAAGCCAAGGTTCTGGCACTCTGAGAAGTATTTATAGCTGTCCCCAGCCCCTCTCTGAAGACATCTACCTTGACTTGGGGGAGGGAGAGCTGGGTAAAGGGTCAGATGATGTTTTATAGCAGGACCAGAGCTAGGGGAGATCCCAGGGCTTTCTCAGAGCGGCCCTGTAGGTTCCTGGCATACAAGGATGCGTGGCAAACGGTGCCATCTCTGTGCTGAAGGTGCTCACCAAGAAAGCCTGAGAAGGGAGCCTTGGGTCTTGGGGAGTGTGGGGGGGCAGACAAAGGCCAGTGCAGCTTAGAACTCGAGACAAGGGGAGCCAAGTACATACTTCCTTGGAGGCTCCCCATTCAAAGCCCCAGCCTAAAGGGGACGGAGGAAACTACAGTTCAGACCTTACCCTTCCCTCCTGGTCCCACAGCTTCAGACAGGTTCCAGGCCAAGGAGGGAGGAGCAGGGACGCACACCTGCAAGCGCACGCGCGCACACACACACACACACACACACACACACGGAGGCTGAGCACAGCAGGCAGGAGCCCCCGGATGCCCACTGGCCCATGACGAGGGGGAATCTGGCTGTGGCAGGTCACCAAGACCCCCTGGCCACCCATCTCCGCCCCACACTGGCAAGGACACAGCCCGGCCCAGGGAAACCATCATACCAGGACCCGGGCTGGCTATCCTTGATTCAAACCTGGTGCGTCCCGTACGTCCCCTACCCCCAGAAGCCTCCGTTGCTATCTGTGAAGCAGGGATGACCAGCGGTGCCCATCTCATCAGATGGTCATGGAGATCGACTCGGAGACAGGCCACAGAAAGCTCAGGGCCCTGCCATGTGCTGACTCTCATCATCGTCATTGTGTCCCCCAGGTAGCTTTGGGGCCGGCTCCGTCCCAGGTCCCTCCCTGGTCCAGTGCGGCTGTGGGGTCCTTAGAGAGCAGCATTCACTCTGCAGGACTGTGAGGCTTCCCTGTGCCAGCTCGGGTAGGGAGGGAATGGACAGGACCTGCACACATGCACTGAAGGCCCAAGTGCTGCTTTAAATCAAGGGGTGGTCGGGGCGCCTGGGTGGCTCAGTTGGTTAAGCGACTGCCTTCGGCTCAGGTCATGATCCTGGAGTCCCGGGATCGAGTCCCTCATCGGGCTCCCTGCTCGGCAGGGGGTCTGCTTCTCCCTCTGCCCTCTTCCCTCTCGTGCTCTCTGTCTCTCATTCTCTCTCTCAAATAAATAAATAAATAAATCTTTAAATAAATAAATAAATCAAGGGGTGGAGCCCCCACCTACCTCCTGCACCTGGCGGCCGAGCGCGGACACTCTGCTAGGTGAACACGGGGTCCCTCTGACAAGGCAGCACCTCCCCAGAGACTCAAGGGCCCAAAGAGCTCTCCCCTAGTCTTTTTAAGATTCAGAATCCCTCTTAGGTAGGCCAGGTTCCTTTATAACAAGGGCCTTCTGAGAACCACCAGGACTTAGACTGGGATCCTCCAGGTGGAAGAGCAGGCAAAGCAACACATTTTATTTAGCTTCTAGGAATCTCAAGTTCTCTGGAAGGACCCAACTCTAATCAATCAATCAAAGGCTCTAACTCCCTCAGTTAGGATCCCTTGGTTAAGGAGACCCAGAAGCCCACAGAAACTGTTCTAAGAAATGGGGCAGAACAAAGGCGCCAGGTTGGAAAGACCTGGCTGGGATCCCAGCTCAGGCTGCCTCCTCATCTACGAAATGGGGAGCACAGGGAGGACGTACGTGCCTCAGCACCGGGCCTGGGAAGGAAGACTGAGAAGTGGCCTTGGCCGCTGGGGACTCACCTGATGAAGTACATAAGTCCGTTCAGAGTCACGGTCTTGGGCGCGAAGGACCAGGGCGGGAGCTGGCCGCAGTCCACCAGCGACCACAGGTCGGCGTCCGGGCAATAGCACTGCATCACCATGGTCTCCTCGCCGGCCAGGGAGCCGATGGCATAGACGCGGCCGCGGCAGGCGGTGGTGGAGCAGTTGTCCATGGGGTAGGTCATGGGCTGCAGGGCCTCCCAGGAGTCCGCAGTGTGGTCGTAGCGCTCCGTGCTGTCCGCGGCCACCACGTACAGCAGCCCGTCCAGCACGGAGGAGCTGTGGTACTCGCGGGCCTTCAGCATGGGCGCCACCTCCGTCCACTCGTTCACGCTGGAATTGTACCTCCACACGCAGTCATAGAGCCGGGAGCCGTCAGACCCACCTGCCGGGACGTGCAGGGGACAGGTCAGCCCATGCTGACTCGGGCTGAGTCACCCACCCCTGCCTCCGTGAACTTCCCCGAGGGAGTCTCCCAGGGCAGGAAGTAACTTCACTGGGTTTCAATGGAAACACCGGTCCCCTCCCGTCCTCTTTCACCAAAGCCGCGGCTGGGGGCTGGCTCCATGCTGGGGCGAAGTCCGTGCACATGCTGACCAGAGCCCGGGAGGACAACAGAGCCTCAGGCCGTAAGAACACTGCTAAATCTGTGTGGGTCAAGCAAAGGCCCTGTGGCCGCAATTCTGAGTAAACCGCAATCTCAGTCTGGACGGCCCCATACACTGTCAAACACCTCAACTGAACCAGGGCATCCGTCTCAGCGCCAGAACTTCTGGCGAGCCACAAAGCAGGTGGGTTAAGGTGCACAGGGACTTGTTCAAGGAATTCTCGCCTTCCTGGGCGCCCCACCCCCAAAAACAAGCCAGTGCCAGGACAAGTGGAGAGGAAATCTACTTCACTCTGCACACAAGAACCTGACAGGGCAAGTAACAGGCGTGGAATTCTGGGGCCTCCAGTTCTTGATTTAGGTGCAGGTTACCGACATGTGCTCTGTCCGGGTAAATGCATCAAGCCCTACAAGTACAATGTCCACCCTCTCCACGTTTCTTTCAAAAAAGAGCTAGCCCCCCAACCCCCCACCAGTGGGGCTGGCTGTAATTATAAATTAAACCAGGTCTTCCCAGCACGTTAGCATTTCCACAGTGTGAAGGGACCCCCAAGAACCCTGGGGGTCGCATCCCCTACTGTCCCCAAAGTTGGTGCCACAGGGCAGAGGATGCATGACATTCTGTCTCATAGCCTTGAGTTTTTTAAAAGACAAAGCTCTTACAAGTGCACTCCACCTGCTCGCTTCCTTGTAAAGGGTAACTATCCAAGGCAGCTGAAGCCATGCTGTTGCCCCATGAAATTCCCTACAGGCAGCTGTATGGAATGACCCAGCCACCTGTCTAAACCCACAGGATTAGCTGCTCCGCTGAGACATTTATGGAAGGGGTGCGCAAAGTTGGGGCGAGTCTAACCAGTTCTGGGAGGGAGTTCACCGGCCAGACTTTCGGATGTTGGGAGGGCACAGCTCCCAAGCTCAGGGCCAGTCTCAGGTTGGAAAGGGACCCATTCCAGCATATTCCAGCAAAGGCTGAAACAGAGCAGCAGGCCAAAGAGGAACTGAGCGTGTCCTCAGGCCAGGATTCCTCCACTTGTCAACCGGAGGTGGCGGGGGACGGACGAGGACGACGACGACAACGACGACGACACACCAGAGCTCAGAGCTGGCTTTCTCCTGAATGTGCCGGGCTGGGCCGGACCCCGGCCCCAGTCTCGGTTCACTGACTGATAACAGCCTTCTGCAGGGCCCAGTGCTTGCGGAGTCGGGTTCTTTCCTTATATAGCTGTCACAGAGACCGCCCCTCCTCACCCCAGGGAAGGAGGTAGCCCCATGTCTGAACTGGGATTCATCTTTAATGAAAAATGTGGGAGATGCCCAGGACCAGAGCAGGCTGGGACCCGCCCAGCATGACTCGGCAGTGTTTTGGGGTTTGGGCCAAGTAACTGGAAGAAAACCTCTTAGCATGTGACCATGTTTACAGTCGCTGGGCCGCCAGCAGCCTAAACACCATGTGACCCCTAGCGCACAGCCTAGGTGCAAGCCTGAGGGAACCTTATCGCTGGTGACGGAATGAGTGCGTCAGGGGGCCCGTGTGGCTCAGCTGGGCGGGAGAAATCCCTAGGACCCGGAACGGATGTCTCACAGAGCTCCAGGCCCTGCCTGTCCCTGGATTTCTTAGGGAGAAAGAGAAAGCACCCATTGTGTGGGGTGAATGACCCTGTATCCTCTATCCAAATGGGGGTGGGGGCACCTCCCGGGCAAGGAGTGGGCTCATCTGTCATCTAGGCTGGCACCCCCGCACCGGGAACAAAGAGACCACAAGCAGCTGTTTGTCCCCGCTCACACAACGGTCTTCTAGGTCGAAAGCCCCAGCTCTAGAAATGTACCCACTGGCCAGCTGGGAGCGGGGGGCCGGGCAAGGGGCCGCTCGCACGGTGGGGCGGTCCCGGGATTCACAGGTTCCTCCAGCGGGAAAACGCGCTCTCCCACGGGCGCGGGAGGCTAACCCAGGGTCCTCCCGGCGGGCCCCCTGTCCCCTCACCCGTCACGTAGATGTCGTTGCCCAGCGCCACGATGCTGTAGCCCCCGCCCAGGTGGTCGGGGAACTCGGCCAGGTAGCGCCACTGGCCCGTCTGCGGGTTGTAGCAGTCGACGGTGACCAACTCGTCGCAGTCCTGGTCGCAGCCGCCCACGAGCACGAGGATCTCGGCGAGACCGGTGGAGGGGCGCGGGCGCATGCGGGGGCAGGGCCCGCGGTCGTGGCGGTCGTAGCGCGCCGCTTGGAAGTCGCGTGCCTCGCGCAGCAGGCGCAGGCAGGGCGGGCAGCGCGCCACCAGCGGCTCGGCCTCGACGTGCGCCAGCAGGTAGAAGCGGCGCACGAAGGGGAGGCGCACAGCCTCGAGCAGCTGCGGCCAGTGCGCGGCGCGGCGCGGCGGGTCCGCGCGCACCCAGCGCAGCGCCAGCTGGTAGGCGGCCTCCTCCTTGGGCACGCACAGCCCGTCGTCGTGCAGGTAGCGCAGCAGGCGCGCCAGCGGCAGGCGCTCCAGCTGCTCGGGGCCCAGCTCGCCCACGTGGCGCAGGATGAAGCGCTGCGCCGCGCTCGCCAGCCCCGCGCAGCTGAAGGCCTCGGCGAAGTCCTGCATGTCCAGGCAGTTGGCCAGGTCGAGCTGCTGCTGCAGGAAGGCGCCGCACGCCTCCTTCACCGCCGGGAACTGCAGCAAGTCGGCGGCTCGCAGCAGCGGCTCGGCGTTGTCGCCGCTCACCGCCACGCGGCCCGTGTAGCTGAAGTCCAGCAGCAGCTGCAGCATGTCGGGCGGCACGCCGTGCAGGCGCACCCGCTCGGCGCGGCTCTCTCGCAGCTGTCCCGCGAACATGGCGCGGAAGTAGGGGCTGGCGGCCGCCAGCACCGCGCGATGCGCGGGGAAGTCGCGCCCGCCCGCCGCCTCCAGCGTCACGTCCAGGAACTTGCGCTCGGCGCGGAGCTGGCTCAGGCCGCGCAGCAGGCTCAGCGCGTGCGCGGGGTCCGAGAAGGGCAGCACGGCCAGGGGCGCCGGCCGCTCCATGGCGCCGTCGCTGGGGGCACTGGAGCGCGCCGCGGCCGGGGCCAGCGGGAGGAACGCCGCGCGCTTCGCGCCCGCCGCTATAAGTACTGCCGGGCGGCGCGGCCTCGGGGGCGGGCCCTGGGGGGCGGGGCGTCGCTGGCCCCCGCCCACTTAACCCCTCCGGGTCCGGCGCCGCCGCCCGCCCCGCGCCCCAGGCTGAGTCACCGGCCCGCTCGCCCCGCTTCCGCGCCTCTCCGGGGCTGCCCGCGTCCCCCCGCCCGAGCCGGGCACGCCGGGCGACGAGTGTCCTCTCTCCGTCCGGGGTCGGGGGCCTCTAGGGCCCGCCCACGACCCACCGGGCCCGGCTGCGGAGCGAAAGCCGGCGAAGGCGAGCTCGGCGCCCGGAACCCGAGCCACCCCTTTCGCGCCAGACTTCCCTACTGCGTCGGCCCCTGAGCCCCTGGGCGGCTCGCTACAATGCCTTTTTCTTGTTTTGTTTTGAATTCCACTGGTTCCAAGGGTTGCTAGATAGCCTTATCGCTGGGCTGATTTCAAAGGACAGGATTTTTACAATTCAGGACCAAAGCTTGAACAAGTATAAGCTTTTTAGGTGACGTTTTTTCTTGGCGCATTTATAAGTGACACGGGGCCGGATGCCAGGAATCCGCTCCACTGTGTTCCTGCAGGAGTTTCAAACTTGACTCTTAGGTCATTAACTTTCGTCAGGGCACAAGGCGCAGTTTTAGTTGCCGATTCATAGAGACTCAGGCTCCAGAGCTGTCTTGAGAAGGGGAAAGGCCTGCTCGGGTTCGACCCCCAGACCTCCTGGCCCCCCTCTCCTGGAAATGGAAGGCAGAGAGTAGGAGACAGTCGTAAGAATTCAGAAGAAAGCACTATGAGGCTGAACAAAAGGCTCAAGGACCAGAAAATTACAATCATAGAAGTAATGTAAATAATTCCGGGGAAAATAGTTTTTCCTATTCCAGGAGAGGGGACACTAGGGGCCTGGGGACAGTGCCTTTAGTTCAAGGTCAGACAGGGGAGTGCCTTGAAAACCAGGGGTGTGGGCGTTCAGGAACGTCACAGTCACTTGTGGGGTGACTGTGAAGAAAGGAATCTTCCTTATTTTGGTTCCAGGAGATACAATGCCAGCACTTTGAACGTAGCCACGGTTTTTCTTTAATGTACTCTTTGCCCACTTTTAGAAAAGACCCTTATTTCGAATCCAGTCCTTTTGTTTCTCGAAAGAAACCTGGGTTTTGGTTATTTAATAGCCCCCACCCAGGCCCCGTGGGCCTCACAGACATTCCTGGGGAACGCCTCACCCGCTTGCCCACGTGTGTCCCCGGGAGGGGGGGGAGGCAGGCACACAGGAGGTGGGAGGGGGGGATGGTGTCATTTCTTGGTTCCAGCTAAGTCAGTGCAACCTTTGGAGAAGACATCTTGTTTTTATTTCATCTCTGAAATGCAAACTGCAGGCTTTCCCTTGTCCTCGTGAATCTCATCATCTTGCCATGAGAATGTATCTGGTCCAGATTTCAGCATGGGAAGCACAGGCCTAAGTAAGAAAACATTCAGGTACCCAGGCAGCTGCCTGTTGCCCATAGATGGACTGTTCACACAGCTATTAACGGCAGCGGCAGCATTCCTGGGCCCAGGAGCCCGGCCAATAGCTTACTTGCACAGGCTTTGTGACAAGAAAGTCTGAGTAGCCAGGAAGTGGGATGTTTGCAGGGAAAAGTACTCCAGTCCCTCTGGGTCAGAACACGTCCACCTTGCAGAAAGCAAAGCTTTAATAAATCAAAAATATTTCGATAGTGAATGTTTCGTGTAACTATTTAAATAAATCAACCTTACTGGGAAGTCTTGATGAATGATGATGCATATGTCTATTGAAATGGAAAGATAGGGGCGCCTGGGTGGCTCAGTCGTTAAGCATCTGCCTTTGGCTCAGGTCATGATTCCAGGGTCCTGGGATTGAGCCCATCGGGCTCCCTGCTCCGCGGGAAGCCTGCTTCTCCCTCTCCCACACCCCCTGCTTGTGTTCCCTCTCGCACCGTGTCTCTGTCAAATAAATAAATAAAATCTTAAAAAAAAAAAAAGAAATGGAAAGATATTCATGCTATCCTGTCGAGCTGTACACTACCTGTCGGTATTATCACCCAATTTGTTGTCTGTATTCATATGCCTACAAGACAATTGTGAAGGTAACCTATTCTCTAGGTGGTTAGGTTTGTTTCGTTTGTGCTTGCCTGTATTTTCCATTCTGTGTATTAAGGAAATAATACGTTTAAAATAAAATTAAAAATTCAGTTTTTGAGAAAAAGGGTATATTAATATCCGGGACCTAAAAGGGGAGCATTTGAAGCCATGTGTACATATCTAAGTCAACAAAGGAATTTGGTCAGAAAATAAAGAAACAGATTTAGACCCATCAGCTGTTTGGAAATTTGAAGAACCTACTAACCCAGGCACGCTATCTAGTTCCTTTTTTCACTCATCAACCTTAAGAGTTGAAGATGGGAATGTGAGAAATTCATTTACTGAAGTATGACCATGTGATTGATATAGTTGGCGAAATTTTTTTTTTTTTAAGATTTTAATTATTTGACAAGAGACCTAGTGAGAGAGGGAACGCAAGCAGGGGGAGTGGGAGAGGGAGAAGCAGGCCTCCCGCCGAGCAGGGAGCCCGATGCGGGGCTCAATCCCAGGACCCTGGGATCATGACCTGAGCCGAAGGCAGACGCTTAACGACTGAGCCACCCAGGCGACCCGTAGTCGGCAAACTCTTGAAATGTCATTCCACAGCCTGCCATGGTAGAAACACTAGTGTTTGGGTAAGAAAAGTGTTAAATCTAGTCAACGACCCATAGTTTAGGGGGAAATGTTTGTATTTAAAGATTAAACTTCTGGGGAGAGGGCAGCTGGGGGGCTGGGGGGTGCGGACAAAAAAAAAAGATTAAACTTCAACCATTAAAGTTTTAAAAATTTACCTCTTCCACAATCATGAAAATGGTCTCTGCCTGAGTAACTTCTTCATGATAAAGTAATTTAATGAGATTTAACAAATAATGGTACCATTTCATTTTAAACATTCAAACTATGCAATTTTGATATCTGAATTCTAATTTTAGGCAGACAGGACAAGAGGTCACTGAGATCATTTTACAAAAGCCACTGTTATCCTCCTTCCCCCCCACTTTGTGAACATTTAGGAACACATACTTTTTAGCATTTATACCATCAAAAAAGAGATTGCGCCTTTTTTCCTATCATACACCCTGATTCTTTTCTGCTTCTGGACCACCTAAAGTGTGGCTTGTAATAAAACTTACTCTATGTAAACTTTTAAGGAACGCTACAGTATTCCCTATTTATTAAGTGCATTATATATGTAAATAATACGGTAGATCAAAACATTTCAACACTATCTGGCATAGTGTTAGCTATTAATGTTTATGGTTTACCGGTATGAGCCGTAACACAGCAAGTTCATTTGATCTCTGTGTATAAGTTATTTTTCTTGCTATATAAAGAGCTGACAATACATGGTTTAAAAATTATTTATTAATGACTTAAAACTATTCATATATATATATATATTCATACAGTGGTCAAGGTACTACAAGTTGAAACAAGACAATTTGGGGGAATTATCACGTTTTTTTCTTCTCCTGGAGATGGAAGTGGGAAAGTCAGAAAATTGCAGCTGGGAACGATCCACAGGAATTCCATAGTATTAAAGCTGAACAAAAAGCTGAACCACCAACAAGCATTTCTGGGAAAGACAAACCTTTGGTTATGTTCATGCCCACACTCAAGCACTGAGTTATAATGGGAGGCAGAAAGCTTTCCTGAATGTTCCCCAAATGAATGTAGTGTAGCTGGTGAGATTTAGAAAGGTGAAACTGTATTTGGTAACCCAATTAAAATAACTACATTCTGCAGTTACTTACTGGGAAACTGGTATTCTTAGTATTTTAAAACTTGTCACAACCTGTCTAACATTGGTTTTTTCCTTCTTTTCCAAATAACTATAATCATCAGATTATAATATATATATATATAATTTTTTTTTTTTTTTTTTTTAGGCAGAAAACAAGGAATCCCAGACTCCCAAGAATCTGGCTACTGTGGCTAATGCTCTTGCATTAATCCTTGAATTCCAAATTTGCCCCCTGGAGCCCAGGTGTAGTGGAGGACACCTGAGAAATAGACTAGATAAACCAACTACATTTCCCCACGTGTACATATTATGCTATTGAATCTGGGTCAGTTATTGGTATTCTAGCCCTTCCCTGAGTCTAGGGATGGGATGGTAGATATAATGTCTAAATCTCCTCCAAAGGGCTAAATTTCTAAGGGGAATCAAAGGACGGAGGCCAAGAAGGTCCTCCATGAAAATATTGGAGTGGCAGGCAGGGAAACAAGCAGACTACATCAAGTAGTATTGGTCACATCTGTGTACTAAGAACTACTATTTATGAATCACTTACTCAAGAAATATCTATTGCGGGACGCCTGGGTGGCTCAGGTCATGATCCCAGGGTCCTGGCATTGAGCTCCACATGGGGCTCTCTGCTCAGTGGGGAACCTGCGTCTCCCTCTCCCTCTGCCTGCAGCTCCCCCTGCTTGTTCTCTTTCTCTCTGTCATATAAATAAATAAAATCTTAAATATATATATATATATAAATATTGAATACCTATTCTGAGCAAAAGTTATCACTGTTACATGACACAACCCAGGTCTGGAATGTTCTTTCCTCAGTGTGACTGAGTGGTTCCATTCAATATAGATCCCTGAATTCTAGGGTTTTGTCTTCAAGTCCATTATTATTATGAACAAATTCTTTATTTCACTGTCTTAATGGGAAGGGGATTTAATATTTCCTACGTGAAAATTACATCATTGCCAACAATTATCAGTTACAAAAATTCCCTCTTATTTGTACTTCACCTCCAGTCAATATTCTTTTTGGCATTTACACCTTTAAACTAACAATATGATAATATCCTTCATGGTGGCCCTTTCTTACTCAGGCAAAACAAGTTGCTCCTGGTAATCTGGCCCTGGGCAATGCTGGCTGACCTCAGGGCATTTGCTCTGGCCACAGTCATCAGGTAACATTCTAAATCTAGCTAAATCACCTGAATGTGACAACTCTCTATGAAGTTGTTGGTGATGTTTCCACAGGCCAAGTCCAATGTCTGTTTTTAATCTTACTAACTTTCTAGAGCACCTCAATTTGTTATCCACGCTGGGGAGTCCTCCAATCCGGTAAGGCATTGCTGAAATAACATTAAAAGATAACAACAACAATAGTAAACTACCATTTATGGAGAAAGGAACTACGATAAAACTTTTATAGTTTAGGAAGCTGAGGCTCAGAGAAGTATTTCTGAGATAAACCCAGTCTCTTAACCAGTAGTTTCCTTCAGAATTATCTTAATCTAAACAGCAACAGTCAACCAGCGAGGCATTCACTCCCTTTGAAATAATCTCCTAGAGGTTCTTCCAATCATCTTTTCTGATTTAGTGGGTCCAGAAGTCAGTTTCCTGATTCGAACTTAAAATTTTACGTCCCTCCTCTTTAACGCAGTTCGCCTTCGAAGCTACCAAACGTTATTGAACATTTATAGATTTTTTCCTTTCAAATGGTTATCAAAAATGTTCAAAAATGGGGCGCCTGGGTGGCTCAGTTGGTTAAGCGACTGCCTTCGGCTCAGGTCATGATCCTGGAGTCCCTGGATCGAGTCCCGCATCGGGCTCCCTGCTCGGCGGGGAGCCTGCTTCTCCCTCTGACCCTCCTCCCTCTCATGCTCTCTGTCTCTCATTCTCTCTGTCTCAAATAAATAAATAAAATCTTTAAAAAAAAAAAAAAAAAAAAAAAAAAATGTTCAAAAATGTCAGGCCTCCAATGGTAATTTTATCAGAGTAGATAATTTTCAACTAAGTGTTCAGAGTCAATCAATCTTCAACATATAAAGTTGTAAAATACTCTGCGGTCCAGCATTTAAACACCGCAAACTCAATCAAGCATCAGTAAAATCATTGTCAATACCAGATCTCTCAACCACGTTTTCCCCTCACCCCACTGGTGTAATGCTGTGAGGAATACATTCGGAAGATAATTCAATTAGAGAAAACAGGGGTAGTCCCAAGATCAAGCAGAGAGGAAAGAGAGAGAGAAAAAAAGCGAATTTAAGACTAACATCTTCCAAAACACTGATAACCCTGGCACAGAGTTTTTAAAAACGCAGTTACTCGACACCCCAAAGTGGATCCTACAGACACCAGGAGATCCTCAGTCCCGCCGTCCCAGGATCCCCGGGACAGGAGGAGCCGGCCAGAATACCCCGGCCGCGAAAACAAGTTCGCCCCGCCGGGTCCGAGCCCAGGCGGCGGCCGCGACGTCAGCGCCCGTCGCCCCCGCCGCGGGGACCACGGCCCCACAAAGGGGCACGAACCCCCAAGTCCAAAAGGAGACGGCAGCCGCTGCCGCCGCCCTCCTCGACCGAGGCCGTCAGCCCCGCCCCCACCCGCCGGGGCGACCCCCGCCCCTCGCCCCCGCCCCCGCCCCCGCCGAGGCCGCGGCGCTACCACTCGCGCCGCCCCTCCCCCACCGCAGAGCCAGCGCGAGCCTCCGCACCTCCCCCGCTCCGGCAGCCTCAGGTCCCGGAGACACCGCCCCCACAAACCGGGCTGCAGCCGCGGAGCTCTATGGGGGCTGGAGTCCGCGAGGCGGCCTTTGTGCGCCTCAGAGGCGGAGCTGGGACTACTACTCCCACAATGCTCCGCGCCCTTCCCCGCGCCTTCGGCTTCCCGTCGCCCACAGACTACATTTCCCGACAGCCCTCGCGGCTCTCCCGCCCTCCCTCCCGAGACACGAGCCGAACTGGGCGTCAGGTCGGGGAGCGGGTCGGGTTCCCGCTCGCCGCCGCCGCCGCCCCCCGCAGAGACTCTCCCGCCTCTCCCACCGCGCCGGCCGGAGGAGCTGCATCGCCAACTCTGCTCGGCCGTGGAACCGCCGGCCCGGGAGCACTGAGCCCGGGACGCAACGCGCCGAGCCCCCTCATCACCTCCAGCCGGGGCGACCCCTCCCGGGTCCGCCCTCGCTCTGCGCGGCCGCCGGAGCCCCCAGCCCTGAGCGGCTCGGTGGCCCGGCGCCCGCATCCCGGGCCCCTGCACTCCCGTAGCCGCCGCCCCCCACCCTGAACATGGACTCCGACTCTTGCGCCGCCGCCTTCCACCCGGAGGTGAGTGAGGGCTGCGTCCCGACCGCCCCCGACCCACCCCCACTCCAGTCCTGCGCTCCCGGCAGCCGGACCCCCGCCGGCCGACCGCCGCCCTCCCCTCCCCCAGCCTTCCCTCGTCGCCCCCTTGGGCGCCCAACCCCGCCCCCCACTCGGGCCCGTGCCCCGTTCTCCCTGCCGGCCCTCGCCTCGGCGTCCCTGCCGCGGGTGTCCGCGTCCTCCCGGCGCCTCTTCCCTCGGGCCGCCGCGCCCACCCTTCCCCGGCCTCGCGTAGCCCCGGGACCTGTCTGGGCCCCCGGCCTCTCCCCGCCGGCTTGGCTTACTCCTTCCCTGCCCCCGGGGACTCGGTCCCAGCCGCCGCCGCCTCGCGTTCCCGCTTCTCTTAGGAGCCCCTCCCCCCCTCCCGGAGGGGCTCGCGGTCCCCCTCGGACGGGGACTCCGCTCCGCGCGCCCCCGCCTTCTCCCTTAATCCCCGGGCCCGGTAGTCCGCGCCCCGCCCCCTGACTCCCGCGCGGCCCCCGCCCCCTCCGGCGCCGGGGGCCTAGTCCTGCCGGGTCCCCACCCCCGTAAACACCCGAGTCGAGCCCCCCACCCTCGGCACTCTCTCCTCCCCCTCCGGGGCCCCCGCCCCCCGGCCGCGGGCTCTCTCGCCCCGCCCCGGCTCCCCCTCCTTCCGGGGATCGGCCCTCGGTTCTCCCGGGCGGCCCCTCTGGCGCCCCCGCCTCGGTCCCTTCTCCCTCCGGAGGCCCGCGGGGCTGGGGTGCGGGTCCGGCCGCAGGCGGGTGGGGGAGGCGGCGCCGGGCGCGTTCGCCAGCTGCGCTGCCGCCTCAGGGGTTCGCGGGGCCCAGCGGCCCCGGACCCCGAATCCTGCCCGGCTTTCCGCGCCCCCTCCCCCGCGGGATGGGCCCCGCACCTTCCGGGGCCAAGTGTCGGCGGGGGGCGGCTTCCGCGGAGGGCGGGGAGGGGGCCGCACCGCCATCTGCTTTTCCTAAAGGCGGCGAGGCGGGCGAGGCGGGCGAGGCGGGCGGGGCGGGCGGGGCGGGGGTGGCGCGGGTCCCTCCGCCCCGGGCCCGAGGGCGCCGCCGCCTTCCACTCCACGTCCAGGCCCCTGACCCACTTGTGCGTGTTCCCCGCCTAAATAAAAGTTCTCCCCGAGAGTTTGAGGGCCGAGGGCTGCGGCCCTCCCACCGCGGCCGGAGCGCGGGCGGTCAGTTCTTCTCGGGTGTGGGGGCAGGGTCTCTCCGACGCAGGAAATGCCGGGGACCGCTCCGAGGCGGGTGCTCCAACAACCTGCGCGCCCCTCGGGGTCCGACTGGCCGGGGGTGGGGGGCGGAGGTGGTCTGCTAGAACCAAGTTGAGAAAATAAGAAGTGGAGCCCTTTGGAAGGAAACCTGCGGGCAGCACGCCGGCTACCGGGCCGCTTTCTTGGCCCTCGGTCCTGGGGAGGGGCTGGGTTGGGTCCAGGAACCCACCCCCCAATTTCCTGTCCCGCGTTCGTCCTTGCAGGGTAGTGGGACCCTGGGCCCTGGAAATGGTAGCTGAGCACGTAAGGATGAGGTTGGGGTGGGTACTAAAGTGCTTAAAGGAGACTTCAGTAAATAACCCTAGTCGAATAAGCCGAAATAAAGCAGAGTTGTTTTGCTTAGTAGCAAATAAGGGTTCTTTCTCCCTTTCCTCTCTTTCTCTGCTGTTCCTCAGGAGAAAAACCCTTCTTGTTGAGGGCATTTCTAGATTGAATGGAGACAGGACACACAAGCCAAAACCCTTTCGTATTTCATCTTCAAGGTGCAAGTAAACCCAACCCGAGCATTTTTTTTTTTTTTTAAGATTTTATTTATTTATTTGACAGAAAGACGCAGGGAGAGAGGGAACACAAGCAGGGGGAGTGGGAGAGGGAGAAGCAGGCTTCCCGCGGAGCAGGGAGCCCGATATGGGGCTCGATCCCAGGACCCTGGGATCATGACCCGAGCCGAAGGCAGACGCTTAACGGCTGAGCCACCCAGGCGCCCCCCAGCCCGAGCATTTCTGGTTTATTTTCTGAGTCCGAGAACATTCGGGTTCTGGCCCCCTGGATGTTGGGTGTTGCAGCAGGGGAGGGAGAAGTGGGGAGTGCTAGGAGGAGGGGGCCACACAGCCCTGGCTGGGGAGGGTTCAGGCCTGAGCGAGCTTTATAGGATCAGGAGCAGTTGACTTCTGAAATCACTTAAAATACTTTGATTACAGCTGCAGCTGGACTTTATTTTCAAAATGGAAAATCTGTAGCAAAAAAGTAGTTATTAGAGCTCCTGATAGGCCTCCAGAGCGTGATAGATAATGTTGGAAAATGCCACGGGAGCACTAAGAAGTAGACTTTCCTACGTTTTTATCTCCTGCCCAGTTTCCCAGTGTACTTGGCATAACATCACAATCCCCCTCCCTCAGCCTTCTGAGCGCAGTGTTAGTTCTTGACCCAAACCTACCTTATCTTGTTTCTTAGAGTGTTTGTAAATGTAGCAGTATATTTTCGAGTGGTTGACAATAAAAGCTCCAGCTGGCTTAGTTTTGTTTCTGGATTCCACCTACAAGTGCCTACTCTCAAATACACCCCTTTTCTCGCCTGCTAACAGGAGTGCTCCCCCAGTTACAAGAGGCGCAGGACTGTGGAGGATTTCAACAAATTCTGCACCTTTGTCTTGGCCTATGCCGGCTACATTCCTTATCCAAAGGAGGTAATCTTCAGTGCTTCTGCTGGCAGTGAAACCACTGGCGGGGTGGGGGTTTGGGAGGGGGCTGCTGGGGGATGCCAGATGGCTTTCAGGTAGAAACCTTTCTTAAAAAGTTAGCCCAGCCTGGGAGGTGGTTCCTAAAAGTCTGATAGAAAACGCAGGCTTGTCTAGAAAGGATTTAATAAACTTGGAGTGTTGGTTTGCAGATAACACGTTTGATGTCCATGTGCTCTGAATCTCCAGGGCTTATTGAGTGCCTACAGTGGCTGGGCAGTGTTCTTGGCCCTTACAATATATGAGATGGGTGCTGTTGTTGATCCCCATTTTACAGATGCGGATGCTGGGGCCCAGGCCTGGGGTTCAACCGGATGGTTGGGCCTGGTCCACACTGTCCTTCCTGGTGAGCAGCTCCCCGGTTGCTGTGCGCACCATATTACAGAATCTTCAGGGACTTGGGGCCAAAATCCCGAATTTTAAAGGATTTTTTTTTTTTCTTTTTTCTTGCTAAAGGGTAGGACTGAGGACCACTATTGTCACGGTGCTCAAACTTGTACAGGGCTAAAAAGAAAGGAATATGGTATTTCTGGGAGACCAAACCCCAGCATTGGCTTATCGTTTCTGTTTGCTGTGTACGTGGATAAATGCACTCTTTGTGCCACGCAGAATGTTGCCACTATTTGCAAATAAAATGCTTGAATGGTCTGAAGGAGCCGTAGGGATTAGCTCACTGCTTTGGGGCAGTAATTACCTAGTTTGATTTTGTAATATTTGGGGGTATCTCCAGTTTTTAGAAAGAGTGTCAGGAAATTCTCAAAACTAATTTAAATTCATTTAATTAAAAAAAAAAATGCAACCCTTGGGGCCGCAAATGGAAGGGAGATTTTACAATCCGGGAAAGATAAGGGGGTATGAGAGGGTAGTGTTGGCATCTTTCTAGATACTTACTGGGCATCAAATGAGTTCCTGGCTCTGGGACAGGGGCTGAGGGCTCAGCAAGGGAAGGTTTTCCTCCTGGTGGGTTCACATTCTATCTGGAAGGTCATAGTAAAGTACTCATGACACCGTTCCTAAAGAGCACTGCTTACGAGAGCCGAGAAGGTCACGGTTCTGATAGCCCTCGTCTGTAGTCCTGACCTGGCTGGAGGGTGGGGGTGCGGAGCCTGGGAAGCTCTGCTTGGGGCCAGCCCTTGTTGCCGGGGACTAGTCATACCACTCGGCCCCGGCTACCTGTGCTTCTGTCCTTTCAGGAGCTCCCTCTGAGGAGCAGCCCCAGCCCTGCCAACAGCACAGCTGGCACCATTGACAGCGACGGCTGGGACACGGGCTTCACTGACATCGCGTCGGCCGTGCCCCTGCCGGTCTCCGACCGCTGCTTTGGCCACCTGCAGCCCACCCTCCTGCAGCGAGCCAAGCCCAGTAACTTCCTGCTGGACAGAAAGAAGACAGACAAGCTGAAGAAGAAGAAGAAGAGGAAGCGAAGGGACAGCGACGTGCCCGTGAAGGAGGGGTACATGGGGAGCCTGTTGAAGCTGGAAGCCGCTGACCCCTACGTGGAGACCCCCACGAGTCCCACCCTGCAGGATATTCCCCAGGCTCCCGGCGACCCCTGCTCGGGCTGGGACTCCGATACTCCTTCCAGTGGATCTTGTGTCACGGTGTCACCTGATCAGGTCAAAGAAATAAAAACTGAAGGCAAACGGACTATTGTCCGGCAGGGAAAGCAGGTGGTGTTCCGGGACGAGGACAGCACTGGCAATGATGAGGACATAATGGTGGACTCGGGTGAGTGGCCCCTGAGGGGGTCCGAAGAGCGGTCCCTTCCCTGGAGGGTGACAGCAGAGTGTGCCCACCACCCCTAGAGAGAACGGTATCGGAAGGGGGGGCACTGAGATGTTTGGAAAGGGGGTGATTGCAGCTAGAAACAGCTGAGATTCCAGGACAGGCCTCAAAATATAAAAATAAATACAGCTTCTCAGTAAACATCTCATGGTTAATTCCTGGTGCCACACATTTCAGTGTCCTTGGTCACGCATTTACTCCACTGCCCTGCCCTTCAGTGTGTGTGTGTTGAGGATCAGGCTTCACTGCAGCTCAGCTGCTCTGCTCCCCCCCCGCCTCGCACCCCCGGGGGCTGGGGGAGGGACCTCGCTGGGGGAGGGAGTGCAGGCAGTGTTTGCTCTCTTCTTCACACACGTGTCTCTCCCTTCAGATGACGACTCCTGGGACCTCGTCACCTGCTTCTGCATGAAGCCGTTTGCTGGCCGCCCTATGATAGAGTGCAACGAGTGCCATACCTGGATTCACCTGTCCTGTGCGAAAATACGGAAGTCCAATGTTCCGGAAGTGTTTGTCTGCCAAAAGTGCCGGGACTCCAAGTTTGACATCCGCCGCTCCAACCGTTCCCGAATGGGCTCGCGGAAACTGTTTCTGGACTGACTGTTGGTGAGCGAGGAGAGCATGGGCGAGGAATCAGAAGGGACGAGGGGCCTTTTGGCTCCTCTTAGTTGAGCACAGAACTCTCAGCTCTGGTGCGGGCAGACCCCTGCCATTCAGGTGCCTAAGCAAAAGGGCGGGCTGTCCGGGGTAGGACCTGTATCTGCCAGTGACTGAATAAAATCCTTGTTGGCCAAAGCTGCTGCTAGAGCTGTGTTCTCTGCAGTGGAGGGGGGCTCACCACCCAAGTACAGTGGGTTCGGTTCAGCTGAAAGTGAGGGTATGTGGTAGTTAATGAATTCTTGCTATCATTGTTAACAAACTCCGCCGGCTGGAACCAGCGCTAGCTATTTTCCTGCTTCCGCTGTCTTGGGAGAGGAGATGTTCAGTTTCCCAGGCCTGTTAATGAACAGCCATACGTGTAAGCTTTTTCCCAAGTGTAAGTCTTTGACCGTAAGTGTCTGTACAGCAACCATCTAGCTGCCCCTACCTTCATGGCCTGCCCTCTCCCTGCCTTAGCTGCTGTCTGTTTGTCCCTGCAGGCTGCCAGCTAGAGTCCTCTGGTCTCGCTCTGAACGGAGCCCTGCGGCGGTGGCTAGCTAGTGATCCCTCGGTTTCCTTCTGTTTGTTTAAAAGGGACAGTGTGTGGCCACTTCTTGGCGGAAAAGGGGTTGGTTGGGGGGGTTGAGGTGGCCCGTGTTCATAACTCAGTTTCCTGTTTTGCACGATGTAAAAAACCTGTCTTTTTTGCACGATATAGCCAAAAGTATTGGCAGATTTCTGCCGGGGTGCCCTTTCCAGTTGGTGTATGAGGTCTTAGGGGTGCCCAGGCGAGCTGTTTTCAAGCGAGAGGGCACTTGGATTCTGTCCTCCTCTCTTTCCCTCACCTTGTTCCAGTAGCAACGTAAAGGTTAGGCAGTCACGGGAACGGCGTTCCTCTACTTCATGAGGTAGAGAAAACTCGAAGGGAAGGCCTCTCCTGTGGTTGATTCTTAGGATGCCCTCAGACAGGCTGGCCTGCTGGTTTCCCGGGGCAAGGTTAGGATTTGAAGCCTTTTTTGTTTTTTTTGTTTTTTTGTTTTGTTTTGAAATTGGCGAGTGAGCGGTATGATAACATTGGCCTCCAGGAATATACCACTGTTCTGTGCAGACTTCCTTCGATCTGAACTGGGACCCTGGACCGGGGAGCCTCCGGCCTGGAGAAGCCCAGGAGTTTGTGCCTGTAGCTTGCACAGGGCTCTGTCCGAGGGCCGTGTACCCTGGGCTGCCGCCGGTGGCTCTGGGGCCTGCAGGGACAGGAAGGCTCCCACTTTCTCCAGAGTTGACAGTGCTCTTTAGCAGTTCAAATACTTTTCTCAAAAACTTTTTTTTTTTGGTAAGTAGATGGGTGTGTTTTCATACACATTGTGTCTCGTGAAGCATGAAAAGGGAAGAATGCCCAAGTTGGTCCTATTTATTTACAGCAGGGTGGACCCCCGGTCTCTCTGCTGGGGTCTTCATGTGGCACCTTCGTGCTGGGCTCCCCGGGGCACTCTTCACATTCTCTCCCCGAGGCACAAAGGGGGCTTGAACTCGAATTGGCTGATTGGAGCCCATGTTCTGCGCTAGTATCGTTCGTGCTTCACCAGCCAGCTGCTTTTTGTTGTGTTTTGTTTTTAATTCTGTTGGTTATATTAACACAGAAATAGAGAGAAATAGTTTCTGAAACCCAGTTTATCGTGAAGATCCCCAAGGGAGAAGTTATGCTGTAGAGAAAAATAGTAAGAAGCGGGCTTAGAAACCACCTTCTCCTCAGACAGCTGTCTGGCTCTGATGAGGGCAAACGTCCAGGAAAAGTTGGAGAGGAATTTGCCAAAGATCTGCCCCATGACATTGCCTGTCCAGTGTCTTCACCATGAGAATAGCCAAAGTTCCAAAGTGTTTTTCTTTTTTAAAAAAACTCCACGAAGTTTTAAAAGTGCATTTAAGAATATGTGTGATTTTAGAGCGGAACTGCCAGGCCTGGCGATTGCTGTATTGCTTTTAGAAGGTTGGATGCCTGGTGACACCTCTGGAAGGTACTCAATAGTCATTTCGATCTGTTTCCTTCATTTCCTTTTTGTTCTTTTAACAGATCTCTATCCCTGTGGGTGGTGTCCTAGGAAGTCAGGACACCTTGGTTTTTGTGTTAGCTTGAGCTGGGCAGCTGCAATCAGCTTTATGCAAATTAGGCATGGCCCATCTAGGGGCTCCTGGTTGGTGGCTAATAAAGTGAGGGGAGGGAAAGATGTCACCCCAAGAGTAAGCCTCTCCCATTGGCATTGGCCAGGCCAGACACTTAACATCGTTTACATGGTTCTGTGTGATTATAAAGTTTATGTGTATAAAGCGAAGCTGTTTCTGTGAAACTGTATATTTTGTAAATAAATATATTGCTACTTTGAGGTTCATGCCTAGCTTCAGGTGTTTGTTTTCTCTGGGGGAGGACAGTGGTGTTTCTGCTCCCTTCATCACCTCTCCCAAACCATGATGACATAGAGACTTGGGGAGGTAAAGTCTGAGTTTGGTTTGGCAGGATGAAGCGTGCCCACAACCTTTCATACACTTTTCTAGTAAATTCTCCAGGATCAAACCACAGTATGAATAGACATGAATAGCTTTCGCAGTTTCATCATGCTGTGGATTAGCTTAAGCCCCAGGGAGTGGTTACCTGCTTTGTTAAAAGCTGCAGCCTCCTCCGAGGTTCTGCAAGCAGATTTGCGGTCTCCCAGGGGTGCTCATTCTGCCCCTTTACACTTGGGGGTCCCCATCGCCTGTCCTCTTTCTCTCACTCAGCTGTGTCTGCCCGTCTCTAATCTGGGACCCACTAGTAGTCAACTAGTACCTCCTTTTGAGCAGCCAGAATCTACGCACCAACACCTCTTAGAATCTTGGAAATACTGGCCGGGTTGGGCGGTGAGCCCTGCTCTGGTTTCCAGGTGTCCGAGGCTGTTGGTGGGTGTGCCTTGGCTCGTCAAAGCAAGGAGGTGAGGGCCCCGGGCTTTCGCGAAGGGGTGGGGCTCGCACCGGCGGCGCTGTTGGGGCTGTCGGGCCGGGGCTGACTCTGGGAGCACCCCTTGTCGTGGTACCCCGGAGCCCACCTGACTCGGGTGATGCAGGTCACTGGGAGCGCGCGAGGAGGTGACCCGGGAGCAGAAAGGAGGCGGGCGCGCCTCCGCCTTCCGGCGGCCCCCGCCCGCCCCGCAGGCCCCGCAGGCCCCGCAGGCCCCGCCCCGCTCGCCGGCCCCGCTCCCTGGCCCCGCCCCGTCCGCAGTCCAGCTCAGGTCCTCAGGCCCCGCCCCCCGACTGGCCCCGCCCCGCAGGCTCGCCGCCGCCATCTTTGTTAGGGGCAGCTGGGCCTGGCGTCTAGAGATGCCGAAGTCGTGCGCGGCCCGGCAGTGCTGCAACCGCTACAGCAGCCGCAGGAAGCAGCTCACCTTCCACCGGTGAGGGGCGGGGGCGCCGTGGGGCGCGGGTGCCCGGCTGCCGACCCGCCTGGCCCGGCCGAGCGGCCGCGGCCCCCGCCGGAGCCCGAGGCCTGGCGCGCGGGGCGGGGACGCCAGGGCCGCTGCCCGGCCGCGGGGGAGGCCCCAGGGCGTGCGGCTGGCCCCTTCGCGGACGGGCCGGCGGCCCGGGGACAGGCGGGGTGACCGGCGGCCGGGCGCGTGGGGAGACTGTCGGAGAGGCTGAGCAACCTGCTGAAGGCGCACAGCCTTCCCGGCGGTCGGTCGGGGCGGTGGCGTGTGGAGGAGGCCGGGGTGGGCCGCGCCCCGCAGCCCCTAGCACTCGCTGCAGTTCTGGGGGTTTCGCCCCCCACCCCCGGACTTGATCTTGTTCACAGATGCAGCCTGGAACGTAGCAGGTGCTCAGTACCTACTGGCTGAATGCATTTCCGAATGAACGAGCGACGGTGACGCCCGTCGGTGTGCCTGCCATGCGCTGGCCACTCGGCTTGTCCCTGGCCTGGCCTCCTGTCAGGAAGCAAGTGGGGGAGTGGAGGAGCGAGAACGGTCCAGGGTGTCGGGAGAGTGGGGCCGGCCGCGCCGACTTGGCGGGAGGTTTTGGAGTCTGTCGTCACGCTCCCAGGGCTCCCAGTGTCGGCCCTGATGGGTACTGGGTCCCTGCCCCGGAGAGCTCAGGTTCCAGCCACTGCCCCTTAGAGCACGACCCCCGAGGCCAGCTGCACTCTCTGTCTCCACTGCCCCTCCCATCACCATCTTCCTTCTCAAAGTGAATGTCTTTATTGAAGTAATAAGACCTACAGAAAAGCACACAAATTGTAAGTCCACAGCCCAACCCATTCCGCAAAGCGAACACTTGTGTGACTGCTGCGGATCCGAACATCACCAGCCCCTAGGGAGCCCCCCGCTGCACCCCCTTCCAGCCCCTTGTCCCCTCTCATCCCCAAGGGCGACCGGATCCTACCTTCTGTCAGTCAGAGTGGGGCGCTTTGGCCTGTGTTGAACTTGGCACGCGGAGTCCAGCACCATGGTGCTTTCCTTGTGTCTTCTACTCACGGCTGTGAGTCACCTGGGCGTCCTTCCTCCCCATCTCTCGAGGTGCTCCGCTGAATGAATATACCAGAACTGACTTGTTCTACAATTAAAGGGCATTTGGGGGCCCCCGTATCTTGGCCATCACAAGCACAGGACTGGGGACAGTTTTGCTGGGACAAGTCTTCCTGTGCATGTGTCTCTCTTCGCTTCCGTTGGGCACATCCCAGGAGTGGAATTGCCTCTGGCTACCTCTGGAATTCATTCCAGTCGGACTCTGGCCCCCGCCACTCCTGCAGAGGAGCTCTGCCAAGTCCCCGGTGGCCCTGCTCAGTGCTGGTCCATCCTCATCCGAAGCAACCTCTCTGCAGCATTTGGCACAGCCGACCACTGACCTCTTGTGACTCTCTCCCACTTGGCTTCTAGGGCCCCCCTTTGACCTCTTCCTCTGTCACAGTGTCCCTTCTCGGACTCCTTTGCCGGATCCTCCTCCTTTCCAGCGCTAGCCTTGGAGCCCTTTGGGGGAGGGCCATGGCCTTGTGTCCTCCCCATCCACACTCACTCCCCAGGGCTCCAGTTTCCCCCAGGCTTCACCACCCTTTACACAGGGATGGTCCCCACGCTGACGTCTCCTGACACGTGTCCCTTGCTGCTGCACTTCAGCACTTGGTCATGTAAAAGGCACTTCAGATTTAACAAACAGAACCTAAATTCTGATCCCCCAGGCCTGCCCCTCCTACAGTACCTCCCCTCCCATCTTAATACACGAAACTCCTTCCTTCTCTTTATTTTGCGGCTCACAAGCAAACCTTATTGCACCAGCTTTCGAAATACATCCCAGGTCTGCCTGCTCATGACCCCTCCGCTGACACCCGGGGCGCAGCCACCAGGTGCCCACCCTCCTCTCTCACCCTCGGCCCAGAGCTTCCAGGGACTGCCCACCTGCCCGAGGCCTGCCTCCTGAGGTCCTCACCCCTGCTCTTGCTCCCACCCTCTCAGCCAAACCCGCCTCTGACCACGACCCCGACATGCTGGGGGCCCCTGTCACAGTGCCTTGGCACTTGCTCTTCCTTCTGATACGCACATGGCTCGCTGTCCTTCCTGCGGCTTCTGCTCAGATGTCACCTCTCAGGAGGCCTTCTTGACCACTTCCTACTTGATTGCTACGCAGTCTATGTCTGTTTGGTTTACTGTCTGTTTTCCTGTTCTACACCCAGAATGTAGGCTCTATGAGGGTGAGACTTATTCGTTCCTACTTCCCAGAGCCAGGGGCAGGGCCTGCACACGGCAGACTCCCCAAGGCACTAACAGGCTTACCCTGCAAGTGTACCTTCGGAAGGTTTTCTGGCCACGTTTGTGGCCCCACATTGCCTACTGAGAATGCTGTAAACAGGCATGACAGAAGCTTCCAGAAATTGGATGTGGTTTAACAGAGCGAGGTCACTGAATTTTCCAAGGTGTCCAGTAAAATGCCATGTGGTGTTTTCAAAATTCCACACAACTCTGCCGTGCCAACTTGAGCCTCGCAAATTCCTTCATGTCTCCCTTGCCTCCTAGGTTCCCGTTCAGCCGCCCAGAGCTGCTGAAGGAATGGGTGCTGAACATCGGCCGGGGCAACTTCAAGCCCAAGCAGCACACGGTCATCTGCTCCGAGCACTTCCGACCCGAGTGCTTCAGCGCCTTTGGAAACCGCAAAAACCTGAAGCAGAACGCCGTGCCCACGGTGTTCGCCTTTCAGGATGCCGCGCAGGTGAACACGGCACCACCTGTAATGTCTTCAGCTCCAGCCTGCAGGGGTGTAGCCAGCAGCTGGGGCGGGCGTGGTGTTTGCAGGCTGAGAAGTGCGGTGAGGGCAGCCCCCCGGGGTTCAGAGCCCAGCTGCCCTGCTGGCCATGACCTTTGCTGTAGGTCATTTGCAATTTAAAGCCCCTTTAGGGGCCCCTGGGTGGCTCAGTCGTTAAGCGTCTGCCTTCGGCTCAGGTCATGATCCCCGGGTCCTGGGATTGAGCCCTGCGTCGGGCTCCCTGCTCCGCGGGAAGTCTGCTTCTCCCTCTGCCTGCCACTCCCCTGCTTGTGCTCTCTTTGTCAAATAAATAAATAAAATATTTAAAAAAAAATTAAAAAAATAAAGCCCCTTTAAAAATAGATCACGCATGGGGCACCTGGGTGGTTCAGTTCGTTGGTTAAGTGCCTGGCTCTTGGTTTCGGCTCAGGTCATGATCTCAGAGTCGTGGGATCGAGCCCCGGGTCAGGCTCTGTGCTGAGTGTGGAGCCTGATGGAGGATTCTCTCTCTTTCTCTCTCTCTCCCTCTTCCCCCCACCCCGCCCCCCCAAATCACGCCCTACAACCAGAAGCTGCTGAAGCAGCTGACTGGCAAGTGCACCAAAAGCTTGGTCCTCTATGCATTTCATTTTTTTTTTTTAAAGATTTTATTTATTTATTAGAGCACAGGCAGGGGGAGCGTCAGGCAGAGGGAGAGGCAGGCTCCCCACTGAGCAGGGAGCCCGACGCGGGACTCGATCCCAGGACCCTGGCATCATGACCTGAGCCGAAGGCAGACGCCTCACTGACTGAGCCCTCCAGGCGCCTACATGCATTTCATTTGCTGGGCGTCCCGTGGCTTGAGGCCGCACAGTGAAGACCTTCCCAGTGGCCGGTGGTGGCTGTGTTGCATTCAGACCTTGTCTTTTTCTTCCGAGTAGGCAGCGGGGGCCGGGAGCTGTGGTCAGGAAGCCGGACACCGTGCCGCTCCCACGCAGCAGGTGGCGGGCCGGCTGAGAGCTCTGGGCCGCGCAGGGAAGGCTGCTGCAGGGGGAGAGCTGGAGGGAGGTCGGGGGGCCGCGGGGCCCAGACTTGGAGCTGGAAGGGGTTTGGGCCCGCTCGCCGACAGCGTCAGCTCTGGCTGGTTGGAGGGTGGCAGGGGCCACGGTTTGTCGGGTGAGGGGAGAAGGCTCCCTGCGGCTGGAGCCCCTGGTGTCGCGTGTGCCGTCGTGTTGGCCTGAGCTGAAGGGGGGTGTGGTCGCGAGAGCGGGTGGCCTTTGCAGGCCCGGTGGGCTGAGAGGGTGGCGGCCGGCAAGGGCCGAGCCCGCTGAGCCCCCGGGGGACGGGGTGCCCTGATTCTCTGAGTTTGGCCCTGTGCATCTGGAGTTTGATTTCCCAGCGGGCCATTGGAGTGGCCGTGGCTCCTGTGGGGCGGCTCGGGGGAGAGCTCCCGGGCTGCTGGACGTGGAGGCCCTGAGGGGGATTATCTTGAATTTCCTAAGTCCCAGAGGTGTACTGAGTCGCAGAGTGCGGGCGTCACCCTGGGCGCGCAAGGCCAGCCGGTACCCGTGGGGGCCGATGGTACTGGCAGTGAGAGGGGAGGCGGTTACAGGGGTGAGGAAGCCTGAGCGCATGTGCCCAGCAGGCCCCGCGTCGGGGCGCCTGCCCTCCGTCCGAACTTTGTGCCCGTCTGCAGGCTCGTGGCCTCCTGTCCAAGTCCATGTTCCCGTCCCCTGGAGGAGGGCCCCCCGACCGCTGTCCATTGTCCCCCCGCTCGCCTGGCTTCCCGTCGGGCCGGCTCCTTGCGGCTCCGCGGCGGGTGGGGGGGTGGCACACGTGCGTTTGCTCTGACTCAGCTTCTCTCTCTGGTCGGCTCCCTGAGGGCAGGGGTTTGTTTCACAGCTTTACTCCCGACGCCGAGGAGGTTTCGTTGTCGCCGACGTGGAAGGCCTTTTGTTTTCAGGTGATACGTATTTGATTTTTATTGCGGTCAGAGCACGTAACGTGAGATCTAGCCTCTTGACCAACTGCCGAGTGTACGGTACGTGCTGTCAACTACGGGCACGGGGCAGGGCGGCGGGGTCTGGAACCTCATCGTCCTGATGGCCTGACGCTGCCCTCTGACCAGTCCCCTCCTCCGTCAGTGCGGGTTGCGAGTGGAGCTCGAGCACTTCTCATGCATTTGTGGTGAGATGTGAAGTGAGTTTAGTTTAACAACTTGGGGGGCTGTCGGTGCCCGGCGCCAAGAGCTAGGGGTAGGGGCCGCTGGTTCCGGCCCCGTGGCTGGGGGCTCGGCTCCGGGGATGCCCGGGGAATGGCAGCAGGCCCTGAGTCGGATGTTCTCTCCTAGGTGGCTGCCGCGCCTTGAGTCAAATTTGAGTCCCCTCCTATGTGCCTAGAATGTCAGGCCCTGGGGGACACGTAGGAATCAGGTCCCTGGCTTCACGGGGCCTGTTCCTGGGCCTCTGACCTAAGATCTGGGGACAGCTTTGGGGAGAGTGAGCCAGTGGGTGGTGGCCGTTCTCGGGGTGACCTGCACCCCCGGGGAGCCTGTGGACAGTGCTGTGTGTCTTGCAGCTGGTGAGGCAGAACGCGGACCCGGCCGGCGGGGGTGCACACGTGGACTCTCGCAAGGAGGAGGTGAGTGAGTGCTCTGGCACGCCCCGAGTCAGGACCGAGGCCTCGGCGCAGACGCCGGGGGGTGCACGTGCCCCCCCCGACCCCCGGCCTGCACGGCTTTGTCATGCTCTCCTCACGAACCAGGGTTCAGGATTCTGTGCTTTCCTCCCTGTTCGATACCAGGCAGCCCAAGTTGCCTGGAGGGCTGGCTCGGGCCCGCTTCCTGAGGTCTGATCCCAGGCCCGGGGGCGGGGAGCCTGTTGGTTTCTGCCGGTGCCTGGCCGCGGCCCCCGCCGGGAGAGCGGCAAGGGTTCCCGGTGGGCTGCCCACTTCTGCCCTGCTGTCCCCAGGTCGTGCCTGAGGCGGGGCCGGCAGCGTGCGGCCCGGGGAGAAGGACCGCTGGTGCCCTCGAAGCGCTGCCCCCGAGCGCTGGCGGCGCCACGGAACAGGTAAGGCCCGGGGCCTGGGGCCGAAGGCAGCAGGTGGTTGGTCGGTCTTTGCACACGGGGATTCGCTTCCGACGGAGCGAGGCAAACTGGTGCCCAGGCCACGAGCGCCCTGGCCCGCGGCCCGGATCTCAGGAGCACTGTGCGGAGTCTGCACCGGGCCTCCCGCGGCCCCCGCCTGTCGCTGTCCCGCGGTGGCAGCTCTGCTGGGCCCGGGCTCGCCTCCGCCTTCACGCGCCTCTGTCCTCAGGGCTTGCCGCAGAGACCGCAGGGAACCCCGGCCCCCGGTCAGCCGGCCAGCCCCACACAGCCGTCCGACCACAGCTACGCCCTTCTGGACCTAGATGCCCTAAAAACAAAACTCTTCCTGACCCTGAAGGAAAATGAAAAGCTCCGGAAGCGCCTGAAGGCCCAGAGGCTGGTGATGCAGAGGATGTCCGGCCGCCTCCGCGCCCACAGAGCGGGGCAGCCGCGACCGCAGAGCCGAGCTGGGCGGCCAGGCTTCCCTGTCAGCGCCTCTGGGGCTCGGGCCGTGGCCCCTGAAGCGACAGTGAGGCAGGCCAGGCCCACCACCAGCCACCTCAGGGGAGGTGTAGCCGCATCGGCCCGGGACAGGAGCGGGACCGTGGGCAGGACAGACTCGGTCCTCCCGGAGGGGACGGGGCCCAACTGTCCTTCCAACGAAAGCTGGGCGGGGGTCTTCAGCACCACAGCGTGAGGAGGCGTCCTGAGCCGATGGGGGTGGAGTGCGTTTCCCCGAGGGGCGGCGGGGCCCAGGGAAGGACACAAGAGGGGGTGACGGCGCAGTGGCTGAGACTGGCCTCTGTTCTGAGGCGGGCCTCCCCGGGGCCTGGGGTGAGTGATGGACAGAATAAAGTGTCTTCCTACGCTGCAGGTTTTCCTCCTTTATTTATAAACTCGGACAGGGGTCCTGTGTTTCTCGGAGTTTGTTACACCATTTGCTTTTACAAAAGACCTGCAGTAGTACCTGCTTTCGCTAACCCAAGGAAATCGGAGGAGGATTTTCACTTTCATGACAAAAGGCGTAAAGCAGAAAATGCAGTCGGTGAAGATTCTGTTCCCCGGGAACTAGGCGTCTGCGCCTCTGGGCTTCAGCTCCATTTTATGCAGCCCTTGGTTAAGATGTGTCCGAAGGTTTCCGAAAAACCTGAGGTGATTTTTTTGGATCTGGGAACACTCAGACCAAACCAAACCAAACCAAACCAAACCACACCACACGACCTCCAGGAAAACAAGGATCCTAGCCTAAGTCATCTCCTGACTCTGGACTCCTGTTTCTCAGGCAGAGGTCTAATGTGGAAAACTGAACCACGGCTTCCAGTTCAGCCTCATGGTTAAAAATGGGGCTTCGACAGTGACGGCCAGAGGATGGAATGAGGGTGTGAGGAGGGGGGGCTCTTATCACTTAGGTATTTTGCTCACCCCTGAAAACGCACATACGGATGCACTGAAACACTATCCCCAGTTTTCAGGAAAGGTTTATTGTGGTAAGAGAGCGCCTTCTGTACAGTCCGTTTCAGACAAAATGAAGAGAATCGGGGCCCAAAGAGCCACCTGCCGTGGAGGGAACGAACGGCCGCGTCCAAAGTCAGAGTTCACGCCACCTTATTGCACGATTTACATTCAGAGCTGCAGCTCAGAGAAAAACTTTATCAAATGGAGATAAATATTCCAGAACTGGACGACCTGAACTGTTTTTGAAAACTGGAGGAAGGGGGTATCAGCAATTACTCCGGTACCACCGCAGAGCCTGATTTTAGCAGTAGCTGCGGGGCTGGGGGGTGGGGCGCTGTCAGAACCACCACCAGTCAGGGCCTCCTGGCTTCTAAAATGTTCTGCATCCACAGAAGAGGCAAGTGAAGGAAGAGGGGCTTGGGAGCCGCCACCAGTCCCCCCTGAGGAGGGAGTGCGGCGGGAGGAGGCGTGGGAGCAGCTGCGCCACCTGCTGGCCGCGCACGAGAGAGCAAGCGAGGCTCCGGCTGGCCTTGCTCTCCCAGCATGGGGGGGATTTGGCAGGAACCGGAGCCAGGGTCCTTTCAGTCCCCGGCCCATGCTTGCCCTCTCCTCCAAGCCTCCCTCCGTTCCTGAGCTCCAGTGTCGGGGGGGGGGGGGAGAGGGCGGCAGAGGCAGGTCAGGCTGAGCCATGGGGGCGGGCTGCGAGGGACATGGCTTAGCTCGCATCTGCCTTCTGCCACAAGGACACAGGTGGCCCCTGGGAGGAAGTGACCGGTGACAGGGCTGGGCCCTGGGACCGGGGGATTATACCACTCTGTCCCAAGCCACGTGCCAGTGGAATGATTCCAGAAGTTCTGGGGGGGGGGGAGGGGGGGGGAAGACATTAATTTCCAAAACCATTCGTTCTCAGATAAAAAGCAGATTTATAAACCCACACAATCCTCTCCAGCTTCACTGAATAATATTTCAGCAGGAAAAAGTGGTTTTTGGGAAGTTGACTAACAGACGCTCACTTGTTCTGGAGACCTCTGCTCACGAGAACAACTTCCTTCCTTTCCATTTTGTTTTCCATGCTCAGTGTGGATTTTAGGAAAAGTAGTTCACAGTCCTATGTGTGAGGGCAGGATGTTCCATAAATACCTCAAGACCGAGCGCTACTGGGTGGCTGCAGTCGGCACGCGGGGCTCAGGAGCCTAGGGGGCCGGGGCCCAGGGCCCTTCCCTCCAGGGACATGATCCTTGGGAAAATGGCCACAGGCCGTGCCGCGGTTCTGGTCCAGGTGGGGCTACCTCAGTCCTACTTACAGCACCCATGAAAGCGGGGTGTCTGTGTGTCCCTCCACATAATTGATACGGTACCACCTTCTTTAGGAATAATATAAAATAAACACATCTGATGTCTGGGTTTTTTCCCTGCTTCTGAATTTGTAGACTCCTAGGAAAGGATTTTTTGCAGCCTCTTGTAAATCTGGTTTCTCAAGCAGTTTATCCATCTGTATCGATCCTGTGAGCTGTGAAAGACAAGACAAACTGAATGTATCAAAAGGCAACTGTTTCCATGCCCTCTTCCACCGAAGGGGTTCAGCCATCACCTGACCAGAGGCAGAATACAAGCTGCGGAGATTCAAATGGTTCTGGAACATACAGGAGCAGCTGGGTGTGCTTCTGGCCCAGCCACCCAAGCTGCAGTTTCCAAGCAAAGAGCTCACTGGAGTCCCACCTGGGAAGGGCGGCCACCACCCCTCCTCAGGGCATCCCATCACGGGCTCTGAGCAAGTCACTCGCTCCCAGGCGGGTAACACGGGGAAGCTGGCTGTCACTCCACACTCTGGTGTCCCCGGTCCCCATCAGTGGTTGGGGGCCTCCCCCTGGTCCGTGCACAGGGCAGGCGACTGCAAAGGGGCAGCTACTCACACTGCTTTGGTATCCTAAGCGCCTCGTTGTCCAGCGCCATCACCTGGTGCAGGACGCCTCGGAACTGGTAAAGCACTTTCAGGTTCTTCTCCTCACCCACGCACGGGTCGTAGAAGCCGGGCAGCCCCGCCTGTAACAAACACAGTCTTACTCCATGGGACCCGAGACCGTTGTTTCAAGCCCAGCACCACTGCTGTCTGCCGCCACCTGAGGATCAGCGTGGAAGGGCCTTGACCTTCCCTCAGGAGCCGTCCACGGAAGATGCACACCGCGGAGCTGAGATTGTCAGAAAGTTGCCTGTTTAGCCCTAGGCTTCCCTCGCAATACAGACCCCTTCTCCCACGTTAGAGACCCCTGTCTTCACAGAAGCCCCGCCAGGACTCCTGAGAGAGCGAGGTGTTTGGCCTGAGCTGATCTGCATTTTAGTTTGCCTTTACCGTCCCCACCCCTGCGCTCCAGCATGAGCTTCCAACGTGCTACAGACTCACACTCTTTCTAGAACAAGGCAAGGAATGAGGAGAACGTAAGCTCCGTGAAGACAGGATGCCTGTTTTGTTCGCTGCCCTACCTGGCACACAGTAGGTGCTCAGGAAATCCTTGCTGCGGGGACGGGTGACGTGAACAGCTCCAGTGTGACTATAATTCGGGTGCTGGGCAGCAGGCCAAGCCAGTGCCAGCGACACGAACGGTTCCACCGCAACGAAATGGCCATGCCAAGGTGCCAGGCCGCCCCCCTCCACACAGGCCTTTCGTGTCTGAACCCCGCGGGCAGGCCCCGTACCTTGGAGGCCTCCGTGAGGATGAGCTTCGAGTCCTTCACCAGGCACTGCAGGGGCACGGTCACATCAATCACCTTCACCTTCTCGCTCTTCCTGCTCTTGTCGTTGACGAACTTCCCGTACCAGGCGTTGACGATGATAAGCCCTGAGGATGGACGCAGTCTGAGCAGAGGCGGGTCTCTCACAGCCGGGCCGCAGGAGCGCCGTGCCCCTTTGAGACCCCCAGCGCCCACTCCGCCCCGAGAGAGGCCAGGCCTTCTCACCCATTCTGGACTCTTCCGCCTCAATTATTCTTCGGACAGATTCCTGCATCAACCGAACCTGCAAAAAACAAGGAGGGCCACTGTCAGGGTCCCTCCTGGGCTCTGCCTCTGGGTTCAGCTGTAGCATGAGCATGGCCGCATTTTCGCCCCTCTGTTCACAAAGAACCCAGTGGTACCCCTGCATTTATGCCAGATATTTCTGTTCTGTCACCTAACAACAGTTCACTCAAAGGGAAGAAAAAGAGGACAGACAGGGCCCTCCGGTTCTTAGAAACACCTTGTTATGCATTTCGAGGGTAACTGCATCTCATCTTCAGGACCGGGCCTGGAGGTCCCGGTATTGTATCCCGCAGGGATTAGAAAGAGTGAAATGACCAGTGAAGCTGCCGGCCCCCGAGGCCCACGCGCAGAGGGCACCGTGATCCCCGAGCCCCGGTGAGAGGCGTGCAGCCGAGTCACCCAGAGCAGAAGGCCTTCGGGGACGCGCCTGCGCAGCACTTACAGCCGCTTCTGCCTCTTGTTTCTTCTGCAGAATGTCGGTGGCTGTGCTTTCCCTTTGCTTTTCCAACTCCCTAAAGCGAGAAAAACACAAGCCACATGTTAGCGCGGACTGAGACAACAGAGCGCGTCGTTGGACCTGCGCCCAGCGAACAGTGTGAGCTCTCCCTGCATTCCTAGCTCTGGAGCTTTAGCAAATATTTCCAAGCCCATCTCCAGCAAATCTGTTCGTTTCGGGCCTCTGCGGCTTCCCTTTCTTTTGTCCCTAGATGGCTCTCCCCTACCTCCTCACTGAAGCACACAGGAGGCCCGCTGCCGTGGGAAGCAGCCCCCACCTGAGAGGAATCTCAGCAGTGAGGGGTTGGAGAGCTGAGGACCACAGGGGAGGCCACCTTCTGGGACTATCATAGAACACTTGAGGTGGGGACAATGTTTACTGTTTTAGGTACAAAATATACCTTTTTCTTACGTAGCAAAGCACTGGGACTCCGGGCAGCGCAGCCCTGTCCCGTCAGAACCCTTGACCCCACACACTCTTCCTTCTAGGCCTCAAGCCTCCTGGGGAAGCAGGGCCCTGAACTCCAGGGATTCAAACGCTGGAGGGGCCCCAAAGAGGAGATTCTCTGAGCTCAGCGACTTGTTACATCAGGCTGTTATAAGTAATGAATCTCAACCACCTCTCAGATGGAATGCTATCCCCCAGTGTGTTGTCTACAAGAAACTGCAAAATAAATGAATGTTTCTGTAATTTCCAGGACTGTGGTTAATGCACGCCTGTGTGTAAGAACTCAAACCCACTCCTGTGGAACTCAGTGCCAGGAAAAGAAATGGTGAGAATGAGGACGGGGGCCTTTCTATTTCCTGTGGTCACGGTGTAGAGTCTGCACAATTTTGTAAACTAGCTCTAACCCTTTCTAGAAGTAGGAGGGACGAGTGAAGGGGGCCCAGCAGCAGGGCCGCTAATGAGCCCAGTCAGCACCGACCGAGCACCCACTACGGGCCGAACGCCATGCTGAGGCTTCACATGTACGAATTAATTTTCCTAGTGACCCTCTGAGCAGGTTCTATAATTATCATATCCATATAAAACACAGGAAAACTGAGGCACAGAGTTGTTTACTGATGTACCCGTGACATGTTAGGAACTCACTTCTCTTTTTGAGCCCTGAGGTATGGTTTGATGACCAGACGGTGAAGAGCGAAGTAGACCACGAGCGGCCCCACGGTGGCATAGAACACAGCGCTGGGAAGAAGCTGGTCCGTCAAGTGAATAGGGAAGAAGTAAGTTTGACTGGCCCTGTTTAGCCTGAAAACAAAAACGAAACAGAACACCCAAGATGAGTCAGGTTTCCAGGGAAGGGTAACGGAGGTCTCAGCCACAGGACGAGAACGCTCAGATACACGGAACACCAGGTACAGCTGGTGTCATAATCTACACACCTTTTGGTCCCTATTCCAAAGTTTAGCTGCTAGACTTGATGTCTGTGACAGAAGAAAGGTCCCCTACCAGCTAACCTCACGGGCAAAGCAGTGACTATCACTTGTCCAGAGTGAAGGTGGTCTTAGAAGACAGGAGCGGGCACCTCCCGGGGTCCTGGAGACAGAGACCTCTCCGCCCTCAATTTACCTCATCGAAAAAAGTGGGTGAAGACTTCCCAAGTTGGCAGATTAAGGAGGTTCTGCTTCTAGTAATGGCTGAGTGGCTCCTGTTGGACCAGCCATCCCACAGGTAACCACTGTCAACGAAGACCACAAGCAACAAAGACTCGCGGGGACTGGAGAGCAATGCAGGCCAGCGGGTACACAGGAGGGCTGAGAGTCTAGAGCATGCAAAGGCACTGGTTTCCTGTTTTTTTGACAGCTTTGAGCCCAAGGGCAAGTCTTAGCTGCTACTGTGTGGATGGTTAACACTGGAAAGAAATCTGCAGTCCTAGGAGATTGAAGACCCAGAGCTCAGAGTCTGAGGCAACCATAGCAGCTGGGAAGTGGGGGTCCCCCAACAAGGGAAATCAGAGCCCCAAGTTCTTTGTATAAATGTGGCACAAATCCCCAGCCGATCCCGGTCTATCAGTGGCCTTGGCTACAGGTGAAGTAATTGTGCTGTTCTAGCTGTTGCCACACACGGAGTCCCAGCTCACAGTCTGACTTCTGCCAAGTTAATTACCTTTGAAAAGGAAAAATCAACACTTCTTTGGGAATCGTAACAGAATATAGACTCTCTACACTGTACTGTTCACAATACCCAAGGGACAATACAAACGACTCTGTATACCTAGGTATACAACAAGCGAAAAAGGTAACGAACCAAGACCGACCCCAGATGACCCAGATACGGGAACGAGCAGGTAAGGATTTTAGAGCACTACTTTATGCCCAAAGACAGTATGCACTGCATGGGCTTTAACAGCAGACTGGAGGTGAGAGCAGTCCGTGAACTTGTAGACAGATCAAAAGAAATTATCCACTATGAAGAACAAAGAGAAAAATATTGAAGGCAAATGGGCAGAGCCTCAGAAACTGCTGGAACTACATCAAGAGGTTTAGAGGTAATTAGGGCACCAGAGAGGAGAGAATGGGGCAGGAATTAAGATTTGAAGAACGGCCTAAAAGTTCCAAATTTGATGTGGGACATAAATTTACAGATGCAAGGAGCTTAGCAAACCCCACGCAGCATAAATACAACAAAACCCACATGTAGGTACATTGTAGGCACAAACCGCTGGGGAAAAAAAAGTTAAAAAAAAAACAACAAACCAAAACCAAAGCAAAACAAAAAGTTAAGTATGTAGGGATTAAAAAAAAAAAAAAAAAAAGACATTGGGGCGCCTGGGTGGCTCAGTCGTTGGGCGTCCGCCTTTTGCTCAGGTCATGGTCCCAGGGTCCTGGGATCGAGCCCCGAATCAGGCTCTCCTTGCTCAGCGGGGAGCCTGCTTCTCCCTCTCCCACTCCCCCTGCTTGTGTTCTCTCTCTCTGACAAATAAATAAATAAAATCTTAAAAAAAAAAAGGTATAGCTAAAAAGTCAATAGGTAAATCAAAATGGAATGCTAAAAATATTCAGTAAGAGAAGACAGAAGATGGTTAGAAGAACAAGAAATTAGAAGGGAAGAATAGAAGACAAATCATAAATAACAGGCCTAAATCCAACCATACCAATAATTACATTAAATATTAATGGACCAAGGGGCGCCTGGTTGGCTCAGTTGCTTGAGCGTCTGCCTTCGGCTCAGGTCATGATCCCAGGGTCCTGGGATCGAGCCCCACACTGGGCTCCCTGCTCTGCGGGAAGCCTGCTCTCTCACTCCCCCTGCTTGTGCTCTCTCTAATAAATAAATCTTAAAAAAAAAGAAAAGAAAAAAAATATTAATGGACCAAACACTCCAATTAAAAAGCAAGAAACTGTGAGAATGGATATATGCTATGAGACACCCTCTGTATATGAACATAGTGACATGTTAAATGTAAACAGAAGAGGATAAACCACAGAAACAGTAAGCATAAGAAGGCTGCAGTAGCTATACGAGTATCAGATAAAGCAGACTTCAAGTCAAAGAGCGCTGCTAGAGATGAAATTCACGAAGCCAAAATTGACAAAGGAAGAAACAGAGAATTCTAAACTCATATGAGGCTGAGGATTTTAACACTACTTCTCAGCAACTGACAGAAATCTGGTCCAAGTCAATAAAGTCACAGAACTTCTGGTTTCTGATGAATGTTGTCAACCACCTTGACCTGTTGGTATTTACAGAACCTATGACCAACAACTGCAGAATACATGTTCTTTTCAAGTGCATGACTGCCGGGGTCAATTACATCATGGGCTATAAAAAAGTCTCAATATATTTAAAAAGACTGTAATCATACAGAATATGTTCTCTGACCAAAATGAAATTAAACTGAAATCACTAATCAGATATACAGAAAAACCCAAATATTTAGAAATAAAGCAATATATTTCCAAAAGTGAAATTAGAAAATAGTTTGAACTGAATGACAATGATACAACATCTCCAAATTCATGGGATGGGGTAAAACAGGGTTTAAAGCCTTAAATGTTTATAATATAAAAGAAGAAAGGTTTCAAATTAATAACCTAAGGCTGGGCTTTAAAAATCTAGAAAAGGCAGCAATGTGAAACCAAAGTATGGAGAAAGAAGAAAGATCAGAAATCAATGAAATAGAAAACAGATAAACAATAGAGAACATAACAAAGCCAAAGCTGGTTCTTTGAAAGGTTAAGTGCTCCATCCAGACCGGTTAAGAAAAAGGGAGAAAGAACACAAATGACCAGCATGAGGAATGAAGACAGAGATCATCTATAGAGATCTAGATATTAAAAGGGTAAGGACTTTTTTTTTTTTTTTTTTTTAAGATTAGAGAGAGAGAGACAGCAAGAGAGGGAACACAAGCAGGGGGAGTGGGAGAGGAAGAAGCAAGCTTCCCGCCGAGCAGGGAACCCGATGAGGGGCTCGATCCCAGGGCCTTGGGATCATGACCCAAGCTTAAGGCAGGGGCCCAATGACTGAGCCACCCAGGTGCCCCAGGGTAAGGGCATATTATGAGCAACTCCATGCTAACAAATTCGACAGTCGAAATGGACAAATTCCTTGAAAAAAACATAGTAACAAAGCTGACACAAGATTAAAGAGAAAACTGGAAAAGCCCTGTATATGTATGTATCAAGGAATCCATTATCAAAAATCCTCCTACAGGGGCACCTGGGTGGCTCAGTCGGTTAAGCATCTGCCTTTGGCTCAGTTCATGATCCCAGGGTCCCGGGATCGAGCCCCACATCGGGCTCCCTGCTCAGCGTGCGAGTCTGCTTCTCCCTCTCCCTATGTCGCTCCTCCTGCTTGTGCTGGCTCTCTCTTTCTCTCCATCAAATAAATAAATAAAAATATATATAAAAAAACCAAAAACCCTCCTACAGAGAAAATTCAGTCTCAACTGATGGCACTGGTGAATTCTATGAAACCTGAGGAATAAACCATTCTTGGAGCGCCTGGGTGGCTCAGCAGGTTGGGCATCTGACTCTTGATTTCGGTTCAGGTCATGATCTCAGGGTCATGAGATGGGAGTCCCATGTTGGGCTCTGCGCTCAGTGGGGAGTCTGCTTGAGATTCTCTCTCCCTCCCCTTTGCTCCTGCCCCTGCTTGTGTGTGTGCACGCTCTCTCAAAAAAGAACAAACCATTTTCACACAAAAACTTTCAGAAAACAGAGGAAGAAGGAATACTTCCTCACTCATTTTATCAGGCTGCCATAACTCATTCCAAAATCTGACAAATACATAATAAAAAAAAGAAAATTACAATCCGCATCCCTTATAAACACAGATACAAAAATCCTTAGTAAGATATTAGCAAATGAAATCAAGCAACATATAAGAAGTATTATATGTCATGATCAAGCGGAGTTTTCCTCAGGAATATAAAGTTAGTTTAACATTCAAAAATTACTGATTCGCCAAATAAACAGAATATAAGAGAAAAGTTAGCAAAGTAAGATAATCTGTTATTGTTGAACTCTGGGGCCTTCCAGAAAACTTCAGTTTATACAGCAATACGATCTGGACAATTCAGCCTGCTGACACGGGAAACTCGGCTGAAGTGAAAATGTTTCTTTCCGAGGAGGGAGAGTGGCATTCTTGGGATGAAAATTCAATTCAGATTATGTCCTGCAGTATCTTCACGGGAGAAGTATTTCACAACAGAAACGGAATCAGAAAACTGTGTCTCGTTAGTGGTCCCAATTTGGGAATAAAAGGGATTAGAATGCAGACAATCTGTCTGTGTGTGTGCCCTTTACTAAATCTCAGGGGTCCTCAGATCACTGACAGGAGAGAGGTCCGACGTGGCTCTGGTCCTGGTGACCTGCTTTGGCTCTCATCTCCAAATGGAGATGAGGTGTGATGTGTTTCCTTCCTGTCTCTGTTCTCTCTCCCTCCCCTCTTCTGTCTCTTTGTCCATCCGTCTGTTAGCTCCCAGAGCTCTCTCAACTGTCTGCTCCAGGAGTGTGGTCAGAATACAGTGGACACAGTTAAAGAGCTTCTGATGAGGGCCACGGAGGTGGACGGACGATCAGAGGGAGATGGTGCAGTGGAGGATAAACAAGGGAAACTTTGGAAAGGGTTCACCTGGGGCAAAGTGAGGGGTACTGCTCTTACGGGGTGACGAGGGATGGTTTTGGCAATTAGGTGACATCTGAGCAGAGACCTGAGGGAATCGAAGGAACCAGCCATGCTGGCATCTGGGGACTGAGGAACAGCAAGTACACAGTCTGGTCACAGGAGAGGGGTCGCTGTTGTCTGGAACAGCGTGGAGACCAGGGTGGCTGGAGTGAGAAGAGGCAGAGGGGAGAGGAGGGGTCAGCAGGAAGTGAGGTTCTGATCACAGAGGGTCCCAAAGGGCTCTGGCTTTTGCCCGGGATTGACGGAGTCACCGAGGGCTTAAGCAGAGAGCGACAACCCTGACTTCCATTCAAAGGTCCTGCCTGTGTGGAGAGCAGGGTCACGAGGTGGTGAAGGAGATGGGTCAGGAGGTACCGCAGTAATTCAGACACCAGACAGTGGGAGCAGAGAGGGGGTGAGGAATGGTCACGTTCAGGAGCTGCGTTCTGAGGACAGCTGAGATGGTTTTGAGGTGCATTAACTTTGGTGTGTGGGAAAAAGAGTGACCAAGGCCAACTCCACAGAACAGCTGGAAGGCTGGGGCTCTCCTGACCGAGGGAGGCTCTGGGCAGAGCAGGTTTGGAAGCATCGGGAGTTGAGATGGGACGTTTGAGATGCTGGTGGAGATCCAAGCAGTGATTTGTAAGAGCAAGTAGGATACAGGGGCTGGAGGTCTGGCGGGTGGGCCAGGCCGGAGCGATAAATGTGAGCGTCGTTCAGTGCAGGAAAGTGCTCCAAGCCAGCAGGCTGAGGGGCCACCCGGGGAGGGTGTCTACACAGATAAGGATCGGGTCCCACCGTGACGCCACCGTACACAAGTAACCAGCCAGTGAGGTACGCGGACGGCACAGAGAGGCCGGCAGGCAGGAAGGCACGCCACCGGAGCAGGGGAGGCGGGTCCGTGCGGGTGGGGACGGCCAGGTACAGGGGATACGCTGAGGAGCCTGGGCGGGTCACGCGTGCGATCAGCGGTGGCAAGGAGTGGGCGTGCAGGGCCGGCTCCAGGGCCGCCCCGGGAAGGGAGAGAGGCAGTCGGCTGGTGGAGGGTCCCTGCCAGCAGGGATGCAGACCCTCAGTGCACACCGGGCTTCCGGACTCCTAGACACTGGCTTACACGCCGCAGACAGACGCAAGCGCATCTTTAAGAACAAAATTACAAAGCAAAGTCTCTTTCATCCTTAACGCGGGTGAAGCCGGGTGAATTACAAGCTGCCACATAATCCTCGGCCACAAAGATCCAGTCCCACTTACTTGACTTTGAGAGAAACGCCCTGAGGAACTCCAACGCTGACGGCGGCGCCTAGGACGCTGTGCCTGGAGATCTTGCGCTCGGCTCCATACTCCACCACCGTCCCGAAGAAGCCCGCCCTGCAGGGAGCGCGGCCTGAGCAAGGGGGGCCCCCCTCCCGCCCCCCCACCCCCGCGCGTGGGTCAGATGGACACGCCCGTCAGCGAGTAGAACGACGTCAGCACGCCAGCGGTGCAGTCCTTCCTCAGGCGGGGGCTGCCGGCAGGAGCGCCCGCGCAGGGTCGCAGACACGGCGGGCATCTCACGCACGCGGCTCCGCCGGCGGAGCAACCCCCCCCCGCCCCCCGGCCCCCGCCCCCCGCCCCGCGACGTGCCGCAGGTCTGCTTCCGAGCAGCCCGGCCGGGACTTACTTCAGCGATCCTTTCACGCGCGTCTGGTCATCATCCTGGAATTTGTGCTGATAGCTGATCAGTGCAAAAGAGTGAGGGATTCCAAGCTGGGGAGACGGGAGACGGGAAGGCGCTGCTGAGCGCCCGTCGTGGGCAGGCCTCTCGGGCAGGGGCCACGACCTGACTGTGAAGATTGACTAGCGGCCAGTATTTAGAAACTGCGGGAGTTCACGTAAAAACCCAGTTTCCTGACTTGGCACGAAAACACCACATTCCGAGGCAAGGAGCCCGCGTTCCGACACGGCTGCAGGCGGTGGGCGCCGAGGAGCAGCTCCCTCCTGAGGCGGGGGCCCCTCATGCCGTGTCCCCGGACACCACGGTGGCGCCTGAGTGCGCTCCGGGGTCACTGACCAACCCGGGCTCTCTCCCATCCTGACTCTGTGGGCTTCTACTAGATACAGGGTATCTCCTGTACCTGGCCGTCCCCAGCGAAAGGGGCACTTTGCTTTAGGATAACGGGAACACAGCTACCCCGGAAGCGTCAGAACAGCATCTCAACACCCTGAGCATGTGTGCACAAAACCAGCCTCTCAGGGCCGCCACGGTGCTCAGATCTGGGGAGGGTGGCCAGGGTGAGGGACGTCGGGGGCACACGAGGGAGCCGCTCTGCCCTCACCTGCAGGGCCACAGTGAAGTGGCTGGTTTTGGTGTCCCGGACGATGCTCGTGTTCATGGCCGACTGGATACCCCACCGCCACTGAAGATAGCCCACCGTGTTCTTGTCCAGGTTCCGGGCTAGCACAGTGGTGAGGCCCGGCCGGATTCCACGGGATGAAAACTGCAGAGCACAGTTTGTCGTCACAAAGCTGGGGGGACACACAGATGGAAAGGGTCCTGGATGACACCTGGTTCTCAGCTGTTCTTGGCCCCTTCCTGTCAGGCTGAGCCCCAGCTCACGCTCCCTTCCATGAATCCCAAGCCGGCGCCCCACAAGGAAACTGGACATCGAGCCTCTCTCCTTGAGAGGGAGTGAGAGGGTGCCTTGCTGCAATCTTCCTAGTAACCCTCCCTGCTAATGTGCACGGCCCACCTGATCCCATTCTACCGAAAACCACTAGGTCCAATCCTTCTGCAAGTCAGAATCACCTCGGGGTCGGGGGGAAGGCTGCACACTGGAATCACCCGGCTGATCTAAAAAATACTGATAGTCGGCTCCCATGCCCTGGCATTCCGATGTACAGGCTTGGAGTGTTAAAAGCTTGCCAGGTGATTCTAATGTGCGGCAAAGTGGGAGGACCTCTGACCCAGAGACCATCCCAGACCAATGAAGTCAGAGTTTCAGGGCGGGGGGCCGGGCATCAGTAGATTCTTCAGGATCACCCACGTGATTCTGGTGTCCACCCAGGGCCAGGCACTTGGAAGGCTAGTACAGCAAACCGCTTGCCTGGAAAGGCATCTGAAGTTTGTTTCCAAGGGAGTCAGCCCCACCTTCTGGTTAAAAAGGGGTATTTCATTTTGACGACAAAGGAATTCACACCACTTTACCCGAAGAGTTAAAAGGTGAGCAAACAGCCCAACATTCACCAGATTGCCAAAGTCTGGTTTCTTTCTCTCTTTCCTAAGCTCGAGAGGTGTCACTTTTGCCATTAAATAATAACAAATACGAGCACTCTGATCATATTGCTCTTGTAAACTTCCAGCAATTCCCCACGAATTGAGAATTTCCTTCTCCCCTCCACAGGGCCCGCAACCCAAGCGTTCCCTTATTTCTTTCAAGTCACACCGGGTGCTAGCTGCGTTTTTCTGCTTCAGCCACAGGGGTCAGGGGAGGCAAGCGGGGAGGAGAGAGACCAAAGTCATCCTAGAATTTCAAGAGAGACAGTGGCATTTAAAAGAATCAAAATGTAAGGACCGAGATCCTTGTTTAATTAAAGTAGTAAGACTTAGTCTTTTTATCCAGCATGTCCTAGAGAAAGACTGATTTGAGAGAGAGAAGAGAGATCAGCAAGGCAGGCACTGTCCTGGGAGACAGACAACACTCTACAGGCTGTCTGCCTTTTCGGGGCTGACGCTACACCCCCAACCAACCTTGTGATCACTAGTCCGGACCTGCAAATAGCCTGGCCCTAGGATCAGGGCACCTTGAAGAGCAGATGCCGTACACTGACAAACTGGCATCCCTGTTTATACATCTGCATTCTCAAGTCTGATACACTCTGGGCACGATGATGACATTCAATTTCCAAACCTGTAAAGGCCGATGACAAGCAAGCCCGAGCCCCCCTCCCTGGTGACTACTCAACAGATACTCTGAGGCTCAACCAGAACAAGATGGCCAACAGCTTTCCCTCAATGAAGTGTCTCCTGAATGTGCCTGATCTAAGAATGACCTAGGTGCTTGATAAAAGTACGGATTCCTGGGCCTCCCAGAGGACCCGACTCAGCTGGTGTGGGGAGTGGGGCAGGACTCTGTGCTCTCAGTCGGCAGCAGGGGAGACAGACCTTCGCAGACAAGCGCTTGGAACGTGTTAGGACAACATGTATGTATACTCTTCGTCTAAAGTGGTTAAAAGTGCAAATCCTCGTCTGACCCACTGACTCCAAGTCCTGCAACAGAAGCCTGTGAAGCCATGTTCTCACCCGCACACGGATGACCCCCCACATTGGGCCGGGAGCGCCTGTCGCTGCCTTCAGCCTGTGTGTTCGCAAGCTTGGTCTCCACCTGTCCCAGATGCCACACCCACTTTCTCAAGACCTTCCATACCCTATGTCCCACCCACCTGGGAACGTGCCTTTCCTACCCGACTGGAGGGCAGGGACTGGTCTTACCCCATGGGACGGGGTGGGTGTGCAGATGGAAGTGAAAAGCTTTCTTTTCAAACATAGACTCCATCCCAGGACTCCTTTATTTTCTCCCCCAGAGTAAAGAGAATTTTATTTTACCTTCCACCCAGTTCTTTTAGCTGAGCTCACACAGGTAACCCAACACAGGAACTAAGGACACCTCTGTGGTTCTAGAAGGGCAGCGAGTTACAGTTCTAGGAGTGGGATGTCACTGCAACAGCAAAGACGAAGGGGAGCTGGGGGGGGGGGGTTGTCCCTTAACCCTCCAGCATCTGTACATCTTGCTGATGACCAGGCAGTCTCTCCAGTGCCTCACTGTTTAATACAGACCCTTTCCAGAACTTAAAACACATTCTCGGGGACAAAGAAATGATCCACAAGTTCATCAATACTTCAGGCCACTGACCAGCTTCCCTGAAGGTGCTTTCTCTCCAGTCTCTCCAGGGTCTCACAGCCCCCGGTGAACAGGCAGGAGCCTCATTCCCACAAAGGAGGAGACTGTGGGCCACAGAGCAGAAGCCAGGCAGCAGACGACCCTTCCCCACACCCGCCAGTCCAGAGTCTGAGCCACAGGCACCCTGCTTGGGCTCTCCGCCAGCGCCGCAGGATCTGCCCCTGGTGACCTTGCAGGACAGAAGAGGTAACTCCAGATGACCTTGACAAAAAGAATACACAGGTTCTAGTCTGCTAAATCCACAAAGACCATCAAAGAGGATTTCTCTATATTTACCATCTTGGGGTGAGATTACGGAACAGCTTCAGACCAAATAAAGGTCCCTGCAGATCCCCGGCTCCAAATTCTAACTGTTCAAAAGAGGAAAAGAGAGTGTGTTAGCAGGGTTTACTCTCACAGCAGCAACCCATGTCTCAGGGAAGCACCCCCGGTTACAATTCCTTCTTTTAATTCAAAGCCACTGGCCCTTGCCAGGGCTCTGAAAGTAGGGGCTCAAAGATTTTGGAACCCAACGTGGGGCTTGATCTCATGACCCTGAGATCAAGACCTGAGCCAAGATCAAGAGTCGGATGCTTGGGATGCCTGGGTGGCTCAGTTTGTGAAGCGTCTGCCTTTGGCTCAGGTCATGATCCCAGAGTCCTGGGATCGAGTCCCACATCAGGCTCCCTGCTCAGTGGGGAGCCTGCTTCTCCCTCTGCCTGCCGCCCCCGCTTGTGCTCTCTCTCTTTCTCTGACAAATAAATAAATAAAATTAAAAAAAAAAAAAGAAAAAAAAAAGAAGAGTCGGATGCTTAACCAACTGAGCCACCCAGGCGCGCCTGGAAGATTCTTAAGACCTCATCCTAACCTTCACCAAATGGAGGACTGTTTCCACGGATCCAAAGGAGGCAGGTTTCAGAAAGGACCCCTCCAAAGGAAACACTGGTGGCCTCCGATGGTCTCCCTCGCTCAGGTCAGAAAGGGAGACCAGCTTCTGTGCCCGGCCATCCGCAGAGCCGCCTGCTGCGGTCGGGTGCGGGGGCCCCCTCCCCTGCAGCTCCGGCTTCCTTGTGTTCCCGATCTGCTCTGCTTCATCGCCTGCGGCTCTCACAGGTGACTGGAGATGGTCCTCAGGGGTCTAGAGTTAACCCATCAGCAGTCCCACACTCAGCCTTGGAAGTCCAGCCCGTTCTGGCTGCCTCATTTACCAGTCTGGGTGACTTTCAAGGCAACTCTTCAATGTTAATTTGATGCAGTTCAATTTGCTCAGCAGAGCTGGCTGTCAAATGGCCGCCGATCAGTGGACCAGAGCACTGACACGGCACCTGCCTTCCGAATTGGGCAAGAAAAGGGAAGAGCCTACAGGTTTCTGCTGAAGAGGAACAAAGATGCAGAGCTTCTCGAGGTTGTGTTGCTGTAAGTTGGCATCTCAAGGGAAATCTTCCTGCTCTATCCTACCTCTGAGCTGTCCAGCAGACAGGGGATTCTGTCTCCAGTAGGAGACATGTTTTTCTCTTGGGGACAGTCACCTCATGCCAAGTTTGACATCTGGTACCCTGTTGTACAATGATGTGGCCAACCTAGGTCTTTTTGAGGGTTGGCTTTTAGAACGTGAATGTTCAGAAATCAGGCTTTGCAGCGGATAACATAGACCCTGCCCGTCGACATTCTTACCTCTCCCCATCCCTTTGCGGACGTGACTCGTCTAAGCGCGAAGTTAATGGAACCCCCTCCATTCCCATTCTGGGTTGAGAGGCTTCCAGAGAGGATGGCTGTGTCTGTAGCTGTCAAGGGTGCCTAGGAAATGATATTTGCTGGTAAGGAATGAGTCAAAGCAACTAAGAAGCACAAGGACAGCAGTCTAACAAATACACTTCAAGTGTATGGCCAAAGGTGCAGGTGACCATGGCTTCAGGGTCTAGGGATGCACGAGGACCTCAACAGGTTCACTTCTCTCCCACTTGGCCATCTGAACTGCATGTGGCCACCAAGGTAATGTTTTGCAAAAGCTTTACTAGGCAAATTTCAAAAAACCAGGGGAAAGACAGGGCTAAATGCTGGTTCTTAGTGTACTGATAGCATCAGATGGCACAGTGGCTTCATCATGTGCCTTCCCTCCCATTGTGGGATGTCTGGGACTCTCCAGTCCTTGTTCGCCACCAGCACTGGGGAACGGACTGAATCCATGGCCCTACTAGCCAACCCTGGAAGCTCCACCAGAATGGCAAGTTTCCCAGAGTTAGGACTTCATCTTCTGGGTTGATGCACTTGAGAATAAACAGAATTGAGGAGGCAGAGACCAACTATAAGCCTAAGCAGACCCGCCCACCACTGCTACCTCCAAACCGTGGGCAGAAAGATGACATTTTAGTGATCCTGGGTTCAGCTGAATATTGTATTTTTTGCACATGACAGAGTGTGCCTTAAAACTAAGACTGATTCTTGGAATTACCCATGGAGGTCTGCTTTCTCGCCCCAAATCTTCCCCACCTGGGCCTCTACTTCTCCCAGACCACTTGCACTTCTGCTGGGGGAGCCCTGCGACCTTGGGAGTTAAGTGCCCCCTGGCACTCATGTTGCTAACGAGTCAGCAAAGCAGTAACAAACAAGGTTGTGCCTGGAACTTTTTTTTTTAAAGTGGCTAATTGCATCCTTTCATAAATAAAGATGAGAAAAACCACAGCTGCTCAGTGTGCTGCGCCTCGTTAACCTGAGCCTCACTGCACTCGGGGGGGTGGGTGGGTGGGTGTGTGTGTGTGTGTGTGTGTGTGTCTGGGCTTCACCTCAATGGACTGGGATATGTGCATCTTGTTAATTTCAATCTGTGGAAAGCCACTTCCGGACACATCTTCGTACTCCTCCTCATAGCGATCAAAAAGGTCAGTGGCATCGATGCCAACACTGATGGTCCCCTGGGGCAGAAAAACAAGCAGTCAGAGCAGGGGTGGTATTTGTGGAATGAAAGACAATCTACACTCTGGCAGCCGACGGTCCCCTGGGTGTGGGCAGGACTCCACCATGAGGCCCACGGAGCATGAATGTCACAGTTCACACCGAACTGCGGCAGAGCGTCACCGACTGCTGGGGTCAGAAAGCCAGTCACGTTGGCAGGCAAATGACAAGACAAGTGTTAGGAAAAGAAAAAAGACCCACACAACTTGATTTTTAGGGCCCAAATAGGACCGACTTCATGGCTCTAAACAGATCACCTCCAGATTTAACCGGTGAATGCAGAAACCACCTAGACACGAGCCCCATGAATTAAACATTTTAATGTTTGATTCTCAACTCTTTATTATTTTTTTTTTTTAAAGATTTTATTTATTTATTTGAGAGAGAGAGAATGAGAGAGAGTACATGAGAGGGGGGAGGGTCAGAGGGAGAAGCAGACTCCCTGCCGAGCAGGGAGCCCGATGCGGGACTCAATCCCGGGACTCCAGGATCATGACCTGAGCCGAAGGCAGTCGCTTAACCAACTGAGCCACCCAGGCGCCCGATTCTCAACACTCTTAACATCATAAAACTACCTTAAAACTCTTTAAAACAGGGGCGCCTGGGTGCTCAGTTGTTAAGTGTCTGCCTTCGGTTCAGGTTATGGTCCCAGGGAACCTGGGATTGAGCTCCGTGTTAGGCTCCCTGCTCAGTGGGGAGTCAGTTCCCCCCTCTCCCCGCTGCTCCCCCTGCTTCTGCTCTGTCAAATAAATAAAACCTTAAAAAAAAAAAGTGCAAACAAAATCAATTATGAATGAATGGGAGATTGAAAAATTGTTTCACCTTCTAAAATTAATTTGAGAAATAAGCTATGAGAAACGGAATACCATATTCTCTCAAGAAATGTGAAGCTAAAATTTGCTGACTGATATAAAATGCTCCATACTCGGAAAATCAATGTTTATTATTTTTTTTAATCATAAGATTTTTCAAATGGGCATATATCTTAATCCCACATATAAAAACCTGACCACACATACATTTTTATTCAGTTCCCTGCAGCCCATTTTAAAAAACGGTATTGAGGCTGAATTTATATGTAATAACACAAACTGCACCCACCTCAAGTGCACATTTTGGTGAGTTCTGACAGACATGTAGACTTGTGAAACCAACCCCCGCAATCACGACACAGAACATTTCTGTCGCCCCAAAAGCAGAGTGGGAGCATGTGTTTTTCTCCCCGAGAAGGGGACACGCGAACAAAGACGTGAGGGGGAAGGCAGGGAGGAGGGCGCTGGGGCTGGAGCAGAGGAAGCACAAAGCAGAAGAGGAGGCTGCGGGTGGTTGTGGTGGGTGATCCGTGGACCTTGTAGCGAGGAGCACAGGAGAGGGGGCTCTATCCAGCAGATGACCAGTTGAACCCTACTGTTTCTGGTGGTTTAGCAATTATCCCAAATTTTCATTTTTAAACCAAATATTACCACCATCATCAACAGTTCCCTTAAACTAAGAAGCCAGACTGGGTTTGGTGCCTAGGCCTTCACTTGGTACCTCCAGCCTCCACCGTCTCGTCTAGCGGTGTGTGGGGTGCCACCGCCTCTCTCTTCTCTTCCCAGGTGAAATGTGAGCATCCCTCCACCCTCAGCCCAGCCCAGACACTTGCTGGTGTGGTGGCCGGGCAGTCACCTCCTCCCAGTCTCAGCTGGTGTGAGAAGTAGGAGATGCCGTTGCCCGTCTGGTACAGCAGGCCGGCGGCATGAATGAAGCTGGGGGCAGTCATGTGCACGGGAATGCGCAGGTGCACAGGAACATGTGTGGGAAACAGAGGTGGGCCGGTCCTGCAGGAGAAGGTAGTAGAGAGCAGTCTGAATACTCTTGCCACAGTGTTTTTCTTCTACTGAAAGGTATCATCAGGAGGTGGCATATTTTCTGTGAAGGGTCACCGTAACTATTTTAGGTGCTGTGGGTCCTTACAGTCTCTGTTGCAGATTCATCTCTGCTGTTGGAAGGGAAAGCTGCTCAACTACCCAGCAAGGGACTGACCCTGGCTGTGTTCTAGTTCCAGTAAACAGAGTAAACTCTGTTTATTCACCCTGAAATCTGAATTTCATACAATTTTCATGTCTCAAAATATTACTTTTTCTTCTTTCCTTTTTTTTTTTTTTTTTTTAAGATTTTTATTTATTTATTTGACAGAGAGAGAGATAGCGAGAGCAGGAACACAAGCAGGGGGAGTGGGAGAGGGAGAAGCAGGCTTCCTGCCGAGCAGGGAGCCCGATGTGGGATTCGATCCCAGGACCCTGGGATCATGACCTGAGCCGAAGGCAGACGCTTAACGACTGAGCCACCCAGGCGCCCCTTTTTCTTCTTTCTTAAAAAAAAAAAAAAAAAAAAAACTCCAGTGTGGAGCCCAATTCAGGGCTTGCACTCATGACCCTGAGATCAAGACCTGAGCTGAGATCGAGTCGGACACTTAACCTACTGAGCTACCTAAGCGCCCCCCTTTTGATTTTTTTCAACCATTAAAAAAATGTAAAAACCATTCTTAGTTTTTAAGTCACATAAAAATCGGCGGTAGGCCAAATTTGCAACTCCTGATGTAAATCTGTAGGACATTTGTTTTTTTTGGGTAATACTTTCTTTTTTGATAAATTCTTCAGGCAGGAATAAAATTAAACATAGTGTATGTTTAACAACAACAAAAATACGCACTCAATTTCCATTTTCTCAGGAAATTGATGAATTTGTAACTTCTATGAGATGTTTTTCAGTACTGATCATCCATCCATAGTGTTAATTCAGACCATATGAAAATCAAGTCTTACATTTGCTCAACAAACTCCAGTGTCTTTAGTCTTCCCTAATAGTTAGCTGTTCTTTATTTTAAAGACCACGCCCGAAAGTGAGGCGTAGCAGCAGGGACTTACAGGTAACTGTGGATCAGATGGTAGTTCCTCTCTGTTAATTTCACTCATTTTTCCATTCTAAGGTTTATACCACGCACATGAAAGATAAAGCAATGGCTATTTATGCGTTCGTTCTATTAGCAAAAGAACCTCACAGCTGCTAACGATGCCATTTTTTTTTTTTTAAAGATTTTATTTATTTATTTGACAGAGAGAATGAGAGAGAGAGCACATGAGAGGGGGGAGGGTCAGAGGGAGAAGCAGACTCCCTGCCGAGCAGGGAGCCCAATGCGGGACTCGATCCGGGACTCCAGGATCATGACCTGAGCTGAAGGCAGTCGCTTAACCAACTGAGCCACCCAGGCGCCCTAACGATGCCAATTTTATGTCAGTGTTAACCAGATGCTTCAAACAGAAAATCAGTCAATCTTAATAATGGTTTGATTTGAATTATAAATGTACAGTATTGTCACCAAATACATATTTCTTATTTGTATTTACAGGGTTCCTGGCTCACTGCTCCTAAAACCCACGCAATTTCTGGTGATAAGGGTGATAAATGTATCCTGTTATGTTAATGACGGTGGCTTTTGGTCTCCACCCAAGGGCGGGGGCTGGTTGCCAGGGGGACCAACCAAGTGTTAGAGGGCTGGAACCTTCAAGTTCTGCCCCCAGCCTCCAGGGAGGGAAGAGGAGCCAGAGGTTGAAACAGCCAATGGCCAATGACTTAGTCAATCTTGACAATGCAATGAAGCCTCCACAGAAATCCAGAAGGACCAGGTTCGGAGAGCTTGAGGGTTGGTGGGCACAGTGGACGTACAGGGAGAGCAGGGTGTCTGCAGAGGGCATGCAAGTCTTGTACCTTTTCCCCAGACTCTGCTCTGCACATTTCCACCTGGCTGTTGATTCGTGCAAGCCCCTCTAGTGAATTAAAAGATTCTAAGGAGGTGGGTGTTGGAATCTACAGCCCTGGGTCAGTTGGAAGCCCTGGGCTTGTGACAGGCATCTGAAGTGGGGGGTGGCTGCAGTGTTGTAGGAATGAACCCTTAACCTGTGGAGTCTGATGCCGTCTCCGGGCAGAGAGTGTCAGAACTGAACTGAATTTTTTTAAAGTAGGCTCCACACCCAGTGTGGAGCCCAACGTGGGGCTCGAACTCTCGACCCTGAGATCAAGGCCTGAGCTGCAATCAAAAGTCAGGCGCTCAACCGACTGAGCATCCAGGCGCCCCTAGAACTGAGTTGAATTCTTGCTGGTTGCATGCTGCCCCCATCCGCCATGCTGGAACTGGGTGGGAACCCTAGAAGAAATTTTACTGTAAACTCAAGTGAAAAAGTTCCACCATGAATAGAAAACATTGTTTTTGTGGTGATACTCAAATGCCAAAGTTGGTAAAGTACAGCGTTATGGTAAAAGTGTCTTATTAAAGCAAGAAACCTATGCAGGAGAAATAACCTTAGGATCAGTTACAGTGCACACAGATGCATGACTGAATCAAAACAAGCTATGATATTCCACCGAGAGAAAATTAAGCTAAAGTGTCAAAATGTACAAATATTTTTGTGTATTCAGAATAACAATTTTTTGTGAAGCTGATTCTTTTTTTTTTTTTTTTTTAGTAGGCTTCATGCTGGCCATAGAGCCCAGCATGGGGGGCTTGAACTCATGACCCTGAGATCAAGACCTGAGCTGAGATCAAGAGCCAGAGGCTTAACCAACTGAGCCACCCAGGCGCCTAAAGCTGATCCTGAATACAAAAAAATCTGTAGCATGTCAGTGTATTACAAACTGAATATTAGGAATGTCTGAGCTTTAAAGAGCTCCTTTTCAATAGACCCTGTAGCTTTTAAAATAAGAAACTGCAGGGATGCCTGGGTAGCTCATTCGGATGAGCATCTGCCTTTGGCTCAGGTCATGATCCCAGGGTCCTGGGATCGAGTCCCGCATCGGGCTCCTTGCTCAGCCAGGTGCCTGCTTCTCCCTCTGCCTGCCGCTCCCCCTGCTTGTGCTCTCTCGTTCTGTCAAATAAATAAATTAAATCTTAAAAAAAAAAAAAAAAAAGAAAAGGAACTGCAATCGCTGAAAATAAAGTGTGTAACTCGGAAATTGAGCTCTTGAGGAAGGACAAACTGAACAAATAAAATAAGAGCTCAAACAGTTTATTTCATTTGAAATTCCATTAATAGTATTTTGGACTAAATTTTGGTAAGAATTTTTTAGTGGAACTGTCATCTTTAGTTCATTCCATTCTATCCTGGAATGGAATGAAATTGAAAAGGCCTGCCTGCGTTTTTGTGGCTGGGATGTAAATTTGATGAAGCATTCAAATATCATAAATAAAGACAATTTATAAAAAAAAAGTGTCAAGGGGCGCCTGGGTGGCTCAGTCATTAAGCGTCTGCCTTCGGCTCAGGTCATGATCCCAGGGTCCTGGGATCGAGTCCCCGCATCGGGCTCCCTGCTCCGTGGGAGGGCTGCTTCTCCCTCTCCCACTCCCCCTGCTTGTGTTCCTGCTCTCGCTATCTCTCTCTCTGTCAAATAAAGAAAATCTTAAAAAAAAAAAAAAAAAGTGTCAAATATATTCTGAATGGAGGCAAAAAGACAATACCCTATGAAAATACTTGGGCCAAAGTGTATGTTCCACAAAGATGAAATTTAGAATTGAGAGTATTTTCTCAATTAAGAATATCATGGTATACAGGGGTGCCGGGGTGGCTCAGTCGATTAAGCGTCTGCCTTTGGCCAAGTTCATGATCCCAGGGTTCTGGGATCGAGCCCCACGTCGGGCTCCTTGCTCAGTAGGGAGCCTGCTTCTCCCCTGCCTGCCGTTCCCCCTGCTTGTGCTTGCTCTCTGTCTCTCTCTTTCGCTCTCTCTGTGTCAAATAAATAAATAAAATCTTAAAAAAAAAGAAAAGAGTATTATGGTATATAGAAAAGAATCAAATTATGTTAAAAATTTCAAATTTACTAAATACAAATGTATTAAGATGGTAGGCAACTGGGGCGCCTGGGTGGCTCCATCGGTCATGGTCATGGTCCCAGAGTTCCGGGATCTAGTCCTGCATTGGGCTCCCTGCTCGGAGGAGAGCCTGCTTCTCCCTCTGCCCCTCACCCCACTCATGCCCTCTCTCTCAAATAAATAAAATCTTAAAAAAAAAAAAAAAAGGGTAGTAGGCAATGTTACAGAAGAAAAACAACCACACTGAAGGTACACTCTCTGGGAGAACAGCGGTGCCCCGGTGCAGGAGTGAGGATCCAGAGAAGGCCTCCCTGTGAGCCCTGCTTGCTGGCATCTGACCCCCGCACAGAGCCCTCTCCGTGATTCTGCACAGGACCGGTGACTCGCTGCCGTCCAGCGGAGTGCAGTGGGTGTGAGCGGTGCGGCCTTCAGAGCTAGGCCACAGGAAGCCTTGAAGCTCTCCTCTAGGATTCTGGAGGTGCTTTCTGGGGAGGCCAGCTGACAGAACACTCCAAGTCCCCCGAGCCTGCTATCTTCTGAGGAAGGCCAAGCCAGCCAGGGTGGGGAAAGCCACAAGGGAGGCACAAGAGTGCAGATGCTACCTTCAACACGCCCCAGCTGCCATCGAACTACACCCACATGAGGAGACCCCCAGCAGAACCAGCCAGCTGGGGCTGGTCAACCCACAGGACCATGAGGAAATCAAACTGTTCGTGCCACTAAGTTTTGGCGGGGTTGGTTAGACATAACCAGAATACAGAATATCAGAGACAACTATAACGGATAAACTGTTTGAAAGTATTTGAATGTATGCCAAAAATAATTCTCCTTCCTTCCTTCCTCCCTCCCCCCTCTTCTCTCTCTCTCTCTTTCTGTAGGCTCCATGCCCAACGTGGGGCTTGAACTCACAACCTGAGATCAAGAGTTGCATGCTCCACCGACTGAGCCAGCCAGGCACCCTGCTTCTGCTACTTTTAATGTTCACATAATCAATATAATTTTAATAATTTGCTTTCATATACGTTAAGTATATTTAACGGAATAAAATTTTTTAAAAAGATTTTTATTTATTTATTTGACAGAGAGACAGCGAGAGGGGGAACACAAGCAGGGGGAGTGGGAGAGGGAGAAGCAGGCTTCCCGCTGAGCAGGGAATCCGATGCGGGGCTCGATCCCAGGATCCTGGGATCATGACCTGAGCCGAAGGCAGACGCTTAACGACTGAGCCACCAGGCGCCCCTAAAGGACCTATTTTTGAACAAACCATTTTATAGGTTCTCCAATGTAATAAAAACAGTGTTGGTCAATAAACATTCTTAATTAATTAACTAATTAATTATTTTTGAAAGATTTTATTTATTTCAGACTGAGAGAAAGAGAGAGAGAGCACCCACACGCAGGGGGAGAAGCAGATTCCTTGCTGAGCGGGGAGCCCGATGCGGGGCTCGATCCCAGGACCCCGGGATCATGACCTGAGCCGAAGGCAGATGCTTAACTGACTGAGCCACCCCGGTGCCTCTATTTATTTATTTATTTGAGAGAGAGCGTGCTCACACAAGCAGGCGGAGCAGCAGGTAGAGGGGGAGGGAGAAGCAGCCTCCCCGCCAAGCAGAGAGCTCAACTTGGGGCTCAATCCCAGGACCCATGACCTGAAGCAAAGGCAGACACTTAACTAACTGAGTCACCCAGGTGCCCTGGTCAATAAACATTTCAAAAAACTACAAAATTTTCATTATTTTAAGCACGCCCTTTTACTCTCAAAAATGTCCTGGTCTGGATGATGCATGATGGTCACCGCATCTACAGGCCACCGTGAGGATTCTGCTGACAATGAATGATGCCAGCCTTCGAGCTCTTCAAGCAGGATGACCTGGTCTGACCTGAGTTTTTGCAGGCTCACTCTGGCTGCTGTGTTGGGGGAAGGAGGGAGGCGGGGAGAGCAGGCAGGAGAGGCTATTCCGTAATCCGAGAGGTGCTGATGGCAGGAATGGCAGAAACCGCTGTCTTACGTATGTGGGTTTCATAACTGGCTGCCTCATTCAGCTTGTTAGTCCTGATAGTTTTCAGTTGGTTCTCTAAGGATAGGCAATCATATCTTACACCGAAAATTACAGCCCTTTCAACATTTACATCTCTTTTATTATTTGTCAAATTGCGTTGGCTTAAAACTTCCAGAATAATGTTAAATATGCTTTTATTTCCTTTCCCAAAGAAAACTTTTAAAATGATAGATATTTGTGTTAACTCCTCACTGACAATCAACTGACTCACCAGCGGGCAGAACAGCCTTTAAAAGTTAAAAACTATTGCTCACGTCATCACTTTTTCAACCATTTTGTTGTTTCTTTAAGCAAGGCCCAAATAACCAAATACTCCAACGAGCCAGTGACTTTTGAGACTCAACAGCCTTTGGTGCTGATCCAAGTCTACGGGAAAGGACTAACCTAGAAAGGTCGAGAGAGCTGCCACACAGAAAGCTAGGCTCCAGCGCCAGCCACGGCTGATGAAACGGACTGTCCTAGAGACGAGTGATCACGGCACTGAGTTCACAAGGACGTGGCTTTTAATATTTTAAGGAGCGGTTTGGATGCCTGCCTTCTGCTGTTCTTCCATTTCAAGGAAATAACCTTTTGAAAATGGACTGGCCACAGCACCAGAACTGGGCAGCTTTCTTCTCTACGTCCTAACCAGGCGTTTGGCTGCAACTTACAACCCACTTTCAAAAACTTCCAAGGCAGTATGCTTTTATACGAGAAGTCACAGCTTTGAGGAATGAAGGTCAGATCCAAATTCTGACAGAAGATCAAAAAGATAAGGAAAAAGAAAAAGATAAAACAGATCTAATGCTGGATAAATTAATGAGCCAGAGCTTTCCCAACAACTTCTAGTTGGAGGTATGCAGGCTTGTGTTCTTTTATTATTAAATCACATTTTTCAAATAAAAAGAGCTTACAAAGGAAAATACTTGCACATTTCACCTTATTTTTCAGTAGAGCAGGGTCACCAAACTTTTTCTGTCCAGGGCCAGAGAGTATTTTAGGCTCTGTGGGCAACTACGGTTGAAACTACTCAAGTCTGTGCTGTCACTGGAAGCACCAAAGAGCCACAGGTAATACTGAAGGAGCGCTGCTGTGTTCCAATAAAACTTTATTTAAGAACATTGAAATGTTTCGGGCGCCTGGGTGGCTCAGTTGGTTGGGCGACTGCCTTCGGCTCAGGTCATGATCCTGGAGTCCCGGGATCGAGTCCCACATCGGGCTTCCTGCTCAGCGGGGGGTCTGCTTCCCCCTCTGCCCTCTTCCCTCTCGTGCTGTCTCTCATTCTCTCTCTCTCAAATAAATAAATAAAATCTTTAAAAAAAAAAGAACACTGAAATGTTTCATATCATTTTTATGTGTCACAAATATTCTTCCGATTTCTTAAAAACCATTTAAGATGTAATAAAAATGATTCTTAGCTCATGGGCTGAAGAAAACTAGACAGTAGGCCACAGCTGGCTGACCCTCATTCTACGGTACTTAATTCTGTCATCAGCGTATAAAAAGATGACAATGATGACAGTTATGAAGTCCTTTACATACAGTCATGATACACTGAAAAACTGTCAGTGGGACCACAACAGCTACAGATTCCCAAGTGTTGAGGAGCTGGAAGATTTAATCTATCCTACAGGGCAGTTTCTGCCACCCGGACTAGAAGTACCTGGACTCTGGGGAACACATCCCACTGTTTCAAACTGTCTCCAAACAACCAGGTAACACTGATAACAATGTAACACAACTTGTCAAGTGAATATGACTGACTCAGAGTCTCAGGATTTGAGCTCCTCAATAAAAATCACCAACTGATAAGATTCAAAGGTTTAAGGAGCTAAACACTAGAGGAAGTAGCTGCAGAGATCCCCTTTTACTCATCTATTCCAACCTCTAAACTACAACACCACTGGATCACCGTCTTCCTGGATCGTCCAATGAATCATTCATGAGTCAACCCTTTTTTCTTTAACCATTACATAAAAATGAGCACTGTCAAAAAGATACCTTTTTACTCTCTCATCTGCAGACTACTGAGCAGTTCCCCTCCGCCCAACCCCTGGTGACCCCAGGTCTGCTCTCCATCTTGACAGTCTTTTAAAGATTTTATTTGTTGGAGGGAGAGAGAGAGAGAGAGAGAGAGAATGAGAATATCTCAAGCAGACTCTGCACTGAGCATGGAGCCTGACATGGGACTCGATCTCACAACCCTGCGATCACGACCTAAGTCAAAATCAAGAGTCGGATGCTTTACTGCCTAAGCCACCCAGGGGCCCCCCCGACAGTCTTTTAATTGAAGAAGCTGCATTTGACAGAGTTGTGGCCACTTTCTTTTGTTCCTCTATCTCAGTGATTATGGACAAATAACAGTCTTCCAGTGCAATTAATTATCTCCAATAAATAAATTTGGATTTTTGGTTAAGCCAACAGGATTGTCTCTGGAAACCCTCCTTCCTCCCAAAGTGACACTCAAGGAATACCAAGAGCGACAGGATAAGAGGTGCTAACCAAGCCTTAGAAACTGGAAAAGAGGGGCGCCTGGGAGGTTCAACTGTTAAATGTCTGCCTTCGGCTCGGGTCATGGTCCCAGGGTCCTGGTATCGAGCCCTGCATCGGGCTCCCTGCTCAACGGGAAGCCTGCTTCTCCCTCTCACACTCCCCCTGCTTGTGTTCCCTCTCTCGCTGTGTCTCTGTCAAATAAATAAATAAAATCTTAAAAAAAACAAAACAAAACTGGAGGGCGCCTGGGTGGCTCAGTTGGTTAAGCGACTGCCTTCGCCTCAGGTCATGATCCTGGAGTCCCGGGATCGAGTCCCGCATTGGGCTCCCTGCTCGGCAGGGAGTCTGCTTCTCCCTCTGACCCTCCCGCCTCTCATGTGCTCTCTCTCATTCTCTCTGTCTCAAATAAATAAATAAAATCTTTAAAAAAAAAAAAAAAAACTGGAAAAGAATGGAGGTGGTCATTGACTGAGCAGAGAAAGAAACCAGGCTTCTGCTGGCTCAGGAATGGGAGGGACCAGCACCTCAGGAGTTACCTGCTCACTAAGGAGACAACTGACAGAGGCTTGCTCTTTGAAGAAATCAAAGGAAGGCATGCCAGGTCCAGCTGGGGGGGGGGGGGGGCCGGGTAGGTACTGGAAACAAAGGTGAAGTGGAATGGTCATCTCCCGACCTCCCACCCCCTCAGCAACAAGACTGCCGACAGCCAGGTTGAGAGACTGGGGGTTTCCTCTCCAGAGAAGTATCACCTGCTAAGTAGAAAAGGTGTGTGTGTGGGGGTGGGAGTCTCCATCCAAACACCCCAGAGTTAAGGCTATCAGTGACAAGTCCTGCCAAGCCCATGGCACATCCCCTAAGCCTCACTGCCTCAAGAGCAGCCAGCCAGAGATTACCAGACATTTGAGGAAAACCTCCAACACGGAAGTCTAAAACTAAGTAAAGATCAAAAAGAACCAGAAAGAAGCAGAGGATACAAATGCCAAAGAAAATGGCAAGAAATGTCTAAGTAATATCCTTAGAAAAATAAAAGATATTGCATTAATCATAAAAAATAGCATTTATGAATGCTTACTAAGTGTCGGGGACTCTCCTAAGTATTTGACATGTATTATTCCATTTAATCTTTTCATTAACAATGAGGCAGGTACTGTTACTGTCTCCATTTCACAGATGAAGACACCAAGAACAGAGGCCGCGTGTCTTGCTCAAGGCCACACAGCTGGGAGGTGTCAGAGATAGGACTTGAACTCAGGGCATTTATCTCCACAGCTCAAGAACCAGAGCCCTACCTTGTACCTCCCCATGAATTCGAAAAACAACAAATTTGAGAAGAAGAAAGTTCTTGGATGTTAAAAAATACGGCAGGATTTTTCACACTGGAAGGAAGGGTGGAAAATAACCTAGAAAAAGAAACTCTCAAACAAGTAGAACTAAACCAAAAATACGCAAAATGGAGAAGAAAAAATTAGCAAGTGAGACGATGAGTCCAGAGGGTCCAATATGTGCAATGGAAGGAATGTGGACAGAAGGAGAGGAGAGCTAGGAAGAGAGAATGTGAGAAAATGCCCCAGGGCTACGGAGCCCGGCGGGGGTTGGGTTGGGGTGGGGGGGAGGGGAGCCCCCACTGTGGGCACCTGACTCCAGGGGCGCTCACCCGAGGCCTCCCATACGCAGCTGCAGGAGCCCAGACAGGAAGACCCTACAGGTTTCCAAAGGGGGAAAAGAACATCACACACAAGAATCAGGAACTGGAATGGGTCTTCTCAACACCAGTCCTAGAAGCTAGAAGACACTGGAATGAGGTCTTCCAAGTTCAGAGGAAAAATGACTTCCAAACTGGAACTTCACAGACACACTTCCTAAACATGTGCGTATCTATCTATACACATACTGTGAAAATACGCAGATACATGCTTTACACTTCGTTAAGTCTAAAGATGCAATCAAGACATTCTGAGTTATGCAAAGTCCACATTTCACCTCTGGAAAGCAATGTGGCCACATCTCTTAGAGCTGAACATTTGCGTATCCCATGACCCATCAATTTTAGATCGAGATGCTTGTGGACACTCTCGCACACGCACACTAGGACACAAGCACGAGAACGTTCACAGCGGCAACGTCCACAATTGCGGAAACCTGGAATCTAAACACCCACTCGCAGGAGGGATAAACTGTGGTGTACGGCAACGAAAACGACTGAGTCACGACTTCACGAAACACACAGACGTTTGAAAGAGTAGGAGGTGTGGGTAGAAAACAGGTCCCAGAGGACCACCTATAGCATGTACCATTTTTATAAAAAAGCTCAAAAACAATAAAAATCAAACAGTGGATTACTTAAGCATACATCCAATTTGTGACAAAATTTCAAAGGCAACAGAAGGATGGCTCCCTTTGGATGGTGTTTCCTTCTGGCAGGGGGATGGGGCAGGAGGGGGCCATGGAGGCGGATGCAAGGTGTGGGCAATATTCTTGTCCCGCGGTGGGTTCCTCCATGTCTGTGACTACTGTTAGGGCCTAGACATCACACGTAAGCCTCTGTATGTATGTACACATGTAAGTACTTATGTTATTATTTTTTCTTTTAAAAGACAATAAAATGGGGGAAAAAGGGACAAAGAAATGTGCTTCCAGGGATCTTCTTTAAGGAAGCTGCTGGAAGATGGTTTTCTCCACAGAAAGGGATCAAGGGAGCCCACGGAGGGGAGGGAGGTGCTGTTCCGTGTGTCTCCAGGCCTGGCCATGTCTCCTGTGGCTGCTCCTTGGGAACAAGGTGTCGACTGAGTGAACAGAAAGCCATTCCCAGGAAGCTGGCGAGGGAAGTCGTGGGGCCCCTGTACAGCAGGCCAGAAAGCTGGGTCCAGACTGGAGTGGGAGCAGGGAGGACGGAGCGGGGCTTCAGGGAGTGCCACTGGGATGGGGTGAGAGTGACAGAATACCTAAGGAGTCCGAGGGCACTGGGGAACGTTCAGTCCTGACAGCCCGGAAACGAATTAATGACAGATTTAGAGAGAGCTCATCAAAGAAACCAAAGGAGAGTTACTAACACCGTGAAGGAAAAAACGATTTTAAAGAAAGGTCAGGTGGGGGCGCCTGGTGGCTCAGCCGGTTAAGCGGCTGGCTCTTGATTTCGGTTCAGGTCATGATCTCAGGGTCCTGGGATCAAGCCTCTTGTCAGGCTCCCTGCTCAGCGGGGTGTCTGCTTGGGATTCTCTCTCTCCCTCTGCCCCTCCCCCCTTTCTAAAATAAATAAATAAACCTTAAAAAGAAAGAAAAAAAGGAAGGAAGGAAGGAAGACGGTCAGTCAGGTGGTCAGATGGTCGTGGTATACCAGCTAGCTCAGCTGAGCATTTATTCACTTCACCTGAAAGGGGATTATAACCACACTGGGTGGACTGACAGACATGTGCGAACGGCATCCTTATCTTTACTGGCAGAAGGTCAATACTAATTGCTAAAACTGAAAAAAACAGAGAACAATGTAAACACGCAACTCAGGAATACAGAGAGGTGTCCGAAGCAAGAGCTCAGAGAGCCTGGAGTGGCACCTCCGGGGCGGGGGGCAGGAGCAAGGCCTGGAAAGACGGGTGGGGAGGGGAAACTGCTTGTTTTTGTAGTACGTCGAGTAACCAACTTTCTAAACTACTTATGCATTATTACTTGGACCACAAAAAAACAAAAAAATTTCCCCACACCTCAGACTTCACCAAAACTAGAGTCTCCTTAAAAAAGATTAAAATCTCGGGGTGCCTGGTGGGGGGCTCAGTCAGTGAAGCGTCTACCTTTGGCTCAGGTCATGATCTCAGGGTCCTGGGATGGAGTCCCCACACTGGGCTCCCTGGTCAGCGGGGAGTCTGCTTCTCCCTCTGCCTCTCCCCCCACCCATGCTCTCTCTCTAATAAATAAAAATCTTTAAAAATGATTAAAATCTCAGAAAGGTCTTATATGCATATTTCAAAATCAGTAGCCTTCTTGTGTCCGTAAGTGTCAAAAGTTTCCTCCTCAGGAAGAGCCAACGTAATCAAATGACTACATTACTCACGGGCAGGGCCTGGAGTGGGAGACACACCCCCACCCCCCCAGAGGTCATTAAAGGGACTCCACCCAGCCCGGATGGGAGCACCACCTGCCGGCCTGGAATCCACTCCCACACCGACTCTGTGAACAGCCGGGAAAACTTATTTTTATCTTAATTATATAACTCCCCCCACCCCCCACCACTCTGGAAGATGTAGGTCCTTGTTGCTCTGTGTTCAGGATGAGATGGTGGATAAAAGTGCGGTTTCCTTTAGTCCCCAGCAGCCCGCCTTGTTCACTGCTCCTTACACCAAGCCAAAATCGTCTTCGTGCTGTTGGTTCTGTTCTCTCAAACTGTCACAAATTAAGACCAGTTGCTGCTTCTCCACAGGGGAGGGCAAGATGTGCCTCTCTGAGCTCAGCTCCTACTAAGTCCCTCCACCACTGCTCCAGACACACTGGCCTCTCTGTTATTCCTCAAACATACCAGACCCACCACATCCCTTTGAACTGGCTGCTCCCTCCATCCAGAAGGCTCTTCCCCGATCTCCACACGGTACTCTTTTCTCCTCACCTTTGTTCCAATGTCACTTCCTCAACAAGGCCTGGGTACCCTATTTAAAATTGCAGTCCTCCCCCCCTTACCTTGACCTATCTTCCTGCTATAGCATTATCACCTTCTGACATACTATATAATTTATGTATTGTATTTACTGCGTATTACCTGTCTCTCTCATCTAGAATCCACGAGGGCAGGGTCTTGTCTGTTATCCTCTGCTGCATGCCCACATGTGGAACAGGACCTGACTCCTTATAGGCACCCAATTTAAACTGCCTTGTGAATATATGAATCATCTTTACCTTACCCACCCCCAACCCACAAATATTCTAAACTGTTGTTGATATTAAGCCCCGTCAGTGAAAGACTACCATTTCCCTCCGGCTCCCCTTCTCTGAGCTAGCACATTTCACCTTTCCATTCTAGTTCACTAGGATCTTTTAGAATCATGGTTTTGTCCTCTGGCCTTGGGTCACCTGAGACTATGACAGACACATCTTCACTGACATCATTCATAGAAATTCCGAGCATGCCAAGTGACAGCCTTTCTCCCACGATGAGAAGCTTCTCACCAGGCTGGAGATGATGCATTAATCAACCCTCTTTGAGTAGAATCAGTTGTTCATTCAGCCAGGAATGTTCCGTTCTGAATTATTTTCATGTTTATATTTTGTCTGGCCATAAGGATAATGTGAGACATTTCTGTCAAATGCATTCTCAATAACTAATTGAAAATTCCCCCCAAAGAGGCAATTGCGTGAAGAGGCAATGTGCAGTCTGCCTGTTTTATAGCTGGTGAGCCCAGGGTGGCTCTTGAGACTCTCTCTGCAGATTCACTGTGAGATCAAAGTTGGAACCTGTGTTGTCGGAGGTCATGGAGGATCAAATGCACACTTACCAGAGTTTCCAAGGATGCACCCCCCACCCTCGCATAAACAGCAGTCTCTCATTGGGACATCTTGATTCTGAGCGGCGACGCGGACAGGATGGGGGGACAGCCTCCTCTGGGCCTCCTGCAGCTGGCCCTTCTGCAAAGACTCTGCCTCCTCGGACTCAGTCCCTTCTTCTAAGACAACGTCCCAATTTCTTCCCTTTCGGTAGCTGCCTGCTTCTGCATATGGTAAATCGCCCCCTCCTGCCATCGAGCACAACAAGCATATGGGTTCAAACAGCTTTTCTTGGGCACGATTCTCCTGCCAGCAAAGCCGAGTCGGTTTATGACATCACAGCCATTTCCACTGAACAGACTGAAGTCATAGCCACGGGCTCATTCGAATGCCTACAATCATTAGCCATGGCAGCCAAAACACAGCTTTTTAAAAACCCTTTAAAAATAATTGAGTAATGTAATCCTGCATCTTTATGAAAACATTTTGGGATTTAAAAATTTTTGACTGTTATATGTCTTCCTTGATACATTATTTAAATTCTTTTCCTGATAGAGCTGGATCCTATTTTTAAGCTACTGCAGGAACCAAGCCGATAAACTGGCCTTTCTAAAATCAGAAAGGAGGTCTTGCCAGGGAGTTTATGTGACCCTCTGAACGGCGACAGGAGAATGGACATAATGCAGCGAGCCCCCTGAACTGTTATGTAACAGGGTCAGAAAGCAGGCAGTCTACACCCTCAGAGGCAGACAAGGATGGCTCCCCAACAGTCTCTGATTTAATGCTCTGCTTCACATGGGATGGGAACAAATTCATTAGAAGGCGATAATAAAGTCCAACAGCGCTGCCTGAGATCTGTCGTCCTGACTCCCAGAGTGGCTGCCATCGGAGGGAGAGAAGGCTTATGGGCATTAACAAAGAAAGGAATCAAAAGAGTCAATATGAAGTGAATGTGGCACAGAAGAACCCAATTGTGGGATCTTAAGTCTTTAAAAGGCAAGAAATGTAGATGAATTAAGCCAATAAAACAGAGATCCTGAAGATGGAGGGAGGGTGGCCAGGGTGGTCCAGCTAGAGTCCTGTCCAGCTAGCTCCGGATGTGCATGAGCCTCGCCGTCTGTCCCAGCCGTAAATGCCCTCCCAGACTTGCTCAATGCCAGGGCCCAGGACATCCTGGGACGGATTAAACTCAGGACTTCGGGGTCTTTTGACCCCAAGTAGTGGGTTTTGTGGCAAACCTTCCATTTCACACAAGGGGAAACTGAGCGAAGACAGGAGAAGTGGCCTGACCCAGGGCCCAGAACGGGAGGGAGCAATCTGAATCCCAGTGCAGGGCTCCGGACTCCGAGTGGAAGTTCTGCCACGCCGTCTCTGGCATCCGTGCGTGTGAGTGCGTCTGTGCATGCATTCCACTGCTGGCTTGCACACTGGAGCTGGAGACCGTGCTCGTCATTTCTGAGCCCCACAGTGCTTTCCCAGGCTCATTTCACATAAACCAAGACTCACAGGTAGCTGGGCACGCTGAAACACCACCGGGCCAAGGCCACAGGCGAAGGGGCCATTTTGAAATCCCAACTGCCAGACCCCATCCAAACCCACCCACCACGGGCCCAGAACTGCCTGACCAAACCAAGTGCTTCCCATGCAGTGCTGGAGGAGACACGAAAACGAAACTGAATTCTTAACTTCACTAGTACCAAACAAGTACCACTATGCATGCATTTATTCAGCAGGTTAGTCTGTCTCTACTAAATTAACACCTATTTCCTATTTTTTAAAATCATATCCCAACTTGGTATGGTAGTTAGGAAGGTCAGATGGCTTCATTAAAAAAAAAAAAAAAAAAGATTTTATTTATTTATTTATTTGAGAGAGAGAGAAAAAAAAAAGAAAGAGAGAGTGAGCGAGTGAGGGGAGGGGCAGAGGAGGAGGGAAAGGGACAAGCAGACTCTGCGCCGAGTACAGAGCCCTACACAGGGCCTGATCCCATGACCCTGAGGATCACGACCTGAGCCAAAACCAACGGACTGAGCCACCCAGGCACCCCCGGACGGCCTCATTTTACAGACAAGAAAACTAAACATAGGTCACGTGCTTTCCTCTGGGTCCCGCATCACTGTGTCAGAGTCAGTATTTCCAATCAAAGATTTTTCCCACCTGACCTCTTTGCCTGTTCTTGGTACATACATCCTACTGGAAAATCCCCACCCAACAAACTCTTGCTGGTAACAACGGAGAGAAATACCCGTCCAAGTTTCAGATGGCAGTACCAAAAATGGTACCTAGCCTGCCAGTCCCTTGGGACAGGTCAGTGCTGAGCCTGATGGTCATCGGCAGTGTCCTTCCCCTGTGGTTTTCTTAAAAGAGGAGATTGCCCCATCTTCTTAGGATAAGAACATTCCAAACCCTTCCACTTATCATGAAAAGCAAAACCCTCAGAAATGGAATAAAAGATCCAGCTCAAAACCTCTCCTCGAAAAGCTGCACAGCCAATATCTGGTTATCACTCAGGATTTCTGGTTAGAAAATGTCTTATTTATTTGGAAGCAGTTTATGCAAGTAGCAAAGTATTAGGAATTTTACAATAACTTGCATGCTTGTGTGAAATGGTCACAGCTGTGCTCCCTCATTCCACAGAAACATGGCCCGGAGACACATTTCCACAGAATCCCAGTAAGCAATCACTGCACACACCCAGATGGCCAATTTTATCGTAGGACACAGAGGCTCAGGCTACTGTGACGTTCTCTTTCCCCTTCATTGCTCTGAATGCAGCAAAACTCCAGCCAGCACAGCAAAGATACCAAAGCAAAAGCTCGCTCCTGCCAGGCTTCCACCCCATCTCCTCAACCCTCACTCCAACTGCCAATGCCGGCCTTTCAAACCAGACCTCCTCACAGTGCGTGGCCCTGACCACTGGCTCCGCAAAGGTACCCCATGAGCATGGTTCAGGGCGCCTCAGAGATCTTTAGCGCTCCCAACTATGTCACCCGCCCCGAGTTGGCTTGCCTGGTGTTTCAATTCTCCACCTGCCTATGACCAAAAGCTGCTCTCCACCATTGACGCCATCATCTGTTGCAGGGAGGCTGGGTAGAAAGGAGAGGTGTGGGCATTTATAAATATACTTTGAAATGCAGGCTTCAAATAGATGGCAGTGTTCTGAATATACGGTCCTCTAAATGCTGTAGGAATCTTTAAAAAATCCACTTTCTGGAATATATTTGATCAGAAGTTCATATTGTCACACTTCCCAGTTGTATACTAGCATCTGTTCTTTTTCTTTAGGAGACTTTCAGGCTGCCTGCCAGGCCATCCTGGCCACACTGATGGAGTCTGAGTCCCCTTATCAAGCACACTGAACAGGAACACCGGGCCACATTTGATTAGCCATTCATACATCTGGCACCTCAAATTGACTGACACATCCCATTTGCCATAGGGCTGGGGCATGCACTCAGAACAACGTGCTTCCCTAACGAATCAAAGGACAAAGATACCATATGCGGGACTGAGAAGTAGCTCTCAGACTCAGGCACATCGCTCGGTCACAGGACTCAAACTCCCCTGGGGACTTGACCGAGTTAAAGGCGTTCATCTTATCGCTGCCAGAAGAACCTGGTGACTGATGTTCATGGCACTGTTGTCCAGGGAGGATAAAAGCCTGGGCCCCTGCGTAAGGTGGTTTGGAAATGTCCCATGCCCTAAGTGGTACAGGGAACCTCGCTGCCTCAGTGTGATCAGGTGCCTGCCTTCTCCCTGACAGAGTCCTCTGACTGTTACCCATCAAGGGCTTGGGCAGCTCGACTGCAGGGAAGGGTCTCAGGAACCCGGCCTGTGCTGTGGTCGGGGATGTCTCCTTGGCTTTGGGGAACCATGGGATTGGTTTTGTCTTCCCTGCACATGGTCGAAAACACTTTTTTCCAGCTCCTGAGCAGCATCTTTGCTGAAAGCCACCAAGAGCTGCTTTCCATAAAGATGCCACTTAGATAAACAAAATTTTGTTCCACCAATTTTGTATGTTATTACCTTTGGGCTGGCTTACCTTGGGGTTGGTGCGCTGCTGCAGCCTCCGCTCCTCCCTCTCCCTCTGCAGCCGCTCAAACTCCTCCCTGATTTCCGCCGGCGTTCTCCTTCTTTCCACCACCTGCAGGAACAGTCAGGGGGAGGAGACAGTTAAAGACCCAGAGAGCGAGGAAAGAGATGACATCGTTAACTGTGGCGTGTCCGCGTGGCCCGGGCTCGTGTTCCTTTCCCCAGGACTTTAAGAACGGCCGTGACACCCCCAACGGGGTTTTCTCCCATGGACACAAGCCCTGGTGATGCGAGGCTCACAGCCACACCCACTCAGCTCTGCCCTCATCATCCCCAGGGCCATGCTTTTCCTCAGCTCTCCGGAGAGACAGAAGCATGACTTCCTTGGTTTCAGTAACTGATCTCTGAGGCTGCAAGAATCTTACAAAGAACACGTCACCTTATTTTTTAATTATTTCTTTTGAGAGAGAGCGAGCTCACACACGAGCATGGGGTGGGCAGTGGCAGGGAGGGGCAGAGGGAGAGAGAGATCTTAAGGAGGCTGCACACCCAGCACAGAGCCCCATGTGGGGCTCGATCACACCACCCTGAGATCATGACCTGAGCTGAAATCAAGAGTCGGACACTCAACCAACTGAGTCACCCAGGCTCCCCAAGAACACATCACCTTAAGTCTAATGGTCTAAACTTCCTAATGAGTCCCAGGGCAGACAATAAACCTTAAAGATGAAAGCGAAGGGCAAAGGTGCCCACCAAAGCTCTCCCGTCTCTCCCCAGTGCGCTGGGACCATCGCCAGAGATGCTTCTGAGCTTAGACCAAGCGGTCTTCGGCCATCAGTCCTGGGCGTTTTTTACAACTCTTCCGCCTACACTGTGATACGACCCTGAGAATGTATGATGTAAGATGCACCTTAACATCAACAGTTCTCAGGTACTGAAGGGCAGACCACATGAACACTGGAGATTGCACAATGATGTCAAACTGATGAGAAAATAAGGCATTCCACCTTGGCTTTTCTTAGCTCGTCATGAAGTAGAGATTTCGAAGAGGCAAGGAAAGGCCACCGTGGGCCTCAGGCCCCACATCTGTGAAAGAAGAAACCGCACCACGTGATTTCTAGGGTCCAAAGTGCCATAGCCTGTGAGAAACACCGAGAACTGGGGTGGGACAAAGTCAGGAGCTGGGTGGGGGGGAAAGCCCAGAGAGCACATTCCCCGAGGCAGTGGAAGAAACACAGAGGAGCCTTGAGAGGCTGCTCACAGAACAGCTAAAAAGGGAGGTGATGTGAGAAGAAGCAATCCTGGAAATCACAAGTTTAAAAAATTGTTTAAAAAAAATACACGCTTACAGCAAAAAATCAAAATAGTACAGAAGGATATAAAGGAAACAGTGCAATTCGCCTCTAGCACCCTCTCTTCTTCACCACCCTCCTTCCTTCTCACAGGCTAACATCTAGTTTTTATGTATCTTCTGGACACCCTCCGTGCACACATACATACGTGTGTGTATGTATATTCTAACGTAAATGGGTCATACTCTAGGTTTTGTGCCCCTTGATTTTATTATTCAGCAATATAGAAAAATTAATATAAAAACTGGCTTATCCAAAAAAAACCACTGTGAAATTTGTTCACTACTCCTTTCAGGAAGTAAAGAGAAAAAAATAAAGAAAACATTTTCCCCTCTAATAACCCAATATAATCAATAATTACTAAAAAGGGGGCAGTGGTTCTTTTAAAGGAAGTTTTAAAGTAAAAACACAAAAATCGTCCAAGAACAAATCCAAAGACCTCAATGGCACACCAGGTCACTGCTCTGTGGCCTCCCAGCATCACCCTCGGTCATACTGAACGGATGCAGAGGCTCACCCCGATAGTTACCTGAAGTTGAGGGTGTGAGCACCCACCCCACATCCCTAACCCTGGATGGAGGGGTGGGGGTGCTCAGTGCTTCAGCTTCCCTCATATCCCTGTCTCCCGTCAGCTTCCCCCTTCAGCACAGGGGAAAAAAGCAAAGGAGCTTCAGGGAGATATAAGTTATCAACTACTCCATTTAACCATGAATATCAAGGAAGATCAGGAAGAAAGGATTTAAAATATTTTAGAAATTCTTCCTGACCTCTGAACCCCAACTTGCCGGGCCAGTGACTACGGAACCTGCCAGGGGTGACCTGAGTGATGCATGACCAAGGTCAGGCAGGGTCTGGATGGAAGCACCCCCCCCCCCCACGGGTCCCAGAGTAATCCGGCTACTCTACCTGGACAAAAAGGGTTCACACTGAATATCCTGTCCAGCGGGACACTGGTGTTGATAATGCAGATTAAGCACAAGTTTGATGAGCCAAACTTTTACCAGCAACACAGACTCCATGAATATGCCTCTTTCCTGATGTTTTTTAAATACACAGATTTGTAAGATTCCAGGAATTAAAAGACTGGAAAGCGTCAGGCTCCGCAGAGGCCAGAACAGAACAAGATTTGTTTTCAGAAATTCCAGAGCTGTCTGACCTTTGCCGACCGAATTAATAGCTGCAAATTCCTTTGTCTCTGCCACACTCTGTGATAAGCTGAAGAGGCAAATATTCCAAAGGTGTGAAGTCATTCCATTTCTAGTCGATTTTACAAGGGTTTGGCAAACAGCTGGTGCATAATCAGAGCTAACTGCAAAGTCAAGACGGTTGGCACCTCCAGAGCGGTGAAGAGCTAGGCAGGGCAGGGCAGAGTCCCGCTTCCAAGGCCCCAGACATCCTTTGTCCTCTCTGCCCTTTACACGAAGTGCACCATGGTGGAGAAGGGAGGGAGACCGAGCCAGCTACAAGTCACTTTCCTCCATCTCAGCCACCCGTAGATAGAAGCACCCAGGAACACGGCATCCGGAACTGCACGCCAGCTGGTAAATACCAGACATTTTCCATAACAGAGCAGATCACGTGCAGCCCCTTAATCTACACACCTGTATCGTTCACCTTAACCGTCCATTCACCAACTAGGTCCATCCCTGTGCTAGCCAGAAGACTGATCTGCCTCGTGGAAGAGGGGGCAGGGATCCCTAAAAGCAAGGCAGTGTGGTGGAAGGACAGAAGGTAGGCTCTCCCACACTGCCTCTAACCTCCTGGCGGCCTTGGGCTGGGGAGGGGGGGATCACTTCACTTCTCTAAGCTTCAGATCCCTGCTACAGATAAGGGGTTAAACTACAGGATTCCTTTTTTTTTTTTTTGAAGATTTTATTTATTTATCGGAGAGAGAGAGTGAGAGAGAGCATGAGAGGGCAGAGGGTCAGAGGGAGAAGGAGACTCCCCGCCGAGCGGGGAGCCCGACATGGGACTCGATCCTGGGACTCCAGGATCATGCCCTGAGCCGAAGGCAGTCGCTTAACCGACTGAGCCACCCAGGCGCCCTAAACTACAGGATTCCTAAGGGATTGTCTGGTCTGAAAATTCTGATTCTAGCTACTTGACTTTGGTTTTGGACTAATTTTAGAAAATTACTTAGAACTTTAGGAAAATTGCAAAGACAGTACAGGACGTTCTTGTACACCCTCCCCCCAGCTTCCCCCGATGTTAACACCTCACACAGCCACGGGACAGCAGCCAAATCTCAAAGCCAACCCTAGAGCACTCCAAGGAACTGAACCCGGACTTTCTGGATTTCACCAGCTCTTCCACTAACATCCCTTACGTGTTATGGGATCCAGTCTAGGGGCTTACATTTCGTCATCCCGTCTCCTTAGTCTGTGAGAACTTCTAAGTCTTTGTTTTCATGATCTTGACCATATTGCAGCTCTTCCTAATGCAGGTTACTTTCTTAGACACTGTAAGACTGACGTCAAGGAGACAGGGAAGAGTGAGATATGGATAACGTCAGGGTCTGCTGACAAAAACTAGACCGTGGGCGGTCTGGGCCAAAGGATGTGATCGAACATCTGCCAGTGCTGAGTCAACGAGCTCTCTACTCCACCCGCTCACTGTTACCGGCTTCAATACCACCAAGCATTCTCAGCTCAAAGGTGAAGCTTGCCATTCTGAAGCCAATTTCATTTTCTTTTTTTTTTTTAAAGATTTTATTTATTTATTTGACAGAGAGAGACACAGCGAGAGAGGGAACACAAGCAGGGGGAGTGGGAGAGGGAGAAGCAGGCTTCCCGCCGAGCAGGGAGCCCGATGCGGGGCTCGATCCCAGGACCCTGGGACCCTGACCTGAGCCGAAGGCAGACGCTTAACGACTGAGCCACCCAGGCGCCCCCCAATTTCATTTTCAACGTGGGTATCGCACAAACACCGCTAACCAACTTGGGTAACTAAATGGCTGGTTTCACTGGTTTCACAAGTGGGGATCACTTGTACCTCTGCATCTTCTTCCTTTGGAATCCTGCCAGAGAATGACAAAGGCTCTTGAAGGTTAAAAGAAAAGAAGGGGTAGGAGCCTGGGTGGCTCAGTCGGTTAGGCATCTGACCCCCCCTTTTTTTTTAAAGATTTTATTTATTTGTCATGGAGAGAAACAGAGAGCGCATGTGCGCACAAGCAGGGGGAGCCGCAGGCAGTGGGAGAAGCAGGCTCCCTGCTGAGCAAGGAGCCTGACGGGGGCTCGATCCCAGGACCTTGGGGTCATGACCCGAGCCAAAGGCAGATGCTTAACCAACTGAGCCACCCAGGCATCCCTAAGTGTCTGACTCTTGATTTCAGCTCAGGTCATGATCTCAGGGTTGTGGGATCAAGCCCCCCATCAGGCTCCATGCTGAATGTGGAGCCTGCTTGGGATTCTCTCCCTCTGCCCCAAACCCCTGCTTGCTCTTGCTCTCTCTCTCTCTCTCTCCCAAAACAAAACAAACCTGAAAACTTACTAATGGCTGAAAGCAGAGCCAGTACCTTGTGCAGCCTGAACAAGCTCACATTTCCTCCCCAGCACCACCAACAGCAGAAAGGCTCTGACATCTCGGGACTAAAGGCGTCTCAGGGGCTATGGTTATGACAGCGCCCTTCTTCCTTCAGCGACTGCCCGTATGTTCAGACTAACAGTTATGTGGCCAGTGGATACTGTGAGCAATTTACAGAAGTTGAACAAAGAACACCAGTAACAACAGCATGAAGGGAACTCCGTTCCTCCCAGGGGAGGATGCTCTGACAGAAGCAGGAGAATCCTCATGTTAACCAGCGGGGGCGGGAGGGTCTCCTTGAAGGAGTGACGAAGCGAGCCCCACAGAACACTCTCGAGTTCATGAGACTCTTCCTTTACAGCATGAACAATGGGCTCCATTTTCCCATCGTATGTTAGGCACTGATATGTGTCTTAGTAAATATCTGGGGAGGTCTCTTCAAGTGCTCTTCCTTGAAGGCATTTTTATCTTCAGTGAAAGCTCAGTATCAGGGCAAAAAAAAAAAAAAAAAGCCAATTCTGATTGATGAGAACTTGATTTCCCTATAAAGTAGCTTACTAAAATATCTGAATATAAAAGTTTATCCATTCACCATCTGTGACTGCCTACATACTTTTATAATCATTACTGTGTGTTTGGTTTTGCTTTGCTTTGTTTCTAATGGGGAGATAATTTGGTTTGGCGACAGGAAATCACGCAGTATTTTGCCAGAAGATGTCACCCTGCCGCTCCATTAAGTTGGCTGATGCTGCTGGGAATTAACAACCCAGACTCTGAAGGGGGGGCCTCCAGCCTTTCAGCGGCCCTAACTGCACCCATGAGAAACTGTAACCGACCCAGGTCTTCAAAAAACAAGGGAGCTTGAGCAAGTGTACAAAGGGTGAGGAGAAAGTCGGTAAATACAACGGGATTCTATTTTCCTTTCAGGATGGAAAAACGCTAAGCTATTAGACCTGACGCTTTGCTACAGTGAACTAGTGTGACGTGAAGCACGGCTGTCTCCATCGGGCCAGAGGCCAGGGATCAAATGCCTGCTGGAACCAGGTGGGACAGACAGATGGAGGGCAGGCCAGCTGTAAGACGACAGGAGGTGCTGAGCGCTGGGATGGGGGACAGCAGAGCCCACTCTCGGGGCAGAGGCTCCTCACAGGGGACTTCAGAGACACTGCTACCAGATTTTCTGAGTTTTCCAAGAGAAGACAGACAACTGGATGTTTATGCAAAACCTCCCATTTTTAAATGTTAGCAACTGCAATTTATTGCGTGGGCACCCAAAACCTGGCCACGGGTACAAGATGGCCCATAAGCTACCAATATTAAGCAGCAGTGGCAAGGGACCTAGAACCTGTGTTGCCTCTCTTGTACTCCTTATCCGAGGCCTGCAGAAGGCTCTGATACTAGTTAGAGGAGACAGGCTTACAGGCTTGAGATTAAATACCAAAAGAACTTCAAGGGTACTTTATACGGTGATGAGAGAGAAATCAGCGATGGCCAATTTAACGCTAACAACCTCCCACCATTTCTTGGGCATCAGAACCAAGTTTCTTCAATGAAATTAAATCATAACACCTACATGTTCTCATTGCAACTTAAGAGTTTTCCCACTAATTCTCATATTCGTTTTCCCACTTAATCCTCGTGCCTTCCTGCTGCAGACAGTAACGCGGACCTGCGCGAGGCTCTGATGGAGGCGGCAGCAGAGTGAAGGAGCACAGAATCGTGTGAATTTTAGTGATTTTAGTGATTGTCTTCATACAGCATGGCTGCCAGGGGGAGCTTATTTCATGATGGGCAATTTAACCCAGCAGTTCTCAACTTTTCCCTGCTTCCATTTTGTTCACATGCACAACACGTGACCAACACGAACATATCCCAGACCCAGTTACTGGTAAGCTGGGGCGGAGAGAGAGCACAGAACCGCGCTGGGTGGCAGGAAATGCATGTGGAGGCAGAACTGCGCTCTGCAGAAACGGTTCTCCATCAACCCTCCAACCGGCCTGTGCCCTCCCCGGGGTTAGGAATTACTGGCAGGGTCTATACCCTTTGCTTTTTACCTGACAGGTCAGGAACTGAGGACAAGCTGGATGACTGACCTGCCCAAGTACACAGAGGTATGCAGAGGAATAGCCGAGCTTAGAACTCAGTCTCTGAGACCAAAATACCAGTGAGGAAGGGATTCTAGCGTCTCCCAGTATTCTCACACACATGATCCCAGAGTGTGGGATCGGAGGGCGGTTGTTCTGTAGATGCGTGAGGACTCCTCTGGGACACCGGACTCGCGGTTTCTCTTACCTCCCATCCTTCCATTTCCAGTCCTCTCTTCCCATATATATCATAGATGGCCCTGGTCTGGGGGTCGCTGAGCACTGCAAATTAAGAAGCATGCATGTTTAGAGAGCACGGAATTCTCCTTTCAGACCTGGCAACAACATCATCAGGTAAGTCCACCTCTTCTTTCCTGTCCAACCCCAATCTAGCCGAGAGGCCCTCTTCATCTCCTCTGCATCTTTCCTCCTAACTGCCTCTCAGATCTGATCCAGGATGTGCTGAAAGGTGGACACAAATGAGAAATACTGGGTTTTTTGTGTCCAAGCCACTCTTAATTGTGAGGTGCGGAGGCTGCACCCTAGTATCACTAAAAAACAGTTGTTTTTAACAGAATTAAGTTTCCACCGCAGTCTATAATGGACCTGGGCTTGAAAGAGTTAATTCCAGTTTCTTTCTTTCTTTTTTTTTTTAAGATTTTTTTTTCTTTTTATTTATTTATTTATTTGAGAGAGAGAATGAGATAGAGCATGAGAGGGGGGAGGGTCAGAGGGAGAAGCAGACTCCCTGCTGAGCAGGGAGCCCGATGTGGGACTCGATCCCGGGACTCCAGGATCATGACCTGAGCCGAAGGCAGTCGCTTAACCAACTGAGCCACCCAGGCGTCCCGAGTTAATTCCAGTTTCTAAAGCTTATTCAGATAGGCTCTGATTGTAGAAAAAGGTGATTTATTATTTGCTCTATTATAGAGTTTCACTAACTCCTAAGACAGGCTCCCCCCATCTTTCCTCTTTTTTATAAATCATTTAAAGCCACAAACACTTTTCAACTATGGTGGCAGCCACATCAGTGAGGGACGGAGCTACTGGAAGGTCATCCAAACTGAACATAAGTGTCAGGAAATCTAACAGTTGTCCCCCTTCTCCTCTGCCAGTTTCTGATCAAGACCTTTGAATCTTGTCTCCCTTGAGACTTCCCATATATTTTTAGGCCTAATTAAAAAAATGATGTAAATGATTCTATCCATATTCAAATCTAATGGGGAAGAAAGAAATGCTGACCACTGGAAAACGTGGGAGGCAGACTTCTCGAGCTAATCTGTAGGATTTCACAGGGAATTATTTATTGACAGCTCTGCTTTGGTCTCTCCGTCAGGATGAACACTGGGGCCAGCTCTGCTGCCGCAGCATTTCTACAAGCTCCATGAGGGTTTTCTGTTAACTCTTCCCCGAATCTCCAGAACCACACGAATGGGCTATGTGGGTAATCTGGACAGCAGTAAGATTAACGCAGCCATTCAGACAGCAGAATACGATAGAAGGACCAGGTTTATGGTCAGGACCGCCGCGGAAGTGGTCTGACTGGAGTTAAGTCTGCTGAAGACCCACCACTGAGCTCAGACACGTGCCATGCGCCATGGCCCAAGTTGTTACTCCTCAGTAAAATCTAATTTTCTGGTAAAACCATAAAGTGAAATACAGCATATGCTCTTATGTCTGCAACGAGAAGTCTTTATTCTGTAAAGAAACACATTACTAATTTTTGGTCTAAGGAGCAAATCACCGAATGGCTCTGATTAATCAACTTATTTTACTTAGTGTGTAACCTAAAAGTGAATTATTATTTTTTAATTTTTATTTTAAAACTGTAGCAAAATAAGCATAACAGAGAATAGATTTTAGTGACTTTTAAGTGTCTGATTCAGGGGCGTTGAGGACATTTACGATGTTAATGTGAACACCACCACCACGTGGCTAGAGCTTCACCACCATCTGCAACAGAAACTGGGGACCTATCAGTGACTTGAACGTTTCATACACAAATACATCACAAAATTTTCCTTCTGAAGTACCTGAGATGTAAGCATAAAACCCTGCATTACTTGATTATACTTCCTGTTGGCCTTCTTAAGATCGTTTTCCTCCTTTTGTTAGAACCTTTCCTAACTGAATGCTCCGGAGCCAATAAAGTCAGGGTCAGAGGAAAAAACGTTCCTGTACATCTTCTCATAAAAAAAGAGAACAAAGAAGGCTTGTCAGTAGCGATCAGCCTTTTACCTCTAAGAGTTCCCTTTAGAAGAAAGCCAGCGAGCGATTTAGAGCCCGAGTGCTCCCTGTAGCCCAGACCCTGTCTTCTGCTCTGCCCGCACTCTCATTTCCCACTTACTGGCCACATATTGATTTCCAAAGCAAAATACTACTCTTTCAAAGGACCCTGTCAGTAAAAAAGCACTAACCTAACCTCCTCTCTTATACACCTCTAAGGACTCTCTTTCTGTCCTCTACAAATCAAGTCTCTTAAAAATCGAGCAGCTGTTTCCAGGGCGTCTGTGTGAAGTCAAGCCCTCCGCTGACCTTCATAAGCCTGGTGAACAAGGTTAAACAGTCGTTCTGCTTGTGATTTGAGCTCTGGGTCTCGGTGCTTGTCGGGATGGTAAAGCATACACAGCCTCCGGTAGGCAGCTTTCAGCTCTTCAGAAGAGGCCTACAGAAAGAAAAATCCAATTAGAGAACAATCAATGCTCCTTAAATATTATCATTATCAGAATCAGCCTTGAAATGGGAGCCTGTCAGCCACTTTCCAACCTGTCTGCTCTCTGCACACAGGACATAATGAAGTTAAGCTTTATTGCTTCAATAAGGCTTCTTTTTTTCACAGTTAATAAAGTGATCAATTATGGACATCAATAGCAACTGTGTTTTGCTGGGAAATGCTGCTATCAGAAGTGTCTCTAACACTGGTTCATTGTGCTCTGAGCTGAAACGAAAAACGTCAGAGACTGCTTACTTTTTAACCTAAGTTATTTGAAATAAATCATACCAAGGTACTCTTTTTTTTTTTATTAAATGATTTTACTTATTTATTTGACAGAGAGAGAGACAGCGAGAGAGGGAACACAAGCAGGGGGAGTGGGAGAGAGAGAAGCAGGCTTCCTGTGGAGCGGGGAGCCTGATGTGGGGCTCGATCCCAGGACCCTGGGAGCATGACCTGAGCCGAAGGCAGACACTTAAGGACTGAGCCACCCAGGCGCCCCATATACCAAGGTACGTTAACAGAAAATTGGTTCAGATAGGAAAAAAGCTGTACACCACTAGACACAAATGCCATGATCTTATTCAGTTTTCCGACAAAGGAAACTCAGTGAATATTTACCCTTAAAAAATCAAAGACAAGGGGCGCCTGGGTGGCTCAGTTGGTTAAGCGACTGCCTTCGGCTCAGGTCATGACCCTGGAGTCCCTGGATCGAGTCCCGCATCAGGCTCCCTGCTCGGCAGGGAGTCTGCTTCTCCCTCTGACCCTCCTCCCTCTCATGCTCTCTGTCTCTCATTCTCTCTCTCTCAAATAAATAAATAAAATCTTTAAAAAAAAAAAATCAAAGACAAAATTGTAAAGCCAACACATGGCCCCAGTTCAACCTCTAATTCCAAAAGGTAGTGCAGAAAGCAGGCAAAAATGCTTTGCTATCCCTCAGTAGAAACAAAAGCCCTCCTTCCCAAACCCAAAAGAGCCCTCCCCAACACATGTGGCTCCCCAGTCCTCACACGTCCTCAGTTTGAGGGAGAACATGGACCAGGCGAAGAACAGATGATATGGAGTAAATAAAATGGACTCCACATGTGCTTTAGCCACACAGAAGGGAGGGACGTGGGGAAAGGACAAAACCCACATTCTACTTTGTGGGCCACACAGCCACCGAGAAGTTCTCAGGAACAGACTCCCTCAGAGGCCCTAGGAACACTGAGCTACCTATCTGGCTAGCCCCTTGGGCCTGTTTTTGGGAAGTATTAGGTCTGATTTTGTATCAGCCTCAGGGACCATTCTGGTCCATCAGAGGTGATGCTGAACGCGCAGCTCTATCCAGATGATCGGTCAAGTAAAGAACATTTTATTTTGGGAGGCAACTCCCTCACCATTTTGACAACAGAAGCCCATTTCTGGGTTGCTGACAACATGCCAGAGTGGCCTGAAAAACCAGCCATCTGGGCAGAGGACTGGGACCAGGTCCCAGGTGACAATGCTGGGACCCACAGTGCTCTAGGAGGAGGTCTCAGAACATGTATCTGCAGGGAGAACCATCACAGGGACTAATCAAGAGATCAAGGTACAAGGGAACACGTTACATGTTACACCATTATTTTTCTATAATTTCTACAACTTTTCAGTATCTTCCAATTCCAGGACTCATGAGTTTTTTTTCACTAAGGAAAAAAGGCAAAACTTTATTGTACTTTAATAATTTTCGGCACAAAATTTAAATGCTTTATATGAGATTAAGTTATTCAGATGCTAGAAAATCAGCAACGTTGTGCATGTTTACTAGAAGTTTTCTTCTTTTTAAAGATTTTATTTATTTATTTGAGAGTGAGCAAGGGAGCACAAGTGGGGGGGAGGGGCAGAGGGAGAGCGACAAGCAGACTCCCTATTTGAGCAGGGAACCCAATGCGGGGCTCGATCTCAGGACCCCGAGATCCTGACCTGAACTGAAGGCAGACGCTTAACCAACTGAGCCACCCAGGCGCCCCTCCTAGAGGTTTCAAACAAGGAATTCTTAAGAACTCCAAAGGAAGGCACTGCATGTGACTGGTAAGATGTGTCAGTCACACGTGCCCAGTGCCCCTCAGTGCCCTCCCGACCATGTCTTCACCTCTAGGCCCACAGCTGCTTCTTCTGGGGAGGAGGTGGCTGGCTGGCTGACCTCTCTGAGCCTTTCCAGCTCTGACTTCACATGATCTGTTATCCAGAAAAGACAGAGCCATCTGTGAGCCCCTCAGCCTGTGGTTTAAACCAGACACAGACCTTCGCTGCTTGTCTGGACAGAGACTCAACAACACACAGTTTTAAATCAGCAGCTCCTTGGAGAGGGTCGAAGACCTTGTTGACTGAGCATCCCTTGGCCCCTAAAAATCAGGCAGATGTCTGCCCCATTCTAGCACTACTGTCTTTCTTCCTTCTTCTCTCTGGTGCAGCCTCTGAAAATTACACTATCGAACAATTGGTAGTTGGCTGCCTTCCCTCTTTCTCTCCATCTGCTCATCTACAAGATTTCCTCTGTGGTGACACACTGACCTCCACGTTTATTGGTGAAGAACACAGGCTTTTGGGGCAAATGAGCTTTCCGACCCTTAGCGTGCTTGCTCACCTGCAAAAGGAGACAACTCTCAGGGATGGGGAGACAACGAAATGAGTGTGTGACCATACAGGGCTTCGTAGAGTGCCCGACACACAGCACAAGCTTACAAAGTGTGGCTCTTGTAAAACCTTTTCCTTGTTTTCTCAACTTGCAACTGTGGACAAGTAGTACCTCTCTCCTCAAAGTCACTGTGAGGAGTAAATGAAGTAAGACCTGTATAGTGCTCAAAAATGCTGTGCACACAGTAGGGATCTGATCACTCCAGCTATCATAACCCAAGTGAAGCTCAATACCTCCCGAAACCGGAACAAATCAGAGAGAAGGCGTCACCCTGGCACGGGGTAGCAGGAACACTCATTTGTGAAGCAGTCCCTGTTTGTGAAAATTCACTGAGCTGTATGCTTATGACATGTGCCCTCTTGCAGATGTATACTCTGTTTCAGTAAAAAACACGAGACTCCATAGAAGAGATGTGTGTCCACATTCCCGTGTTTGCACATCTTTTTTCTTTCTCCTACCCTTGGCTTCTTTCCCTGCCAACATCAATCATGCAATGCATTTCTTGCCACACTTGGCCAATATGCCCCCTGTACCAAACCTCATTGTTTTAAGCAAATAATAGTTAACTAAATAAAATAGATCTTCTCCAGGTAGGTTTACCTATGTAATGATGTAAAAGGGGCTTGCTCCTTCCTAAACAGCAATTACAGATTATTTTCTCTCGGCAAATTTTAATTGTTCTTTCCAGCATCTCATAAAAGTTACAAGTGCACAATTAGACAGATTTGGCTGACTTCTAGCTTAGGCTGCTGTTTCCCGGTTGTTAAAATTAAACTAGATGACAAGAGGGTAGAATATCTAATCTGCAAGACCTTCTGTAATCATATTAATAAATGGCTTAATGTGCTATTGATTAAGTAATAGAAATGAGAAGTTTCATTTTTAATAAATATTACATTCAATAGGTTAGATTGGGCCTTTCATCATAACTCAGTAGCTAAGGTCACTGGGATGATATTTCATAAATGATAAACTCTTTATCATAAAAATACTGATATTTCAAAATCTGTGATATCATTAAAAATGAAACCTACAGTTGCATACTCATTTCTAAAATCCTATATAAAATTAACAGGTGTATTGTGCTTTTAAGTCTGAAAAGTTTCATCATCTCAATCATCTGGTTCTATTTTTAATGTAAAGTAAAGTAAATCTATTATAAATTCAACCTCATAGATCATAAAACTCACAGTGAAAAGGTCCTTTGTGACCTGACCATAGAGTTTAGTGGTCTGTTAAAATGGTTGGATTCGATGCTATACGGTACAAAAATGACATGCCCTGCAATAAGACACAAAAACAAAAGGCTTACAGATTAGAAAGGAAAAAGTAAAACTCTGTATTTGCAGATACCACTTACATGGGAAATCATAAAGACCCTACAAAAAAAGCTACTAAGTGATGTTATAGCAAGCTCATGGAGTACAGGGTCAATACGCAAACATCAATTTATTTCTACTATCTAAAAACTGAAATTTAAAAAGACAATACTGTGTAGAGTACATCAACAAACACAAACTGCTTAGGGATGGATGTAACGAGCGTGTGCAGGACATGTCTGCGGGCAACCCAACACAGTACCGACAGAAATTACAGCCTGGAAACAAGAATAAAAGCGTCTTCATGGATCAGAAGGGTCAATATTATTAAGATGCCACATTTTCCCAAAACAAGCTACAGATTCAGTGCAACCCAAAATCCCAGCAGGCCTTCTTCTGTAGAAATTGACAAACTAATTCTAAAATTCATGTGGAAAAACAAAGGATATGGAGAAAAGGAAATTTAATTTTCCTAGTTATTTTATTAGCCAAAATAGCTGAAAAAGAACTGGCGGACTCCCATGACTGGGTTTTAGGATTTACTACATGGCTCTGGGAGTTGAGACAGTGTAGTACTGGTGGAAGCTGTGTAAGTCAGTAGCACAAAGGCAAGTCCACAAATCGACCCCCATAGAGCCAGGTGGTTTTTGACAAAGACGTCAAGGTGGTTCAATGGGGAAAAGATATCCTTTTAATACATGATGCTGAAAGAAAGGAACATACATATACAGAAAAATGAACCTTGACCCTTACCTTGCGTCATATGTAGGGGGCACATGAAGACCTTCAGAGAAACAAAGACAGATAAACAAAAGCTGAGGGAATTCATTACCACTAAACTCGCCCTGCAGGAAATGCTCCAGGGAGCTCTGCAGGTTGAAACAAAAGGATACTAGACAGTGACTCAAAGCCATATTAAGAGGCAAAGGTCTCAGTAAAGGTTAAACCCACGGGCAATTATAAAAGCTAGTGTTACCGTGAAAACGGGTCCTGACGCCACATTTTGTTTTCTTAATAATTTAAGTGACTAACACGTTAAAAAAAATTATTAGACTAAAGGCTAGTCCTTTGTAACTTTGGCTTGTAACTTCACATTTTGTTTCTACATAATGTAAGAAACTAAAGCATTATAAAAAACAATTACTAGATGGAGTGCCTGGGTGGCGCAGTCGGCTGCGTGTCTGACTCTTGGTTTCAGCTCAGGTCATGATCTCAGGGTCGTGGGATGGAGCCCCTGTCGGGCTCCGAACTTGGCAGGGAATATGTTTGGGATTCTCTCTCCCTCTCCCTCTGCTCCTCCCACTTGTGTGTTCGCTCTCAACCTCTAAAATAAATAAATCTTTAAAAAACCCCAAACAATTCTAGGTTATCTTTTGGACCCCAACGTATAAAGATGTAATTCTGTGACATCAATAACTGAAAGACGTGGGACAGTGCCGTATAGGAACAGAGTTTTCCTACATTGCAGAAGTTAGGTTGGTATAAATTCAGTTAGAATGTTAGGATGTTACATGTAACCACAAATCACAGAATACATATGAAAGGAAATGAAGGGCGCCTGGGTGGCTCAGTCGTTAAGCGTCTGCATTCGGCTTGGGTCATGATCCCAGGGTCCTGGGATCGAGCCCCACATCGAGCTCCCTGCTCAGCGGTGCTTCTCCCTCTCCCACTCCCCCTGCTGGTGTTCCCTCTCTCGCTGTCTCTCTGTCAAATAAATAAATAAAATCTAAAAAAAAAAAAAAAGGAAACGAGAAGCAGTTGAAACGTTTCACTATAAAAAACTGGCTAAACACAAAAGACCATAATTTGGAACTTAAAGGACAAAAAAAGATACAGGGCATAGAAAGGAAACAGCAAAATGGCAGAAATAAGGCCCTCCTTATCAACAGCTACTTTAAATGCCAATGGATTAAATTCTCCAATAAAAAGAGAGATTGGCAGGATGAATTAAAAAAAAAAAATGACCCAGCTGTTTGCTGCCCACAGGAGACTTACTTTAGAACCAAACACACAAACAAGCAAAGAGTGAGAGGATAGGAAAACATTGCTTGTAAACAGTAACCAAAAGACAGGGGCGGGTCTACCAACATCAGACAAAACAGACATTAAACGAAAAAACTTTACAAGAAACAAAGAAGGACAATACATGTATCAATACAAGGTTCAATTGTTACCTAATAAGAGATTGTCAAAATATATGAAGCAAAAATGGACAGAATTGAAAGGAAAAATAGACAGTTCTACAATAATAGTAAAATTTCAATATTTTCCTTCAATAACGTAGAGAATAACCAGACAAAAGGAAGGAAACAGAGGACGTGGACTACACGTTAAGCCAACTAGATCTAATAGACATGTACAGAATATTTTACTCATGACAAGAGAACATGCATTGGGATATGTGCACATGGGATGTCATGTATGTGGGAAGTCATAAAGAACCTAAAAAGCTACTAAGTGATTTTAGTAAGGTAATGGGATAGGGGGTATCAATAAAAAGTTCAATATAGCAAGAAGATATATGTTCAGCCATCAATTAAGTCTCAATAGATTTAAAAAGATGGATGTCCTAAGTGTCTTCTCCAACTACAATGGGATGGAGTTAGAAATCAGTAACAGAAAGAAAACTGGGGGCGCCTGGGTGGCTCAGTTGGTTAAGCGGCTGCCTTTGGCTCAGGTCATGATCCCAGGGTCCTGGGATAGAGTCCTTCATTGGGCACCCTGCTCAGCAGGGAGTCTGCTTCTCCCTCTCCATCTCCCTCTGTGCGCTCACGCTCTCTCTCTCTCTCAAATAAATAAAATCTTAAAAAAAATAACTGGAAAATTCACACATTTGTGGAAATTTAATGACACATTCTTAGATAACTAAGAAGAGATCGTGAGGGATATTAGAAAATAGAGATGAGGGCGCCTGGGTGGCTCAGTTGGTTAAGCGACTGCCTTCGGCTCAGGTCATGGTCCCGGAGTCCTGGGATCGAGTCCCACATCGGGCTCCCGGCTCGGCGGGGAGCCTGCTTCTCCCTCTGACCCTCTCCCCTCTCATGCTGTTTCTCTCTCTCTCTCTCTCAAATAAATAAATAAATAAAATCTTTAAAAAAAAAAAAAAGGAAAATAGAGATGAAAGAAAAATAAAACATACTGAAACTTACAGGATGCAGTAAAAGCAATGGTGTGGGGGAAATTTATAGCTATAAATGTTTACATTAAAAAACAGCAAAGATCACAAATCAACTGATGAGGGAACAGAAAGCAAGCTGAGGACAAAGCAGAAGCTGACACCCCACAACCCTCCCCACCATGGGATATAGGTGACATTCCTCAGGCACTCCCGGTGGCCCTAAAGGAAAAAGGGAGGTTTCAAAAGAACTTTCATATGCTAAAGAGGACCAACAAGATACTGGAGGCCTTGCCATTGTCAAGTTAAGGTTGTTTTTTTCCCTCTAGCAAGGCATTAACATTAAGATAGCTGGGAGATTCCTGGAAAATGTCACACACGTCCCACCCAGGAGTGGGGGGTGGGAGGAGGTTGCAGGGTGTCAGCTTATGCTTTGTCTTCAGCCAGCCTTGTGCTCCCTCATCACAATGACCCAATATATAACTAAGGAACTAGAAAAAGAACAAATTGAACTCAAAGCTAGCTAGCAGAAGGAAATAATACAGATCAGAGCAGAGATAATAAAATAGACAATAAAAAAGCAACCCAGAAAATGAACGAAACCAAAAGTTGGTTCTCAAAAAAAAAAAAAAAAAAAAAAAAATTTTTTTTCAACTAAATTGACAAATCTCTAACTAGCTTGCCTAAGGACAAAAAGAGAAAAGATTCAAATTACTAAACTCAGAAATGAAAGTAGGGATATTACTAGTGATTCTATAGAAAAAGGGTTATAAAAAAGTACTATGAATAATTAATTGTCCATCAACAAACTGGAAAACCTAGATGAAATGGACAAACTCCTGGAAATACAAAACCTACCAAGAATAAATCATAAACAAAATCTGAATAGATCTATAATTAGTAAGAAGATTTAATTACTAATCAAAGCCTTTTTTAAAAGATTTTATTTATTTGACAGACAGAGACAGCAAAAGAGGGAACATAAGCAGGGGGAGTGGGAGAGGGAGAAGCAGGCTTCCCACTGAGCAGGGAGCCCGATGCGGGGCTTGATTCCAGGACCCTGGGATCATGACCTGAGCCAAAGACAGATGCTTAATGACTGAGCCACCCAGGCGCCCCGTAATCAAAGACTTCCTGACAAAGCAAAAAAAGCCCTGGACCTAATGGCTTCACTGGTGAATTCTACCAGAAATTTAAAGAATTAATCGCAATCCTTCTCCAACTTTTCCAAAACAGCAAGGAGGAGGGAACGCTTCCAAATGCATACCAAAGCTAGAAAAAGAGTACAAGAAAACTACAGACCAATACCCATTATGAACACTGATGCAAAAATTCTCAACAGAACACTAGCAAACAGACTTTAGCAGACTAAAAGGATTATTATACACCATGATTGAGTGGGATTTATTCCTGGAATGCAAGGATAGTTCAGCAAAAATCAATCAATATAATACACTACACTAAGAGAACGAAAGAAAGAATCCCATACAATCATCTCAATTGATGCAGAAAAAGCATCTGACGAAATTCAACACCCTATCGTGGTAAAAACATTCAATAAACTAGGAACAGAAGGAAACTACCTCAGCATAATAAAAGCCATAAAGAGCTCTTACAACTGAAGACAGATCTACAGTGAACATCATACTCAATGGTGAAAGACTGAAACATTTTCCTCTAAGATCAGGACCAACACAAGGATGTCTGCTTTTCTATTCAACGTAGTATTGGAAGTCCTAGCCAGAGCAACTAGATAAGAAAAAGAAATAAATGGCATGCAGTTGGAAAGTAATGTAAACTCTGTTACCAGACTGTATGATCTTATATGAAGAAAACGAACAATTCCACCCACCCACACACACACAAAACCTATTAGAACTAATGAATGAATTCAGCAAAGTTGCAGGATACAAAGTCAACACACACAAATGAGCTGCATTTCTTTTTTTTTTAAAGATGTGATTTATTTATTCATGAGAGACAGAGAGAGAGAGAGAGAGAGAGAGAGAGAGGCAGAGGGAGAAGCAGGCTCCTAAGGAGCAGGGAGCCTGATGTGGGACTCGATCCCAGGACCCTGGGATCATGACCTGAGCCGAAGGCAGACGCTTAACCATCTGAGCCACCCAGGCGCCCTGAGCTGCATTTCTATACGCTAAAAATCAACAATCTGGAAAGAATATTAAGGAATATAGTTCTTTGTACAATAGCATAAAAAAAAAAAAAAACCTTAGTAATTAACTTAACCAAAGAGGTAAAAGATTTTTTATAATGAGAACTATGACACACCACTGAAAGATTTAAAGAAGACATTAAAAAAAAGAAAGACATTCCACATCAATGTATTGGAAGACAATTAAAGTGTCAATACTACCCAAAACAACTAAAAGATTCAATTCAATCCTTATCAAAATCCCAATGACAGAGTGTTTGCACAGATAGAAAAATCCACCCTAGAATTTGCATGGAATCTCAAGGGATCCCAAAGAGCCAAATAATCTTGAAAAAGAACAAAGTTGGAGGATTCATATTTCCTTATGTCAAAGCTTACTACAGAGCTACAGTAATCAAAACAGTGTGGTACCAGAATAAAGACAGATATGTGGACCAATAGAACACGAGAGAGGGTCCACTAATACCCATTCACATATATGGTCAAAAGATTTTTGACAAGGTGCCAAGACTACTCAATAGGGAAAGGACAGTTTTTTCAACAAATGGTATTGGGGAAAACTGGATAGTCACATGTAAAAGAATGAGTAGGACCCTTACTTAACGCCATATATAAAAGCTGATGCAGTTGATTTTTGTGTTGACTTCATATCATGTAACTTCGCTGAATTCATTTATTAGTTTAGTCACTAAAAATGGATGAAAGACCTAAACGTTAAGAGCTAAAGTGTAAAACTCTTAGAAGAAAACATAGGCCAAAACTTTCATTACATTGGATTTGGCAATGATTTCTTGGTTATAACATCAAAGGCACAGACAATAAAAGAAGAAACAGACAAACTAAACTTCTCAAAACTAAGAACTTCTATAAATCAAGGGATACTATCAAGAAAGTGAAAAAACAATCTATAGAATGGGAGAAAATATTTGCAAATCATATTATCTAATAAGGAATTAATATCCAGAATACATAAAGAACACTTAAAACTCAACAAAACCAACCACCTAATTAAAAAATTGACAAAGGACTTGAACAGACAGTTCCCCAGAGAAGATACAATAATGTCCAATAAGCACATGAAGGATGCTCATATCACTAATCATTAGGGAAATGCAAATCAAAGCCACAATGAGATACCACTTCACACCCATTAGGATGCTGTTATAAAACAAACAGATAATAACAAGTGTTGATAAGGATGTGAAGAAACTGGAATCCATGTACACTGTTGGTGGGAATGTAAAATGGTATAGCTTTCATGGAAAACAGTGTGGTAATTCCTCAAAAAAATAAAAACAGATTTGCCATATGACTCAGCAATTCCACTTCTGGGCATATACCCAAAAGAATTGGAAGCAGGGTCTCAAACAGATATTTGTAAACCCATGTTCACAGCAGTATTATTCACAATAGCTAAAACATGGAAGCAGACCAAGTGTCCATCAACAGATGAATGCTTATCAACAGAATGTGGTACAAACATACAATCGAATATTCAGTCTTAAAAAGGCAGGGAATTCTGACACATGCTATAACATGGATGAACCCTGAAAATAACATACCAAGTGAAATAAGCCAGTCACAAAATGATAAATACTATATGATTCTACTTAGATGAGGTATCTAGTAGTAAAATATCAGAGACAGAAAGCAGAATAATGCTTGCCAGAGAGTTTGGGTGGGGGAGTAGACAATTATTGTGTAATGGGTAGAATTTCAGTTTTGCAAGATGAAAAGACTTCAGGAGACAGATGGTGATGATGGTTGCACAACATTATGTATGTACTTAATACCACGGAGCTGTAAAAATCGGGTAAGATGGTAAATTTTATGTTACATGTATTTTACAACTTATTTATTTATTTATAAAGATTTTATTTATTTATTTGACAAAGAGAGACACAGCGAGAGAGGGAACACAAGCAGGGGGAGTGGGAGAGGGAGAAGCGGGCCTCCCGCCGAGCAGGGAGCCCAATGCGGGGCTCGATCCCGGGACTCCAGGATTATGACCTGAGCCGAAGGCAGACGCTTAATAACTGAGCCACCCAGGTGCCCATATTTTACAATTTAAACAACTGAGGGGCACCTGGGTGGCTCAGTTGGTTAAGCGTCTGCCTTCGGCTCAGGTCATGATCCCAACGTCTTGGGATCGAGCCCCAAGTCTGGCTCTCTGCTCAGTGGGGAGCCTGCTTCTTCCTCTCCTTCTGCCTGCCGTTCCCCCTGCTTGTGCTCTTTCTCTCTGTCAAATAAATAAATAAAATCTTAAAAAAAACTTTTTTGGAAAAAAAACCCCTCAAAATGAAAAAGACTTAAATGTGAAAACTAAAACCATAAAATTTCTAAAAACATAATTTTTGTAACCCTGAGTTAAAGATTTCCTATACGGAATAAAAGAAAAATATTTGTAAAATATATATCTGATAGACTTGTATCCAGAACATATGAAGAGCTCTTACTGAAGAAGACAACCCAATAAAATAATGAGTAAAAGATTTAAACAGAAACTTCAGCCAAAGGTAATACAGGAATGGCTAATATGTACATGAAAAGACATTCAATATTGTTAGTCATTACGGAAGTGCAAATTAAAAACAAAAGTAGATACTACTACACAACCACTAGAATGTCTAAAATAGAAGACTGAGAATATTAAATGTGGGTGAGGATGTGAAACAAAATAAACATCATTTTCAAAAATATGAACAAAAGCTTTGTCATTGGCATAGAGACAAAAATGGCATCAATTCTTCTCGTCAAAATAGGTTAAAGAAATGAGTCAATGGCTGTTTTTCCTAGTGGAATTACCTTAAAAAACCTTTATTAGAAAAGTATACATATTCTTCATGGATAAAATGGAAAATATACATAACATGTTTTAAAATAAAAATTTGTTTTTTCTGTAATAGAATTTTATAATCCCCCCCCTTTTCAGTTAAAGGTCTTTGTGAGGTTTTGTTTTTGTGGCTTTTATTGGTCATCAAATATTTTCTACATCATCTTAAATGGCTGCATAATATTTCAAATATGGCATTATCACAGTTTATATAAGGATTCCCTATGAACAATTTTCATTTGTTTTCAAAAGGCTGGAGTGGACTCCCTACAGCTAAAACTGTGTGTGCATCCATGATTATCTTTTTGCAAATAAGTTTCTAGAATTGTTGGGTTAAAGGCTGTAAGATTTCCATTTTAGTCTGCTAAACTGCTCTCTATTAAGTGTCTAACATTTAATTATTTTAAAATTTAAAAATGTAATTTTATCAAAGGGATACATAAAACAGTTTATAAATGGAACTACTAGACTTACAAGCAAAACGGCATTCATCCCCACTCCTCAGGTGAGAAGTACTTTAAAATCTCTCAGCATTTTCCTCATTTATATTTCTAAATCATATGCTTATACTTGTATCCTTAATTTTAAAAGTTTAGGTTTAATCTACTTATTATGAGAATTTAGTTCTTTCACTTCTGTTTCTTTCCCCTCCTTTCTACATAGTTTTCACAACTTTGATTCAAATCAATATGAAATGTCTTTTATTTTTTTTAATTGTTTTTAAAAGTTTTTTTTTTTTTTTTTTGACAGAGAGAGAGAGAGAGTGAGAGCAGGAACACAAGCAGGGGGAGTGGGAGAGGGAGAAGCAGGTTTCCCGCAGAGCAGGGAGCCTGATGCGGGGCTCGATCCCAGGACCCTGGAATCATGACCTGAGCAGAAGGCAGACGCTTAACGACTGAGCCACCCAGGCGCCCCTGCAATGTCTTTTTAAAAACTTAATTCTTTTCCTACTTTCTAATCATTTATTTACTTACAAAAACAAACGTTGACTAAATGTCTACAGTGTGCCTCAGAGGAATACGACATAAAAATTTAACTTTTAGGGCGCCTGGGTAGCTCAGTTGGTTAAGTGACTGCCTTCGGCTCAGGTCATGATCCTGGAGTCCCGAGATCGAGTTCCGCATCTCCCGCACGGGGCTCCCTGCTCCGCGGGGAGTCTGCTTCTCCCTCTGACCCTGCCCACTCTCATGTGCTCTCTCTCATTCTCTCTCTCTCAAATAAATAAATAAAATCTTTGAAAAAAAAAATTTAACTTTTATTATGACTATGTAAATACAGTTCAAAGTTGAATGAACCAGTATACTGTGATTATATTTCTTTCCTATTTTTAATTTTTCCTAGAGTTAAGAATTGCCTCATTTTTTCCATTTGCTTTAGCTTTCTATGTATCTATCACAGATGCTTCAATTCCTCCAAGTAAACTACTTATAGTAGAGACTTCTAATCTTCTTTTCAACACAAAAATACAAAATAGTTCAACAATTCCATGTTGTTGTTTGTTTTTCCTAGGAGGTATTCCTCCCAGAGATCTCTGCATTGTGTCAAATGTTAGGTCTTTGCTAAACAAACTTCATCCTAGGATTTCCCAGTCACCATCCTCCAGGGTATCTTTCCTGGGTCAGTCTCTTCTTTTTGGTATCCTATGCCCTTTCTCTTTCTTGGTTTTCTTTTTATTTCAGTAGAGTTGAATCTCCAGTAGTTTCCTTTACAAAGGTTGGCTGGGAGGAAACATTTTTTAGACTTCACATATCTCAAAATGTTCCCTTTTTTTTGTTTTTCCTTTTTTTTTAAAGTAAGCTCTACACCCATCATGAGGCTCAAACTCACCACCCTGAGATCAAGAGTCACATGCTCTACTGACTGAGCCAGTGACGGGCCCCTCAAAATGTTCTTATATTCTGCCTTTATACTTGATAAAATAGTTGGCTGAGATAGAATCCTAGCTTGGAAATATTTTTTCTTCAGAGTTTTTACTGTATTGTTTGTTTCATTGTCTTCTAGCTTATAGTACTATGGCTGAGAAAGGTTAATGTCATCCCAATTTCCAATCCTTTGTTTGTGACCTGTTTGGAAACTTTTAGCATGCTCTAACCAATGACTCCCTTAGTTCGGGTCTTTTCTCTCCCACTCAGCGTGCTGGTTACTTAACTGGCCCTTTCCTCCTAGAGTCTCGTATCTTTTAGTTCTGAGAATTTTTCTCATATTAATATGTCTTCACCTTCATTTTACTTTAATGTGTAAGAGATGGTCTTCTAATTTTTAAATTTTACTTTCATGGAGATTTCCTCAACTTTATCTTCCAGCCCCTCTACAGAATTTTTATTTCTATCTTTATTTTTAATTTCCAAAATCGTCTTTTGTTTACATATTTTTTTAAAAGATTTATTTAAGTGCGAGCAAGTGAGGGGAGGGGCAGAGGAAGAGAGAATCCTTAAGGAGACTCCCAGCTGAGCACAGAGCCCGTCTTAGGGCTCAATCCCAGGACCCTGAGATCATGACCTGAGCCAAAACAGAGTCAGATGCCTAACCAACTGAGCCACCCAGTGCCCCAGAACAAGGTAATACTTTTATTATTAATTAATTTATTTTTTCTCTTTTTAGAGAGAATGAGAGAGAGAGAGAGCACATGAGAGGGGGTAGGGTCAGAGGGAGAAGCAGACTCCCTGCTGAGCAGGGAGCCCGACGTGGGACGATCCCAGGACCCTGGGATCATGACCTGAGCTGAAGGCAGCCGCTTAACCAACTGAGCCACCCAGTCGCCCCCAAGGTAATACTTTTAAAAGAAATAATATACAGGGTGCCTGTGTGGCTCAGTCAGCTAAGTGGCCGATTCTTGATTGCCTCAGCTCAGGTCATGATCTCAGGGTCATGAGATCAAGCCCTGTGTGGGGCTCAGCACTCAGCTGGGAGACCCTCCCCCCACTCGTGCTCACTCACTCCCTAATAAATACATAAATAAAATCTTTCAAAAAAAAGTATCACCTTGTTATTTCTTACATGTAGTATCTTATTTCTCTGAAAACAACTGAGTTTTCAAACTCCCTGCACTGTCTGCCTGCTTCATTTCTCTTTGCCGTTTGCACGATCGTAGAAATTCACATCGCAGCATTCCTTCAAATATTTACGTTCTTTGCTATCAATTTATACCTAACAGTAAGATAATAGGGAGCTATCTGGAAGCTCTATGTGAACAGGCCTTGCCATCTGATGAGCTGCTTTGTGAAATGCCTGTGAGAAGACCGGGAAGTTTCATTTGGTGGTATTTTCTCTTCCATGGGTCAGTTTCTTCAGGGAAGGATGTAGAGAACAAGGAAAATGCTGGAAGTCTCACCATGCAGGATATAATCACTCATATATTCCCTGCTTTTGTAAGGGTGCCATTCTCCTCCTCCACCATGTCTATGGCTAGGATCTGAAGCCTTCCTGGTTCGGTTTCTCCAGGGAATGATCCTGTCTCCTGGCTGGGTGGGCCAGCACACTCATCTCATCAGCACTCAGTGCTACCATTAGAAAGAAAACAATCTTTGTCAACATGGTAGAAAAAAATGGGTACTCTATTTTAAACTGCATTTGTTGGGTGCCTGGGTGGCTCAGTTGGTTAAGCGGATGCCTTCACCTCAGGTCATGATCCCAGGGTCCTGGGATTGAGCCCCATGTCAGGCTCTCTGCTCAGCAGGGAGCCTGCTTCTCTCTCTCCCTCTGTCTGTTGCTTTGCTTGCTTGTGTTCTCTGTCAAATAAATGGATAAAATCTTAAAAAAAAAAAAAGTGCATTTGTTTACTATTGAGGATGAACATTTCTCCATGTACTTATTTACATTTTAGACTTCTTTTATGAAATAACCCATTTGTTTCCTTTGTATTGTTTTCCTATTAGGATAGTCTTTTTTTTTTTTTTTTTAATTTCCAAGAGTTCTTTATATATATTGGAAATATGAATCTTTTATCAAATAAATACACTGCATGTTCCTTTTGAGTTTTTAAATTGTGTTTTTTTTAGATTTTTGTTTTTTTTCTTTGAGCAAACACAGAAATTTCCTGCTTTTACAAAATCAAACCTATACATTGTCCCTTTTCTGATCTCTGCTGTGGTATCATGCTTGGAATTGCCTGACTCCAGTTTCATCATATTTGCTTCCCTTAGATAATGAAGCCATCGAAGAAGCTGCTACATTTTCACTCAGCCAGATTCTAGTGAAGACCATCTCTGTAATCAATGTGATGGCACACACACTCAAAGTGCATACTGCCACTCTGCTTTTATTTCCTACCTTCATTTAACAAAGTGAGCTAAAACGTGTGAGGAACACCAGCATGTCTGAACTGTGATTATGCTGGTCAGTGGTTCTCAGGGTGTGGTGTGGGGCCCCCTGGGAGTCTGAACCTTTTTAGGAGGTCCACAGGTCAAAGCTATTTTCAATAAAACAAATAACACTGAGCTATTACTTGCCTTTTTCTCATTCTGTCACGCGTACAGTGGGATTTTCTCAAGGCTACAGGGCATGTGATGACATCACTGCTCCGATGGCTAATGGAATGTGTACTTATACATTATGTTTGCTAGTCATTTCTTAGGTGGCAGTTTTACAGCATAAATAGATTTCAGAGATTAATTCAACTGGTTCTCAGTTCTTTCACTGTGTGGTTGCTCACTACTTTTTGTTCTATCTGCTGTGATGTCTGTATATCTGTACCATTATTTTTTCAATACAGAGCTATTTTGAAATCCTTCAGTCTTCCTTATGCCGTACTGAAACTGAACTACAAGTACACTCTGTGTTTTATTTTACAACATTTTGTCAATTCTTGAGTTTTAATTTTTAATCAAAGTCAATAGCTATAACCCAAGTAAACAAAAGCTCAAGAATTAAAAAATGTAAAGGGGTCTTGACATCAAGAAGTGTGAGAATTACTGGGTTTGATCATATTGTGTTACCAAACAATTCAAAAATCACATAGGTTTATTTCTCCTTTTACATGGCCATCTTAGGTCAGCTGGTACTCAGTTGGCCGTGTCCTCAGGTCCCAAGTTTCAAAGAGCAGCCACCTCTGAACCACTGCCGGTAGCCAAGGCAGAGAGGGAAGGGCAGGAGCAAACCCTCTCTGGCTCACACCAGCATTTAAACGCTTCAGCCTGAGGGGCGCCTGGGTGGCTCAGCCTGTTAAGCAGCTGCCTTCTTTTTTTTAAATTTTTATTTATTTGACAGAGAGAGACAGCGAGAGAGGGAACACAAGCAGGGGGAGTGGGAGAGGGAGAAGCAGGCTTCCTGCCGAGCAGGGAGCCCGATGCGGGGCTCGATCCCAGGACCCTGGGATCATGACCCGAGCCGAAGGCAGACGCTTAACCGACTGAGCCACCCAGGTGCCCCAAGCAGCTGCCTTCTGCTCAGGTCATGATCCCAGGGGTCCTGGGATCGAGTCCCACATCAGGCTCCCTGCTTCTCCCTCTGACCCTCCCCCCTCTCGTGTTCTCTCATTCTCTCTCTCAAATAAATAAAATCTTAAAAAATAAATAAATAAATAAATGCTTCAGCCTGAGCAGGATACATATCACTTCCATGCATATCGTTGGCTAGAACTAGTCCCAGGGCCTCACTCAACCACTGGGAGACCAGGAAGTACAGCCCTACCATGGGCTGGACAACAAAGAACCAGTAATGTTCAGTGCACAGCACTTAAAACTAACACGATAATATTTAATTCAGTACTTTGAAGACCTAATAGAGCTTGCAAGCAGCAACTTACACGTCATACTTACATCTATTTTAGGAATCGGAAAGCCACTAGGTCTGCTGAAGCCCATACTTTCCAGCTCAAACTTCCAGGCTGTCTCTACACTGCTGTATTTCAGGAAAGCTCCACAAACTATGTTCAATTGGATTTTGGGAAGTTTGCCTAATTACCACAATTGATGATTCATTACTGTCCGTATGTTCCATGACAATCTGAAATAAACTGTATCAGCTAATAAAACCTGTAATTTTTTATGATACTTGGTGCTCATACAATTTAAAGGAAACAGCAGATTTCAGAGCGAATTAACACCAAGACAGCATGGGTGCTTTGTGCTGAGTAAGAGCTGTGTCATGACGAGGAGGGGTGTTACAGATTACTTGGTGTCACTGAAGAGACCAAGGCATGTGCTCATCAGGCACTAAACTGGACTTGGAAAAACTTCCTCCTTCATTTTGAAAAGGTTCCCACTGCATAGTCTGAAGCTTCACACAATAAAACCTCTCTCACACACAGCCCTGCCATCTTCTGATGCCATTTTCCCTGCTCAACACAGCCTTCTACAATGTTCATTTTCATGTGGAACATCTTTGGAGGATCTGGAAATAAGCTGGGGTTGATGTGCAAACGGCAAGACTCCGACAATGTACGCAGACTCACCCTCAACCTCGAGCACAGGGCAGACTGTACTAACTCGTTCTGCCTGACCCATCATTGTAAGGAGCATCTCAAGTAGAACAAGATTTGTGAGACTAACCTATGTAGCCTATCCTAAACATTCAGCTCTGACGAAAAAAAAACGACAAAAACAAATCTAATCCATTTGAAACGTATTTACTTTTTACTAATATTATTGATGCTAGTACAAAAGGTGATAAACAAGTAACCTTCTCCCACTGCAGTAAAAAACTGAAGAGGAACAGAATGCCTGCCAGATGAAAAAGGACAAGCCCAGCAGGGCAAGCCCTCTTTTCCAGCACGGTCCCCGGTCTCCGCGCACCTTAGCTTACTCCGAGAGTGAGTATAAAGGCATACATTTGAATTTGCTCTCTTCCTCTTGTATCTGACTTTGAACAATTTTGACAAGTAAAAATTTAGACTTACCAAATGACAACTGATAAACTCCTACCAATAAATTCCTCTAGAATGATTTGTTGCCAAAATTGCAAAGTGATCTTCAACACAGATATTCCACAAAGTAAAAAGCACCTGGACAAGGTGGGTGTGATGTTAGCAAATACTTAACTCTTCCAGTCAGTACATTTACTGAATGCCTGCCCTGTTCTAAGTACCGCAGGAGGTACAACAGAAATATAATATTAAGATTACAAACTAGGTGTGCATATGTGTGTTTCCCCTAAAAAACCCATGATTTAACTAAACAGTAAGACAAAAATGCTACTATTAATGGTGGAGAAATAAGTTCAGGGCAGTCAGAATTGAAAGAAAACTCCATGAAGGAGGAGGGATCTAAATGGGAATGCGAAAGGTAGATTTTGATTTGCTTTGGTGTCCAAGATAGGCTGGGGCTTTTCAGGGGAAAAGAACATCCTGAGGAACAGGCCAGTGTTGGAGACAGAGGGAGAACACTGACCAAACTGACATAAGAGCAAAGGAGTCTAAGTAAGATGCTGGCCGGAAATTAACTTGGACATCCATCCACCTGCTCATTCATTCAGCAAACACTGGCCCTGTACTAAGGGATATAGTGGTGAATCAGATAGCCACGGTCCCTGACCACATGATGCTTACTTTGCAGTGGAGGCAAGCAGAATGTCATCACAAGGTAGGCAGAAAACACATTAAACATCTAATTTATTAACATGGATCCAGGTGGGGCACCTGGATGGCTCCGTCAGTTGAGCGTCTGCCTTTGGCTCGGGTTATGATCTCGGGGTCCTGGGATTGAGTCCCGCACTGGGCTCCCTACTCGGCGGGGAGCCTGCTTCTCCCTCTGCCTCTGCTGCTCCCCCTGCTTGTGCTCTCTCTCTCTGTCGGATAAATAAATAAAATCTTAAAAAAAAAAAAAAAGATTTAAAATGGATAGAGCAGTTTGACCTCTACCCAATAGTCAGCGGGAAGCCACAAAAGGTTTCTGGGTAGGGAAAAAATGTGATCAGTACTGTTTGTTAATATTAATTTGGTACAGCTTGACTACAACTGACAAAAATCAAAACCAGAGAGACCTAGAGAAAACTATGGCAGAAACGTAGGGTTGAGGTTAGGAGGGCTGGTTGGTGGCCCAGGAGTCAAAGTGGAAACAAAGGATCAGAGTTGGCTGGGGTTCAAGAGGAGCCTTTGTGAGCTGGGTGGGTCTGTGGGACAATGGAAAGGGGCTCAGTCCCATATGGAGAAAACAAACCAAAGAGCACATCTGGGGTTCTGGCTCAGATGTGTGGGTTGGGGAGAAACTGAAAGCATCAGGCTTTGGGGCGAAAGGGGAATCTGAACACCTAAGTACAACGTCCAGAAGGCAGGTGGAGATGCAGGAGAAGCAAGAGATTGTAAAAAGAGCCAAGCTCAAGAGGCCCAAACCTGGGGAAACTGTGAGGATGGAAAAGGAGTACCTGGCAGGGCAAGGAAGGAGGACAAAGAGATCATCCTAGAAGCCAAAGCTGAGGGGGCTTCAAGGCTGTCAGGGCAGCACAGACGCATCCACACAAAATGCTCCTGCTGGTATTTTCCCATTTGAGGCTTTAACACTCAAAACACCTTGAGATTGGCACCGAAGCCTCCATTTTACCTCACAGGTAAAAACAGTGAGGATCAAAAAGACTAAAAGTCTGGTCTGAGAGGGAGAGGAAACTTTCCAGACTACGACGGCCCCCTGACCCAAAAGCTAGCTGAAGATTAAGTTTAGCCTGTGTGGCCCGGTCCAGACCAAAGCTCGGTTCACAGAGTGAAAAGCTGCAGAGAAGGAGCAGGTACTCACAAAGCATCCATCACACAGCGAGCTCATCCAAACTGTGTGAAGAACTCTGACAAATCAATAAGAGCATTCCGTATTAACTTTTATGCTCGTGATACTAATAAAATATACCGGCATTCACTTTACATAATAACATGCCCATTACTATGCTGAGCACTTACATGCATTCTTGCTTAATTTTCCCCAAAGCCCTAGGATAGTGAAATTATTGTCTGGATTTTATGGATGAAGAGACGGGCTCAGAGAGGGTAAGTGGCTTGCCTCTATAAGGCTGCTAGGAAGTCAAACTCAAACCTGACTTCAAGGGCTTCACTCTTTAAGCCGCCAACCCCTTTCGAAGCTCCACCATCAACTCTGCCTTTCCAAATAATCGCCATCAAAGGTGCATAGGTGTTTCCCACGGAGGTGCTGGGCTAAGTGGTTTCAGCTGTCCTTCTAGAAAATCCCTGAGCTCTGCCACAGCTTTCTGGAGTACAGGGGTCAAGTGGACATGCTACATGTCCTGTAATTTTTTAAAAGTCAACCTCCTACAGCCATTTTATTATTAAAAAAAAGGTACTTTGAGAGAGCGAGGGTGAGTATGGGGGGGGGGGAGCAGCAGAGGCAGAGGGACAAGCAGACTCCCTGCTGAGCGCTAAGGTCCTGGCTTGATCCCAGGACCCCGAGATCACCAACTGAGCCGAAGGCAGACGCTCCACCGACTGAGCCACCCAGGCGCCCCCTACAGCCATTTTAGATTCTGCTTTGGGAAGGTAGGCTTAAGAGAGAAATCATGAGTAAGTCAGAAAAGCTAAATAGGAGGTTGATCAATTCCAAGTTTCTACAACTAGAGGTAACCTAAGTCAGTTGTCATACATAGAAGGAAAAAACTTACAAAATTTACAGAACTCATTACCCCCAAGATGGCAATATAAATCCCCAAAAAAGATTAGGCAATCAGTAATGACAGAAGTCTACATACTAACGAAGAAAAAGGCGGGCCCCGGTCACCTTCACGGTTTATGGGGTGGGGGAAATCCTGTCCTACATGCCCACTTCTGCTGACGACAGAATGTGAGAAGAGGAGCCAAAGAAGCAGAAATGATTCCTGATCAGAGGTCATTCCAAGGGCTGAGGAGAGATTTTCTGACTATTGTACAATTTGGTTTTCATTTCTCTTCCTGGTCATGTCCATATGTGTATTTGGTGCCCTTGAGACACAACAGTAAATAAAAAGGCCAGCATCTTAGAGGAAAATGAGCCCCAGTTCCTTTCTGGGTCAGAAGTGATGGTTCAGATCCTATCTTCACATAAAGAGCTTGGCTTATTTTTTTCCAAAAAGCCTGACCTTATACTTTCTCTCGTCCATGTCCATCTGTTATATCCTGCCCACTCATACAGACTTCTTGTGGTTGAGGTCTGCTGGCATTTTACTACTGAAGAATGTTCTGGCTCCTGCAAACTAGGGAGGGGACACTGTGTACACGTTGCATACAGAAGTGGTTCCAACAGTCCAAGAGCCAAACAGGACCCAGCTACCAGGGATGAACTTGGAGGAGGCTCCAAGTGCCTTCAAGGGAATGGGAGCTTTATAAAGCGTGGGCCACAGTGGCGGTAATAAAGCAGCAGTGTTCCCAATGGTCTTCTCCCCTCCTGGTGCCCCCTTTTAAGCTTTTATGCTATTTTATTTATTCATCCCTGTTAGTTGTCTTAAATCCTTTTTTTTTTTTAAAGATTTTTTTTTTTTATTTATTCATTTGAGACACAGAGATACAGAGAGAGAGAGAGAGCATGAGCAGGGAGAGAGGCAGAAGCAGGCTCCCCGCTGAGCAGGGAGCCCGATGTGGGGCTCGATCCCAGTACCCTGGGATCATGACCCGAGCCGAAGGCAGACGCTTAACCATCTGAGCCACCCAGGCGCCCCTCTTAAATCCTTTCTTGAACAAGGTAGGGTATAAATAAAATCAAAATGAAAGTTTAATAAAAGTAAACACTAGAATTCCACAGCCAAGCAAAACATGTTGTGCGTCCCATTATTCTCCTTATCCATTGTTTACTACTGTTCTCACAGCAAATATAAAAGCTCTCAATTCTTTTTTTTTTTTTTAAAGATTTTATTTATTTTTTTGACAGAGACACAGCGAGAGAGGGAACACAGGCAGGGGGAGTGGGAGAGGGAGAGAGAGAAGCAGGCTTCCCGCTGAGCAGGGAGCCCGATGCGGGGCTCGATCCCAGGACACTGGGATCATGACCTGAGCCAAAGACAGATGCTTAACGGCTGAGCCACCCAGGCGTCCCATCAACTGAATTCTCTTTAACAAAGCAAAAAAAAAAAAGGTATTTTGGTAGATAATGCAGAACTAGAGCATTAAAATTTCAAGAAGCAATTGTTTAAAATGTCCAAAGCAGAAAGGTAATAACTAGCTTACGGTTCATTAAAGAAAACACATTTTAAAATGTAACCTCATGGTGTTTGCTAATCATATTATAAAACGACATCTGGACCTAACTGGCTAACCTACGAACTCCCTCCCCACCCAGAAGCAATACCACCAGAAGCCTCCCTGAACTCTACCTTGGCACCCTCCTGACCCAGTGCTCTGTCTTGTCGCTCGGCCTCTGATCAGGGAGGTCCTCCCCTCCCTGCCTGGCCCCTTAGCAGCTGACAGCTCACAAGGATTACAACTCTGGGTCCCACTCTGCCTTTACCTCAGACACTCACCGTCTTTGGGACTATCCCTTCTCCACTACTCCTGAGCTTGGCTCCACCTTCTGGGAGCTCAGCTCCTCCCCCCTGCCCTCCCCACGAAACTCATGACTTTGCAGAAGCAGAGTTCTGAGAGATAGCTGTCTTTTGAAGATAAGAAACTCAGTATTTTGAACAGAAAGAGAAAAGAAACCTTTAGGAATTCATAACCTGACGCTTAGCATAAATTGTGGCACTATGTTTTTTTATTAATATAACAGATGGATAGCAAATTTAGCCAGGATCAGGTTTACCAAAGTTTTCTATGTACATGTATGTCTTTTAAAATAAGCAAAACCTCATGCTTTATCAAATTTCAAGAAATAACAATAAATATTAAATGAACATCTACTAGTACAAGGCAGTGTATACCTAACCCCGTTACACGGCAATGCTCCAATATACAACATCCTGGCTCACAGTAAGTTCCTAATCCATTACTGCCTGTTCCCTGCATTTCAGTGTCAAAGAAAACAGGAAGCAGAAAGGGTAGACTACTGGCCCAGAGGCAATATCCGCGCCCCCCACCCCCCACCGCCCCGTAAAGTTTCTGATACAGGACATTCTGGCTGCAAAGCTGTACAGTGTTGCCTCCTACTCAGTAACCTGGAAGTACTGCAGCACATGAATAAGTGGAGACTTGAAGAGGTTAAATGATTTGTCACCCAGGGGCAGTGTGGGCTGCGACTCCTGCTCCTAGTGACCTTGCTCCTCAGCCTCTTCACTTACGGGACACCTCAGGAAGGGGATCATGTGCGTAAGTTCGGTTTTTGGATAACCAAGGCCTAATACTACCTGCTGAATGCACACGTTTTAAGCAGAGTCATTGTTATAAATTCTGAACTTTGAACATAATGTAGTTGATGGGAAACTCACTTAAGGTACGACCTTCTCCGACCTATCTTGATATCTCTCCTTAAGATTAAATTACCTGTCCATCACAAGGTTAGATAAGCAACAGACGAGTGAACACACAGCACCTTGCTGCTTTAGGAACCTAAGTGTGCGCCTGGCTTGGCTGATAACATCTACACTCAACTTCTACAGACATCCAGGCCATCCTGGTTGCTGGGCTGCGTGAAGTCCCCCTAGGTCAATCCGGACAGTGGCTAGTAGACCTTCCTCTACTGCTCCAGCCCATTACATCTGCAGTCCAAACTTGAATGTTTAGTCCCACTCTGTGACTGTAACCTCCAGCCAGAGAAACCCAGACAACCAAAAACTGTGGAAAGACCAACGTACTCTAAACCAGGGAAGGAATGAAAGTGCTGGGACTCTGGGGAAACTTTTCCTTGGTGGGTGACAATTTTGCAATTCTAGTTTCAAGGCTGGCATGGGAGGATGAAAATCCCAGAATACTGACCTCCATATATGGATTGCAAGGAAAAAACCTTTTCACATTAAGTTTATCTTTTACTTAACTATGCTTTTTAAGTGTTTAAAACTTGAAGAGACTGGCCCCTTTAAAACTAAATTGATTGGGACCAAAGATCTTAAAATGGGTTATAAACACTGCTGAATGTCATGCATAAAAATGAAAGTTTCTTTTAATGGTAATACAACACTGATGAAGTAGGAATTTGAATCAATTAGGAATAAATTCAGTTTAGAAGGTGTCAATCAAAACGTCTATAAAACGTATAAAGATCAAGAAAAACTCACTGGTCAGGAGTCCTTTCTCCAAATAAATTTTGGAAAATCATCTCAAATCTCAGATCAGTTATTTTAGGCACCTGATGACACATTTGACTACACTAAACCAGAGATGCCAATCTGGTTTTAATGTGCCCAGTTAATGATAACTTACTCCGTCTGCTCAGTGTGACAAGAGCTCTACTCTGTAAACAGGAAATCCAGAACGGTGGAGAAAGGGAATCATTAAAGATCACAGAGTCTTGTTTAGAGAGGCATTTGGTCCTGTCTAGCTGTCTGCTTCACTCTCTGAAATACAATATGAGGGGATATTTTGAAGTTTAAAACCTGGAAAAAGAGATTTGTAAGCTGATTTTTGACATTTCTGTATTACTCCAACTGTAACCATACATTAGGCTTGTAATTTTTAAAATTTTAAATAGAACTTCCTGGTTTTGTGTCAGGTTACTTCCATTTGAGATTTCTAAGGAAAAGTCTCTGAACTTCCTGAACGCAGTGTTGAAGGTACTCTCTTGAAGGTACTCCGAAGTACTGGCAGGAAGGGGATCTTGCCTCCTTAACCATTAAGGTAAACTTAAATGGCATCAAGCTATAGAACTAACAGCAAATACATCAACAGGTGTAAGAGTTAATATTACTTCCATAACTCTCCAACTAAATCATGCTATTTCAACTTCAGGTTGATTTCTGAACCTCGCCATCCTATTAAATATCAAGTCCAGAGATAACCTTGCGAGCTTTTCTTCCAGTAGAATCTTGAGATAAAAGCTGCACACCCTAACATTTCACACCGACTTTGTTGACAAAGAGAACGCAAAGTGACTTCAGCGAGAGAACATGTTTTATAGGGATTTCACACATAGCCATAAATATGAGAAGTGCCGTTACTCATTGGGAAAAGTAAGATTTTTTAAAAGAAATATTTCTTTGGTTCCCATTCATCAGTCCAATAACAATGACAAGTCTTAAGATTCCAGCAGTTTCAAGGGTATACCTTTGACTAATGTTTACTGAGGACTCTGGCCAAGCCTATTATTCTAGATCTTTTTGATCATACGCACCTGCCTAAGATTCAGTAAACCTGGTAAATGGGTAAATTACTGCTCAATTACTGATAACCCAGACTATAAATGAGTGGTAAGTAAGGCTGGTTTCAAGGGTGCCTGGGTGGCTCACTCAGCTAAGTGTCTGCCTTCAGCTCAGGTTGTGATCCCAGGGACCTAGGATCCAGCCCAGGCGGCAGGCTCCGTGATCAGCGGGGAGTCTGCTTCTCCCTCTCCCTCTGCTCTCCTGCTGTCTCTCAAATAAATGAAATCTTTAAGATATTTATTTACCTACTTATTTGAGAGAGAGAGAGAAAGAGAGATGGAGAGAGCATGAGCAGGACCCTGGGATCATGACCTGAGCCAAAGGTAGATGCTTAACTGGCTGAGCCACCCAGGTGCCCCCTAAATAAAATCTTTAAAAAAAATTTAAAAAAAGAAAAAAGAAAAAAAAAAAGGCTGGTTTTCAGAAAAGCCGGTTTCACTTACTGCTTTGCTTCCAAGAATTGGAGAAAACTTAGTAACTAGCCAAACAGCTTCATTCAAAGGGAAAGGAACTGAAGGCCAAAGAAGTGATTTACCCAAAGCCTCACTGTTTTTTAGTTACAAGAACCTCCAGGTACCTATGGCAGCCTTAACATGATTTGCAGTTCCCCCAAATAGTCCACTGGACGCTTTCCTAATACAAGGTGGCTGATAGAAATTGTTATGTGGGTGCCCAAGGACACAATACCAGAATTGGCAGCTCTGTAGTCTGGTAATAGCAGCAGAGTGTAGAAGTCAAGAGCTGAGGCTCCAGTCAGACTTCTGAGGGCTGAATTCAGGTTCCTGCACTTTCTCTTGGTCTTACTTTGAGCAAGTTACTTAACCTCTCTCGGCCTCAGTTTTCTCAGCTATAAATCAAGGGTTATCGCAATACTTACCTTAGGGGCTGGGGTGAGAATTATACAAGGTAAGGTAATAGGAAATGTTCACTCCGCGTTGTGGCCCTGCACAAAGTAGTACTCAAAAAATGTTAGCTATCACTGACGCCATGCACACCAGCACTTATGGACAACACATATTTGACCGGCTTTGTCTAAAGTAGTCAGACTTGGCTAATTATGATCACTGGGAAAACTGAAATGGAATTAAAGGTTCTCTAAACCCAGCAGCTTGGAGATAAACGATCCACCTTATGACCTGACCTTGGAAGCCTTCCTGCCCTTCACGCTGACGTCAACTGGACTAGTCAACAAGAAAGGAAACTTACTGGGCCCCTGTTACATGCCAGACACACAGTGAGACTCTTTTACTGGGTGAGCAAACAGAGTGCAAACACTTGGCGTGTGGAGAGGGGTGCGCATGCTGAGGCCGTGGTTGGGGCACCGCTGCTTTCCTGGCTTTACAGCTTCTTCCTAAACTGCGACCTCCGAATTGAGGCTGTAGGTACGGGAGGCTCTTCCTTCAATTTCTGGACAGTCGCTCAGGGGAGAGGAGGACACAAGACACGTGCCTCTGGCCCTGGATTCACGTCAACAGCGGGACGTCCCCATGAATACTCGGGAACCCTACAGACACCGTGGGAAGGTTCCCTCATGGCCTTGACCTTGGTGCCTGAGACTCCGTTTCCCATTCTGCCGGCCGGGGGTGATGACACAGCCCCTCGGCCGAGGCAAGTTTGTGAGCCGGGCGAGGCACCGGGTCCTGGAGGGCCGGGAACGCCACTCCAGTAGCCTCCACCTCGGGAACCCTTTCCGTCTTGTGGGTACCAGGGCCTCTGGCGTTGCCAGGACGCGGCGCCCCGGCCGCCGGGAGCAGGGGCAGAGGCCGGCCGGGACACCCCCGGCGCAGGGGTCGAGGCAGTGGGGACCGCCCGGTCGGCTGGCGGTCGCGCATGTCGGGCGGGGTCACGCGGCCTCCCCGCCGGGTCCCGGCCGCCCGTGGCGGGGTCGGAGAGGTGGCCGCCAGCCCGACCCTCCCGAACCACCGGGCACGGCCTCCGCCCAGACGGCGTCCCGCCGCAAGCCTCACCTCCCTGCGCACGTTCAGCAACGAGTAATAGTCTTCATTGTCCAGCTCCTCCTCGCTCAAGGCCGTCGCCATCTTCGCAACCTTTCACCCCGCCAAACCGGCAAGGCCGTGCCCAAGAGGGACCGGCGAGCCGCGGCCGCGACAGCGCGGGCCAGCCCGGCTGCGCCACAGCGGCCCCTGGCGGACCGGAGGGGCGCTGCCGCCGCCCGCGCATCGCAGCCGCGCGCCTGCGCCCTGCGCCGCCGCGCCGCCGAGGGCGGGACGCGGCGGCCGGGGTCCACCACGTGCTGCCCGCGGACCCAAATCCCAGCCGGCGTCCCGGAGGTTCAACCAGGACCAGACAGGGAGGCTACGGTCACACCTGGGGGGTCGTCCTCTCTGTTCCCCGAGACACCTCCCTTGTCCCCCATGCCGGATCCCAGTGCGGGGAGCATCCTGTCCCAAACAGCCCTGCCCAGGCCCCCCACGTGAGTCCACCCTGGCCGGAGGCTCCTCGAGGCCCCACTTGCTGATTTCTCTTTACACAGAAAACCTCTAGAATGGGATTTATTCCTGCCTCCATTGTTCGTCTTTTCTCCTGGCCATCCAGAACCCTGCCCAGAGGACGAGCCTCCTCAATGTTTTTTTGTTTTGTTTTAATTTACTATTGCCCTATATTTAGGAACACCTGGCCATTTTTTTTCCTGCTGCTTAACTGACAAGGCAATACCCATTTGGTTCCTAATAGAATTGCCTCTGGCAGGCATCTATACCTATAGTCCCTATCCCAGAGCCCTCCTCTTGTAAATTTCTACCTTATAATTTAGCGGTGCAGTCTAATTGATTTCAACCTGGTGCCTCTTGTTTGGTGCATTATTAAAGATGTCTCGGTTACAATCATCTAAATAATTTAAATGTCTTCGAAATGATGCAATTATCAAGAGAAGGTGGACCGCAGAGCTTCCATGCTCTTGCCACCTGTTTGGTTCATGCTGACCTGTACCAATTACTCAGTATTTCTCAGGAACGTTTGTTGAGCCTTAACTAACGATCGGTTTAGAACTATCCCTGTTGCCCTTCCTAAGCAGGTCTCCTGGGAAGCCCCAAACACCTGTCTGTGGATTTGAGAAGTTGATTTCTTTCTCTTCCTAATTTTTGGCCAGATGTTCACCATCTGGGCCTGTGTATGGTCCCTTCCAAGTTGCTCAGCCCTTTTAGGGTCTTTTGGCATGAGACAAGTAGGTGTGCTGAGGAGTGTTGAGTCAGTCTGGAGCTGACCTCAGCCCAGGTTGTTAAAGGAAGAGCTATTCAGCTGGGTGAGGCATTTCCACAATAGCTTTCACAGACACTCACATCCCATCTGCAATTGCAGCAATTTTTTATGGTCTTTCCTTTTTTCTCCTTTTGCAGAGCAGTGATGAGGGCTAAGCTGCTTGCTGACATTTGTTGGTCTTTAATAAATTTCTTACAGGGGCGCCTGGGTGGCTCAGTCGGTTAAGCGGCTGCCTTCGGCTCAGGTCGTGATCCCAGGGTCCTGGGATCGAGCCCTGCATCGGGCTCCCTGCTCTGCGGGAAGCCTGCTTCTCCCTCTCCACTCCCCCTGCTTGTGTTCCCTCTCTCACTGTCTCTCTCTCTCTGTCAAATAAATAAATAAAATCTTTAAAAAAAAATAAATAAATATCTTACAGAGAGGCTGGGGGAAAAAACTACAACATTGAGACATTCCTTCTTTCCTTAGATTTGTAGACATTAATTGGACCATAATGCTCAGTTGGGTAGAGAAGTTCCTTGCCATGCTTCCTCTGCCTTGGAAAACACTGCGTCTAGGAATTATATAAATGGAACCCATCATATGTTTCCGAGGGCCCAGGTTTGTGTTTCTAGGATTGAGAATGACCTGGTTTTGATCATCACTCAAACAAAATAAATAGTGACTCAGGGATGCTCTGTATTTGTCCCCTTTTGGGTGCATGAGACTTTGTATTATGGTTACTTGGAAAGTGGATGTGGCAAATGGAAAATGAGCTTAGATACACCCCAGGCCTGAGAGTAAATTTACTTCAGAGGTTGGCTGTTTTGTTTCTCCCTCCAAAAACCTTAATCTCTGATGGGCAAAATAATGGAAAGCGGGAGCAGTACAAATTGATAAGTTACCACACCCATACGGCCACCGCTCATGCCAGAGCAGCCGACGAAACTCAGCCACATTAACTCACTGCCTTGCGTTTTTGTTTTCTCTTTATTGGGTAAAGCCACAAAGCAGTTTGTAACTTAGCTGCAAAGCCAAGCCTAATATACTTACATAATATATTTATATAGCTACATGTGTATGTGTTATATATATATATAGATAATCATTTTGGAATTCTCTCAGCTGTAAATAGAAGACATAAGGACATTTACCTTCACCACCATTTGTATTCAGAATGACCCCAGAATATTTGGCCTTCCCAGCACAACTATTAGGGAGCAGCCTTCCTCTGTTCAATGACTTGATCTAGTGCCGGGGGAGGGAGGGGAGTGGGGCCTCCCTTCTAGCATTAAATATAGGACACTCAGATTTGAATTTCAGATATGCGATGAATAATTGTTAGTATATGTATATACTAATACTGTATGGGGCATATAAATGCTAAAAAATTCCATTGTGTATCTGAAATTAAAATTTAACTGGGCACCCTGTATTTTTACTTGCCGCATCTGGCAACCCCAACTGGAAACCCTTCACTCCTTCCACCTTTTCCAGAGTAATACTTGTGAGAGATGAGGTAAGTAGCTTGACCCAGCCCTTTCTGCAGTTGGGCTGAATCCATACCCCTTCTCCATAATTCAGGAGAAACATTTACCTCTAATCTTTTTATTATTCTCTTGTCATTGAGTCCAGATTGGGATTCAGTGCTTGCTTGCCATTCATAGCCTGTTCTCCCTTTCCCTCATAAGCTCTGATAACCCTGTTCAGAGGAGTTAGGGGAAAATAATTCCTTAGCTGAAGAAAAGAAGGGAGAGTGTGCAGACATTCAAGAATTAAATTTTCTTGATGGTGTCTCCTCCCTTAGCATTTCAGGGACTTGTCATTTACATCTTTAGCCAAGACGATAATTGCAGAAGGGTTGAGTCACCCAGAGGAAGGGCCATACCTGCTGTGTGAAGACCGTTGCTGAGAGGGTGCAGAGCTAAACCCCAGAGGCAGCCTCTGGCAGGGATGGACTGGGGGTTTTGTGACTCACCAGTTTTAGATCTCACCCTCCCGACAGAGTGTGCATCTCCAGAATCTCCAATTCAGAGCTTCTGCCTTTGGAACTCAGCATTCTACCTGCAATGTCATCCATCCATCGTGCCAAGAGTGCTGGTTTCCTCTGCTGTTTGCAGCTTTAGGTCCTTGGTCCCTGTGTGTTAATCCATCCTAATCCATCAGCTCCCTGCTGGGGTCCCCTTCTGATCTGCTTTCTTGGTCATTCCGTGATATCATAATCCTTTGACCTTTGGCTCTGTCCACTGCATCCATTCTCAGTTTGGTTTCTCTTTCTTATCTACCTTTCTGCACTCCTCCCAGGCTGTCGGGAGTAGCTGGGGAAAGTCTTGGAAAATACAAAGTTGATGCTATCTGACTTCAATGGGCCCCCAGTGTTACTTGGCAATCCTATTACATTCATCTCTTATTAACACTCTATAAATTCCCCACAGTGTCTGCTCAGCTTATCTTTGAGTTTGGAGACAACATCCAGGAATGGGAACTGGTGTTTCAGCAATTTATAAGAAGGAAATGGTTTCTGTTTTAGTGGAATTCACACTCTAAAGGGGGGTGGGAGGGAGGTACTGACAATAAACTAGTTAGTTAATAAACAAGATAATTTCAGATGCTACGTACTATAAGTAAATTAAGACACAGTGATGCGATGGTGGGACATCTCAACGGGAGGGAGGTTAAGTTGGTTGGTTGGTTGGTTAGGAAAGATCTATCTGAGGAGGTCATTTTGAACTGAATGATGGGAAGGATCCAGCTTTGCAAGACCTCAAGGAAGAACTTTCTGGTGTGAAGACTCAGAGATGGGACAAAGTTTGGTATGCTCTAGGAACAGGGAGCCAGCCAGTGGGCACAAAGCTGATGCAGGTTGGGGAGAGCAGTAGGAAAAGATGTTAGAGGAGCTTAGTCAGGGCGGGCTCATGGAGGCTAGAGGTCAGGAATTAATTTTTTTTTTTAAGATTTTATTTACTTATTTGAGAGTGAGAGAGTGAAAGGGAGAGAGATCAGGAGCAGGGGGAAGGGGTAGAGGGAGAAGCAGGCTTCCCGCCGAGCACGAGTCTGATGTGGGGCTCGATTCCAGGACCCTGGGACCATGACCTGAACCGAAGGCAGATGCCTAACGACTGAGCCACCCAGGCGCCCCTAGAGGTCAGGAATTTAAATGTTATTCCAATCACAATGGGGAGCCATCAAAGGATTTTTAAGCAGGGAAGTAACATGGTCCGATTCCTGCCGCCCCCACCTCAAGGATTACCCCAGGGGGACAGGGTTAGAAGGAGCAAGAATGGAAGCAGCCCCTCACCCCGACCCCGTTAAAGGTTATGCAGTGTTCCAGGAGGAGAGGGTGGTGGGCTTGCACTGAGACAGAAGCATGGGGCTGGCAGGCATAGACTACTCTTTGCACTGGAGTCAACAAGAACTGCTGATAGGTTGGGTCTAGGGGACGGAGGCGGGGAAGAGAGGAATCAGCAGTTACTCTTGCATTTTGGTTTGAGCTGCCAGGTAGTGGATGCTGCTGAGGAAGCAAGGGAAGATTTTGGAGGGAGTCACAAAGAGTTCTGTTTTGGAGACGTAGAGCTAGGTCTTCGTTAGACCTCCACATGGAGGTGGCACCTGCTGCTTCTTCCTTTCCACTTGCTCTTTTCACCTCTTGCAATCAGACCCTCGTTCCCATTATTCATTAGCATTCCCTCCTCAAAGTTTCCGGTGACTTCCTGAGCCCCAGAGGCTGTAGCATCTGTTGAATTGCAGACAGCCTGGACCTCAGGCAGCTTGTAGGCATGTTGCCCCTCCTTCACTGTAAGCTCTCCACCTCTGCTTCACTGTCTCTCTCTCTCTACCTCCATGTTTCTCTGCGTCCATCCCCCTTTCTTCCTCTGCGATCTGGGATCACACATCTTTCAGCCTTATACCTCCTGATTTTCTTCATGGAGCTTTGGTTCTAACCAGAAAAAAAAAAAAATTAATCTCTGAACCATTCTTGAACTTGTTCTTCATCCTTTCTTGCATCTCTGAGCTTCCAGGAAGGGTCATTGACCTTCAGCCTAAAAATCTGCCTCGTGGAAATTTTTTTTTTTGGGAGGGGGGATTTTCTGCTGTTGAACAATGCTCTCAGCTTTTGTTTATCTAAAAATATCTTTATCTGCCTTTATTAGTATTAAAGGATTTTTTTTCCCTCAGGGTAGAGGAATCTAGTTTGGCAATTATTTTGTTTTCCAGCACATTGTTTCCAGTATCATTTCCCTTCTTTTAGGCGTCTGCAATTGCTGCAGCGAAGTGATGCTCTTCTTTTGGAGATCTCAGTTATGCACGTTAGACCCTCTCAGTGTATTCTGTATACTTTTTAAGAAAGTTTTTATTTATTTATTTTTGAGAGAGAGATATAGAGTGAGTGCATAAGAGGGGCAGAGGGAGAGGGAGAAGCAGACTCCCCCCTGAGCAGGGAGCCCGATGTGGGGCTCCATCCCAGGACCTGAGATCATGACCTGAGCCGAAGGCAGCTGCTTAACCAACTGAGCCACCCAGGTGTCCCTCTGTATGCTTTTTTAAAAAAGAGATTATTTCTTTAATTCTTTATTTGAGAGAGAGAGAGAGAGAGGAGAGAGGGAGACAAGGAGACTCCCCACTGAGCACAGAGCCTGATGTAGGGCTTGATCCCACGACACTGAGATCGTGACCCTGAGATTGTGATCCCGAGATCACGACTGAGCCCAAACCAAGAGCCGGACGCCCAACCAACTGAGCCACCCAGGCACCCCTATTCTGTATGCTTTTTATTCTCCCTTTTGTGTCTTCTTTCTTTTTATCTCTATGGCTTCTTTGTAAATAGTTCCCCACGAGCAATCTTCCACTCCTCTATGATTCTCCCATTTTCATAGATTTTTTTTTTTACTGCTTCATTGAGGTATAGTTTATGTGCAGTAAAATGTGCATATTTAGAATGAACAATTTTATGAGTTTTGACACATGTATACGCCCATGAATCCATTACTATAATTAAGATGATGAACCACCAATCTGCTACTTAGCATTGTAGACCAGTCTGCATTTTCTAGAATTTTATATATGGAACATACATCCTGCCCCATAGCTATCATCCTTCCTAGACTGTCACTGCAGTGACCCTTCCCCTTTCCTCACTGTGGGCACCCCTGGTTCCTGAATGCCCTATTTCCTAATTGTTTGTTTCATTCCTTGGCTTTGATGGAGTGAATCTTCCCAGCTCTTTTGAGACCTTGGATGCCCTTATCTTACCTTTATATATGATAGTGAGTTTGCTAGGTAGATAGTTTGACTGGATACAAAAATCTAGGTTGTAACGATTTTTCCTCATAACTTTAAAGACATTGTTTTACAACCTCAGTTTCCTGATGTTGCTGGCAATAAGATGGATTCTATTCTAATTCCTACAGCTTTGTAACCGTTTTTTTCTTCTTTCTTTGGAAATATTGTTCTTGTTCCTGGTTTTCTTTTTTTTTTTTTTTTTAAAGATTTTATTTATTTGACAGAGAGAGACAGAGTGAGAGAGGGAACACAAGCAGGGGGAGTGGGAGAGGGAGAAGCAGGCTTCCTGCAGAGAAGGAAGCCCGATGTGGGCCTCGATCCCAGGACCCTGGGATTATGACCTGAGCTGAAAGCAGACGCTTAATGACTGAGCCACCCAGGCGCCCCTTGTTCCTGGTTTTCTGAAGTTCCATGCTGATGTACCTTGTATGGTCTTCTAAAATTTATGGTGCTTATGGTGTTATGCATTCAGTGGGTTCATTTCTGTCCGTCACTTCTGGAGAAGTATTTTTGATTGTTTGATAACTGAATTCCACTTAATTGGTTTTCTTGGTCTGTTCTTATTAGATCTATGTTTATCGTGATATCAGACCTCTTAGACTGATTCCCACATGCTTTTTATTTCCATTCTTTTGTCTTTTTGGTCTTTGTTGGAGATCCAACTATATCAATTTTTTTTATTGATTTGTAAAATATTTGTCATTATATATACATATTTAAGATTTTATTTATTTATTTATTTGAGAGAGAGAGAGAGCTAGAGAGCGAGCACCAGTGGGGGGAGGGGCAGAAGGAGAGGGAGAAGCACTCTCCCTGCTGAGCAGGGAGCCCCATGCAGGGCTCGATCCCAGGACCCCAGAATCATGACCTGAGCCGAAGGCAGATGCTTAACCGACTGAGCCACCCAGGTGCTCCATGTCATAATATATTTTTAAAGAATTTCCAGAGCTCTTTCTTGTTCTTTGATTATTTTTTCTTTAAAATAGTTTCGTGTAGGCAATGTGTTCTCTCACATCTCTGAGAATGTATCTAAGTTTTATTCTACCTTCTCACTTTTTGTATTTCCTCCTAGTTATTTTTTTTTTTTCTGTTTTGGCCTTTGTGTGTGAGTGTGTGGACTTTCCTCAAAGCTCTGGTGATCCTTGGCTGTCTATTCATGGGAGCTCCATGTACATGTTCAGGACTACTCTTCTGGTGGGCTTCTTGGAGAGTTTCGGGTAAGGTCCCCCAGATGTCAGATCTGTAGGTCTTTTCTCTTGGGTGGACTGGCTTTCCCAGGGAGGAGTCCTAATTTCCCTGGCCTGGGGTAGGTAAAAGCTCCAAGGGGAAGGGAGTAACATTTTAGTATGATATCTAGTATCCAGTGATGCTCTGATATCTAGACTCCAGAGCCTTTTCCTGGTGAGCCTCACCAGATAATAAACCTCCTGCGGGGGAGTGGGGTGGGGGAGTAGTTGCCTGGCTGGGTAGATTGGGGAAGGATACATGGGGTTCTAAACTATTCTGTATGTAGACTAGCAATACCCTTGTCCAGCCTCCAATTCCTGAACCACTCCTGGATCCCGTAGCACAAACCAGCCCACTTTTCCATTGTCTTCCCTCACCCCATAGGCATTTGGCCGAGTGGAGAAAGCTGTAACCTAAGTCTGTTACAAAGGGCCCCTCCATTTTACATCTTCCACATTTTTGTTGTATGTTTCATCCCGTGTCATCTCCTCTCCGATGCATTGTGTTTATATGTGTTTATACTTGTTTAATTCCTTTATTATCCTTTCATTGGGATTTCTGAAGGGAGAGAAGACAAACTCCTACATGTGTTTTGTCAGTTTTAATCCCAGTCTCTTTGTACAACATAATGTCCATTTGTACCACTTATATTCCAGTGACAAATTTCTGTAACTTGCACATTTATTTCCTCTGTTGGATTGTAAGCTCCTGAGGCAAGTGCTTGAAATAGTTTGTGTTTATATTTCCAACAGTGTTGTGTGTCTGGCATCTAATAAGAGCTTAAGGTACATGCATGTATTTAATGTGTGCCAAAACCAAGAGGAAAGAGAGCTGGAAGCGAAAGATGATGGAAGGGGAGAAGCAGAGAGATGATTTCATCCACTGATAGGCAGGGAGACAGAGCTCGGGCTGGGGCGCCAAGGATCCCCAGAGCCGAGCAGAGCCAAGGGAAACCCTGAGTCTTTCTGGATTGGGATTGATCAGCCTTCTCCCCAAATGTCCCTGATCTCAGCAAGTGCATGGCTCTGTAGTTTGGTAAGCTACCCATCTCCCTTCCCCATCTTCTCAGGAAATCCACGGAGAGAGGTGGCTTTGTCACGGAGGGTGGTTGGCTGGGGACCTGTTTTGACAACAGAGTCAAGTCAGGAAGAATGTCTTCTTTTAAATTAAGTGCTAACTTCAAAGAAAAACCTCTGTGTATTTTGTTGGTTGGCTGGTTATTTTATTATTTAAAAAATTTTTTTCTTTGTTTTTCTTCTGAGTAGGCTCCATGCCCAATGTGGGGCTTGAACTCACGACCCTGAGAGTAAAAGCTGCCTGCTCTACCGACTGAGCCAGCCAGGCACCCCTATTTTATTTTGTTTTAATTTGTTTTTATATGTTTCTTTTCCTCCCAAACACTAAGAACTTTATTATCTAACAAGAGGCCCAAAGCCAGGTGATTCTGGAAGCAGAGAGATCAGCTGCTCAACTATATCATCAATGGGGAAGGCTCTTTCCACGTTGCTCCTGGCATTCTTGGGAGTTGTGTCTGCTTAGGCTGGATCCTCTTACAGTGCCTGGATGGCTGCGGTAGGTCATTAAAGAAAAATACATGAGTATTTTCTCTTACAAAAATAGCAGGAGTCCTTGTAGGGAGGGGGGATGAGGAGCTGTTTAATGGCTATAGAGTTTCAGTTTTGCAAGATGGAAACCAATCTGCAGATTGGTTACACAACGAGGTGAATGTATTTAACCCCTGTTGAGCTGTACACTTAAAAATGGTTAAGGTGGTCAATTTTATGTTGTGTGTATTTTATCACAATTGAAAAAAATTTAAAAATATGTTGGGAGTCTTGACCTCTTGGCTTTGGGTGACTTTTAAATCCAGATATTTTTATTCCTGATCTCACTGCCATCAAGAAAGCCAAGCAGTAAGCAGAAATGTTGCCTGTCAGTTAGACATCGAAAGTTCTGGAGCTCATCTGAGAGTCACCACTGCTCAAGGCCAACCTGACACGTCGTGAGGGTTCACGTTGCATTTCTGAATGAGTTTTCAATGTGATGGAGGCGTGACTTCAGTAGTAGACAGTGGCTGGCTGAGGCCTTCATTCTTCAGCGTTAAAGCTAAAGATACTTCTAGAAAGATCAGAGCAGGGCAGGAGCGCCTGGGTGGCTCAGTCATTAAGCGTCTGCCTTCAGCTCAGGTCATGATCTCAGGGTCCTGGGATCGAGCCCCGCATCGGGCTCCCTGCTCAGCGGGAAGCCTGCATCTCCCTCTCCCACTCTCCCTGCTTATGTTCCCTCTCTCACTGTGTCTCTCGCTGTTAAAAAATAAATAAAATCTTTAAAAAAAAAAAAAAAAGATTAGAGCAGGGCTTCCAACCTCAATGTTATCAACATTTGGTGCTGGATAAGTTTCCTGTGGGGCTGTCCTGTGCACTGTAGGAAGCTTAGCAGCATCCTGGCCTCTACCCACTAGATGAGCAGTACCCTCCCCAGCTGCGACCACCAAAAATGTCTCCAGAAGTCCCCTGGGGGACAGAATCACTCTGGTCGAGAACTCTGGGTTAGAGGTGAGGACACTGGTCACGAACCACAAGGACCCTCTTCTCTGACATCGGCTTCTCTTACTGCGGGCACTCGGAAAAAAAATGTCTAGCTTCTAGAATTTAATGAATTGAAAACAAATATTTAAGCTACCATTTATGGAATATTTCCTATGTGCCAAACACTGTTCTGATTCATCTCACTGAATTCTCCGATGTAATTCTTTTTTTTTAAAGATTTTTAAAAAAGATTTTATTTATTTGAGGGCGAGAGAGCGTGAGAGAGAGAGAGTGAGCACAAGCGGGGTGGCGGGCAGAGGGAGAAGCAGACTCCCGGCTGAGCAGGGAGCCCGATGCAGGGCTCGATCCTAGGACTCCGGGACCATTACCTGAGCCAAAGGCAGACACTTAACCAACGGAGCCACCCAGGCGCCCCTCCTCTGATGTAATTCTTTTTTTTTTTTTTTAAAGATTTTATTTATTTATTTGAGAGAGAGAGAGCATGAGAGGGGGGAGGGTCAGGAGGGTCAGAGGGAGAAGCAGACTCCCTGCCGAGCAGGGAGCCCAATGCGGACTCGATCCAGGGACTCCAGGATCATGACCTGAGCCGAAGGCAGTCGCTTAACCAACTGAGCCACCCAAGCGCCCTCTCTGATGTAATTCTTAATAGCTTCACTTGAACGAGAAGGAAGCTGGGCTCAGGCAGGTGCTTGTCCAGCCCTCGGAGCTCGTAAATGGTGAAACCGGATTCAGATGCAGGTCTGTCTCCGTTTATGACTGCCTTGATGTTTAGATGTTTTTTTTCTGTTTTAGATTAATTCGTATAATGATGTTTCAGAGGACTTTGAGCCATATGTGGTAACGTCAGCTTTATCTTATACTTCCCTCGGACACGTGGTGTGAGAAGATGTTATCGGGGACCTGTGAGGGCGGGGAACGTTCTTTTGTGCACTCAACAGCTCTGAGTCCAACATCAAGTGTCTGCGAGTTAGGGGATAGTTACCTTCTTGCATCCCTGGCGAGACAGATGGCTCGGGGGCCCAACATAATCCAACTTCCCAGTCGAAATACTGCTTGAATGTCCCTTAACCAGCAGAGGGCAGACCTGTGGTCCCAATCGACAGAAGTGGGCAAAGAAAATTGTTCTTGAAGGTTTGGAACAGAAGGGGAAAGGCTTGGGAAATTGGCAGCTGCATCCCTTGCTTGTCCAGAGCTGGGGCCGTTTTTTTTATATTTTTGTGGACGGTGTATTTCCTTGTCCTGTTCTTTAAAAAAGTGCATAACCTCCTTCCATAACGATAACGTAAAGTTGGAAGATCACCTGAACTTTGCTTTCCTCCTCCTGACTTACCACTATTAAGCTGATCTTGGTCTGTATTCCAGTGTCACAGGGGCGAGAACTGTCTCCGCTGGGAAATACCTTTAAGAAGGAGAGGGTTTTTCTCTGCATCCTCCTATCTGGTAGGTTCTCAGGGGCTCAGTGGGGCCATGCGTTGAGGCCCCAGCACGCTATCACCAGCAGACCGCTGAATCCAGAAGGGGATGGATGCCTTAAGAGAGGACAGGCACACAGGCGGTCCTTATTTTATGAAAAAGGAAATTACCCACAGAACCTTTAGCCAGAATTCTGTCTGGGCTGAACCTCTGATGAATTTACACAAATCTTCGTTCTTACATGCTCACCTGCATCAAAACCGCAGGAAGGGTAAACAAAAACTTGTCCAAGTTTGTTCCGTTTCCCAGAGAAGCAGGCTTTCCCCTGCTGCCTGACCCTTCTGCTAGCTCCTTGTGTAACTAGCTACGTGCCTGGCAGAGCCATATTAATCATGATAAGCTGTTCATGTGGAGGCTTTTCCTTTCCTGTCCGTGTTACCACCCGCATTTCTGTCGAGTTGAGCGTCTTCAAAATCTCTCTTGGATCAGAGTGGTGGAACGTAGTATTGGGAGCATCTCCTTACCCTTCAAACTCGTCTCCACTCTTCACTCCCAGACATGTCTGATTACGTTCAAGGTTGTTGTTAAGCCTAGTACAATGGTCGTTTGGGAAGAAATCCAAAGAATGTCACAGATTCGGTTTGTTTGATGAAGGAAGAGGAAGGCCCCCCTCTGAGCAATGAGTTTCCTCCAGAAACAGCCCACCTCTTGGATTCAGGTGCTTCCCGTGATTTTAAAGTAATTAGTTCCTTGCAAACGATACGAAAGGACAAAAGTTTCAAGGTGTGGGATCACCATGGCAACGACTCAAATTCCCTGCCTTGCCCAGGTTTCAGAATGAGAGGAACTGGTCATGGCATTCCTCTGAAACTGGCCAAAGCCTCAAGACCTGCAGGATCGCCTATTCAGGGCCAAGAATGCGAATTTTTGCCTCTCCCAGGGCAAAGCGTCCTGTTCTGTGGGTGTGACGGGTGGAATAGTGACTCCCCTGGAAATGTATGTCCCTGTCCTAATCCCTGGATCCTGTGAATATGACCTAACTTGGAAAAAGGGTCTTTGCCGATGTAATTAAGGATCTCATGATGAGATTATCCTGGACTTAGGGTGGGGGGCCCTAAATCCAAAATCGGGTGTTCTTACAAGAAAATGCAGAGGGAGATTTAAAGCGTGGACACACAGGGCAGAGTCCATGTGAAGACAGATGCTGAGGTTAGAACAATGTGTCTGCAAGCCAAGGGATGCCAGGGGCCACCAGAGGCTGGAAGAGGCAGGAAGGTTCTGGGGCCTGGAGCCTCCACAGGGAGCATGGTTCTGCTGAGACCCAAATTGGAGACTTTTGGCCTCTGGAACTGTGAGAGATTACATTTTGGTTCTTTAAGCCCTTTGTTACCACGGCCATGGGAAACTCATATTATGGGTGACTTCTGCTCCCCCCATCCCATGCCTTTCTGTGCTTGAGTTATAGCCAAGAGCCCTTTACCATTGACCGGACAGCACACTTTCTGCATAAGAAAAGAAAAAGGGAAAGCAGATTTGGGGTGGAATGCGCAGCCATCCAGGTCTCATCAGAACCCACCCTGGGGTCCGTGGGTCCCGCCTGGGCTACAGTGCTCATCCTGGGCACCCCGAGAGTGCCACTGTCCCGAACACAAACTCTAGGTCCGGCACCTTGGCCTGTCCTGTCTTTCCGTCTGCCGCAGGCTCACTGGAAAGCTCAGATCCGTGCTGCTACTCCTTTCTCACTCTGGTCAGAATCCCCGTTCTGTGACATCATGAATGGTTTCCATGGAAATGAAAGGTTGAGATAGAATGGTGCCAATGTGCCTCTGAACTTCAGAATTAAACAAGGGCTATTGTTTCTGCCAGCCGTGGGGTTTCATTCATTCTGAAGATGTCACGGGGGGGGGGGGGTTTGGAATGTGGGTCTCTAACTTCCTGATTTTCTGCCATATTCCAGCCCACCTGGCTAATGAAACGTGGAGCGACCTGGGAGCACCTCGGATCTTCACATACTTCGCTCTTCAGGCTCTCTCCTAGCTTTGCCTGTGCGTGGAAATGTCAACAAGGAAGGTGAGATTTGCTGTAAATAACCAGATGGTCCCCATGGGGTAGGCTGCAGGTGAGGTGGAAATCCTAGCAGGAGACATCACAGCCAAAACTTTACCAATCGAAACTCACCTCTGGTTTAGTGCATCAGAACCAGCACACAGAAGGGGAAGGCAGACCCAGGGCAGTGGGCTGGCCCTCATGACCTTGAGGACAGGGGCTGTGAGTCCATACCTGCTTCTTGTCTGACTTCTCCAAGGGTCAGTCTCAGGGAGAAGCAGACCATAACCAGTCCTCTAACTGGCTGCTGGTAACTGATGTGCCTGGGCCGAGGAGCCCTGGTATACTCACCTTACAGGAGACGTCACCTGGTGACTCTTACTTCAGAGTAGGTGGGGTGACTATATATCTATATCTCTATATATATTTAAAGATTTATTTATTTGAGAGAGAGAGAGAGAGCACACAGAGGCAGAGGGAGAAGCAGACCTTCCACCAAGCAGGGAGGCTGACATGGGGCTCGATCCCAGGACCCCGGGATCATGACCTGAGCCGAAGGCAGATGCTTAACTGACTGAGCCACCCAGGCGCCCCTGGGTGACCATATTATCACCCAAACTGGAGTGCTTTTCAGAATGAAAGGAGCTGCTATTAATTATATCAGGCCCACAACAGGCACAATGTAGACTGTCCCTGGAAAAGAGGGACATTTGGTAGCCTTACCTTAAGGCCAACCAGTACTGCACTCCACAAACGATCTCAGTGTTGAAGTGCCCCTTGACTCAGTGCTTGGACCTCTCTCTCTCTCTTTTTTTTGACTTTTACATATTCCCCACACCAGCACCGTCCAGTGGAATTTTCTGCAGGGCTGGGAATGCTCTGTATCTCTGCTGTCTGATATAATAGCCACTAGTCAAATGTAGCTCTCGAGTACTTGAGATGTAGCTCATGTAACTAAGGAAATAAAATTTAAATTTTATTTAATTTTTTAAAAGATTTTATTTATTTATTTGTCAGAGAGAGCGTGAGCAAGAGTGAGTGAGAGAGAGAGAGAGAGAGTACAAGCAGGGGGAGTGGCAGAGGGAGAGGGAGAAGCAGGCTCCCTGCTGAGCAAGGATTCCCCATGCGGTACTTGGGGCAGATGCTTAATGGACTGAGCCACCTAGCTGCGCCTAGATTTTATTTAGTTTTAATTCATATAAATTTAAATGGCCACATCTGGCTAGTGGCTATTGTGTTGCACGGTGCAGACCTAGATAGTTTCATGGCTCTGTTTCTGACTCCCAAATTTGTCCAACCGCCCCAACCTCTCCCCTAACGTCCAGACCCATATATATCCAATTTGATGTATTTACTTGTATGTCTAATAGGCATTTCAAACTTAACATAGGCAAAACTCACCTTCTGATCACAATATGATACCACTTTGAACGCATTAGTGTCGCTATTCAAAACAAACAAACAGAAAGTAGCAGGTGTTGGCAAGGATGTGGAGAAACTGGAACACCGGGCACCTGCCCATGGGAACATAAAATGGCACAGCTGCTGTGGAAAATGATAGGGCAATTCCTCACAAACTTAAACAGGATTACCATATAATTGAGGATTCTACAAAGAACCGGAAGTGGGCACTCAGACATTTGTTTTTTGTTTTTTTTAAAGATTTTATTTATTTATTTGAGAGAGAGAATGAGAGAGAGAGAGCATGAGAGGGGGGAGGGTCAGAGGGAGAAGCAGGCTCCCTGCCAAGCAGGGAGCCCGATGCGGGACTCGATCCCGGGACTCCAGGATCATGACCTGAGCCGAAGGCAGTCGCTTAACCAACTGAGCCACCCAGGCGCCCGGCACTCAGACATTTGGACACCCCTGTTCTTAGCAGCGTTATTCAGGATGGTTGAGAGGTGGGAACAGCCCAAGTGTCCATCAACAGCCGAATGGATAGACAAGGGGTGGTCCATGCACACATGGAGTGTGATTCAGCCTTAAAAAAGAAGCAGATTTTGACATGCAACCATGGGGATGAGGCTTGAAGTCCCTCCATCATGCTAAGTGGAATCAGCCAGTCACAAAAGAACAAGGATTGTGAGGTCCCACTTATGTGAGGTTCCTAGAGTAGTCAACTTCTAGACACAGCAGGATGGTGATTGCCAGGAGCTGGGGAGCATCGGAGTGTTCAAGGAGTCCGGAGTATCACCTGGGGGAAGATGTAGAAGTTCTGGAGGTAGATGGTGCTGTGGTGGCACCACAAGGAACGTATTAGGTGCCACAGAGCTGTAGGGTTAAAGATGGTCGAAAGGGTAAATTTTGTTATGTAAAAAACCAGACTCTGCTGCCATTTCCTTCAAATCCGCTCCTTTCCTGCAGACTTTTCATCTCAATACCAACTCGATTTTTCCATTTGTTGAATCTAAAGACCTTTTCTTTCTCTTACAGTCCACATTCGGCACACCTGCGCATCTCAGCCCTACCTTCAAATACATGCACTCAGAGCCTCACCACATGTCACATCACTCAGCACGCTGGGCCCCAGATCACCCCTCCACACACATGCCCACTGACTTCTCACGTCACCTGGAGCCACAGCACGTCTTGGCTCTGACCCGAAGGCCCTGTGTTATCTGTCCTGCTGCACAGGACTCCTCCTTTTCCTCAGACACCCCAGGAGTGTCCCTGCCTGCTCTTCTCTCTGCCCGCAGTGCCCTTTGCCCCAAATCTGCATGGCCCGGCCCCAGCCCCCACCTTCTTAGGTGTGCACCCCTATCTCAGCGGGCCCTTCCCAGGTCACTCTGTCAAAACTTTCAGTACCCCTTCCCGTCCCCCCACTTCCCCTCCCCCACTTCCCCCTTCCCCACTTCCCCCTCCCCCCACTTCTCCCCTCCCCCCACACTTCCTATCCTTCTTGCTTGGTTTCGTCTTTTTCTTATTCACATTCATCAATAGCTAACATATTATATATTTTATTCATCTTGTTTATTTTCAGCCTCCCCACTAAAATGTATGATGTTTAAGGCAGGGGTTTTAAAATCTCTTTTGTTCTCTGCTTCCCCCCCGCCCCACCCCATGCCCAGATCGGCACCCAACATACAGCTGGCACTCAATACATATTTGTTAAATTAATGAAGGAATCCCGACGGTGAGGGAATTGCTCAGGACCCGTCTCTTTCAGGGACTCTTCTTTGACTTACATGAACACCCTAATCTGTTCAGTGTTCAGTCAATGTGAAGCACCTTCATAAGCTCGGTTTTCTTTTCATCTAAGTCCATGGTTCTCAGGGTGATGGTGTCCCCTCAGGGGACACTTATCAGGAGACATTTTTATTTTATTTATTTAATTTATTTATTTTTATTTTTTTAAAGTAGACTCCACACCCAGCACAGAGCCCAACATGACCCTGAGATCAAGACCCGGTTTGAGATCAAGAGTCGGATGCTTAACCGACTGAGCCACCCACGTGCCCCTGTCAGGAGACATTTTTGGTTGTCACAGGGGGCAGGAGGTGTGTCCCTGTACCTCTAGTTGGACAGCTAGGACACAGGACAGCTCCCCACAACAAAGAATTAGCCCGGCACAATGTCATTTGTGCCGAGGTGGAGAACCCCTCATTCAACCTAATCCATATGGGTTGCTACCTAGGCTGCATGTAATGAGAGGTGAATTCCTTTCAGGCTGTTTTAGGCTGAACTGTGTCCTTCAAAAAAGATATATTGGAGTCCCAATCCTCAGTACTTCACAATGCGACCTTATTTGGAAATTGGGTCTTTGCAGAGGTCATCAAGTTGAGAGGAGGTCGTTAGGGTGGGTCCTAATCCAGTGTGACTCGTGTCCTTATAAGGAAGGGAAACCTGGATGTAGACCCACACCCAGGGAAGACCAGGTGAAGACAGAGGGAGGGATGGCCATGCTGCTGGAACCATGAAGGCTCCAAGCCGGCTTCAGCCCGGGGACGGCAGGACTTCTGTCCACCACCGAAGCTGGAAGCCACAGGGAAGGATCTTCTTCCCTCGGGCCCCCAGGTCCTCAGGTAGAGCTCCCGCCTGCCCACACCTTGGCCTCCAGACTGTGAGAGAGTTTGTTTTTTTTAAAGATTTTATTTATCTATCTGTCAGAGAGAGAGAGCACAAGCAGGGAGAACGGCAGGCAGAGCAGGGAGCCCGATGCGGGACTAGATCCCAGGCCCCCGGGATCACCACCTGAGCCGAAGGCAGACGCTCAACCAACTGAGCCTCCCAGGTGTCCCGTGACTGTGAGAGAGTTTTAAACCACCTGGTTTTTGGCACTTTGTTAGGGCAGCCGCAGGAAACTAAAACAAGGGCAGAGCTGCTGCTACATCCAAACTTGATACTAATGGGGTTGATAACCCTGTGACAATTAAATTAGTGTCTGGGAAAAATGAAAGATTTCACCAGGATGGTGGTTAGAGTCTCATATGGGAGGAGAGACAAGAATATTTAGTCTTTTGGGTATTACGAAACTCATGACCTAGAGTCGGCCAAGAGCACTTGGATAATAGATGTTCAAAGCCACCAGTCGCCAAAGCCTTTCATGGGAAAATTACCCCAGCACAAAGTGCTTTTTGCTAATATTAACTTTGGTTCTATTTCAGATCAATGGAGGCAAAAAACCAGGAGATCCCATAAATCCCGTTGAGCCTGTCACAGCTGCCAAATTATGCCCTGATAAAGCTTTTGGCGGCTAAAGATATGGCCGTTCACCCGGGGTGAATGCGACTGGGGGGGGCTTTCTGGAGAGCATCTGGCCCGCGGTGGGGACACTTGTCATAGAGTGTTATCTGAAGGCTCTTTGGCTCTAAAGAAGGGTGAAGTTTTTTTTTTTAAAGATTTTATTTATTTATTTGAAAGAGAGAGAATGAGAGCACATGAGAGGGGGGAGGGTCAGAGGGAGAAGCAGACTCCCCGCCGAGCAGGGAGCCCGATGCGGGACTCGATCCCGGGACTCCAGGATCATGACCTGAGCCGAAGGCAGTCGCTTAACCAACTGAGCCACCCAGGCGCCCCAAGAAGGGTGAAGTTTTGAACGTGATTATTTCTAAATAAATAAATAATAAAGATAATTTAAAAATAAACAAAGATCTGGATTTAAAGGCTACTTTTTTTTTTTAAAAGATTTTATTTATTTATTTGAGAGAGAGAGAATGAGAGACAGAGAGCACGAGAGGGAGGAGGGTCAGAGGGAGAAGCAGACTCCCTGCCGAGCAGGGAGCCCGATGCGGGACTCGATCCCGGGACTCCAGGATCATGACCTGAGCTGAAGGCAGTCGCTTAACCAACTGAGCCACCCAGGCACCCCTAAAGGCTACTTATTGTCCCCGGACCAAGATTAACGGTGAGTGGCAAGTTTTCGTGAGAGATAATGTCTTTTCACATATAAAAGATCCTATTGATTTCCTGTTGGTATTATTTGGAAAATGTGCACTGTGTATGGAGCAGAGACAATCTTCCATCACTTGCTTTATGGGAAGAGAATGGTTATTGTATCTCTTCCCATAAAATATAATCTCTTTTCCTCTTCCAAAAATCTACCTGTTCCTCTGGGAATTTCCAGCTGTAATCTGGGGAAGTGGATTGATTTTTTTTTTCTTTTCTTTTCTTTTGCATGTGCCAGTATTTTTATATTGGGCTTCTTTACATTTTCTCATTGTTCTCTGGAGTCTGGCTTTTCTAGATTGTTATTTGAGCCCATCTAAAAATTCCTTTAAAATCAGTGCCATCGGGGCGCCTGGGTGGCTTCAGTTGGTTAAGCGACTGCCTTCGGCTCAGGTCATGATCCTGGAGTCCCGGGATCGAGTCCCACATCGGGCTCCCTGCTCAGCAGGGAGTCTGCTTCTCCCTCTGACCCTCCTCCCTCTCATGCTCTCTGTCTCTCATTCTCTCTGTCTCAAATAAATAAATAAAAAATCTTTAAAAAAAAAATACATAAAATCAGTGCCATCGAAACACACACATGATGCTGGATGTCAGGTTCCCTGTGACTTGCTTAGGAAGAGTGCCCCTCCCTTATCCTCCAACCCGGGGCTGGTGTGAGCCCCTAGGAAGGCTTTGGAGGCAACGAGAGGTTGCCTAGCATGTTGCAACAGGATGAAAATGCAAAAAACCAAATCACCGAAGGAAGGAAATGTTCTTTCTGAGCATTGGGGTTCTCAGCATTACCTCCGGGCATTTCTTCAGGATCAATGAAGATACAAGGGCAAAGTCCTTCATATTTAAATATCGTGCTCCGAGCAGCGGCTTCCCAAGCTAATGAGTTTGGCCGCGAAGAGCCCAGCAATGCAGCCCTGTCCAGATCTTGCACGGGGAGGTCTGCAAACTATAGCTCCAAGCTGCAAAGCCCGTCCTGTGGCTCTGTCTTCACCTCTTTATTAACACAGACCCTCCCTCAATTCTCCTAGCCCAAACCTACGCACTCTGCCAGGTGCAATCCCTCCACAGCCCCCCGCCACACTTTCTGCCCTCTACGCTGGTTTTTCTCTCTTCCCCGAACCCCCGTGGTATCCTGGATGGCCCCGTCCCAGCCAGCACTGGATTACGACCACCTCTCATTCTCTCTGTATGTGTGCTATTCTTCAGGACTACCGTGGGCCTACTCTTCATGCTTTACTCCCCTTTCTCTCCCTCCACTTCTGGGCTATGCCTGGAGCCAACCTGTTTATTCTGCACTATTGCTAGATGATTTTTTTTTTTTAAAGCCTAAAAAAAAAGTATATATATATATATATATATATATATATGCTTGTGTGTGTTATGGGCTGAAATGTGTCCCCCCAAATTCACACATTGAACTCCTAACCCCCAGCACCTCAGAATGTGACTGTATTTGGAGAGGGGGTCTTTAAAAGGGTGGTTAAGTCAAAATGAGGTCATTAGGGTGGGCCTTGATCCAACAGGACTGGGGTCCTTATAAGAAGAGGAGGTGAGACTCACCCAGACACACAGAGGGACCACCACGTGAGGACACAGGGAGAAGGTGGCCAGCCATAAGCCAAGCAGAGAGGCCTCAGAAGGAATCAACCTGCCAATACTTTGCTCTCAGACGTCCAGCTTCCAGAACGGTGAGGATATAGATTCCTGTCTGTGGCACTTCGTTACGGGAGCCTTAGAGAACTAGTCTGATCAACTGGTCACAGACCTTGTGACACAGGACAAAGGCCAAATTTCTTAGCTTGGTGTTCAAGACCCTTTATGTCCTTGTCTCACCCCACATTTCCAATCTGTCTCCTTCCTTCCTATTGTATCCTTCCGGGCACCCTCTCTGGGTGACTCCCAGGCTCCTCCTACCCCAGATTCCCTCCCATCCCTGCCCCTTGTCCTCAGTGCATTTTCTTCCCAGACAGCTCTCTCCTCTTCCCCCAGATGCAGATCCAAACCAAGGCCAACCCAAGCCCAAATCCTCCCAAAGCTTCAGCGATAATCCATTAACTAGGGAAGAATCATAGAGATTTATTGTGGATCATGCTGTGTTTTTCGAACTGTGCTCCTCGGGATCCCGCTCAGGGGCTACCATGTGTAATGGGGGATGCAGCAACAGAAAAGGGTCAGCCCCTCCCAGCCATCCACCAAGCAGAAAGCTGCCAGACTTTTTTCTGTGTGATTTGTTTGCCTTTCCACATGTTATTTAAAAAAAGGGTTCTGTGGTGCTGGAGAGTGCCACCGAAAATCCTATCCTGGATGGAATGACAACAAAATGTCTGAAAAAGTCATACAAAGCTGATGGTCCTTGCTCAGGAAACACTTAGGCTAAACAAAGCCCGTAACACTTTTATCTAGATTTCCTAGAACTATACTCATTGCAAGGGATAAACTCAATTATCAAAACTCATTGACTCCGAAAATGTAACTTCCATATACTACTGCCCATTCCAATTCATCAGACAAGCAGCTGTTACGTTGTTAATGTAATCATGACTTGCCTGGTTATTAATCTATTTTCTAAGTATGAAAGGATGGCTGTTTGGGTTCTCTGATACAGATGTGGACATTTGCCAGGTCACATCTAGCCGGGGGGTTTGTTGAACAATGACTTCATGAAGAACTCAATTCCTGTCCCCTTCGGCTTACCTTAGGGCTGTCTTCTCAGGCTCGCTTTTTCTCTATTGTAATCTAAAAATTAAATTTCAGTCTTTATGATTTATGCAGTGCTATTTCTTTCAGATTTTAACAGCACATCTTGTATGTTAGGGAGGTCTCAATGAGGCAAGGAGGGGGAAAGTCTGTAATTATGTCCCTCACAGAATTAAGCAAATGTCCCTCTCCAAAGTTTGGAGGACATTTCCTTGGACCTTTTTGTTTCAGAGTTCTGGCCAGAAGATTTCCCACCCGCAGGACTTAATGCTTTCTTCAACCAGCCTTTCAGTATCAAATACCAAATATCCACCTGTGAACATACAGTGGGTGTACTGAATGCCCATGGGATAAACGAATCAGGAACGTGTGGCTAAATCTTCCCCGTAGAAATACGCAAGTTCTTCCTCATTCCCCGTCCCCCGCCCCCCAACCTGCCAACACACAACCAGCTCTTGAGTCTTAGATCCCTGGGTATTTTCAGAGAGAAAGGCAAGTCCCTTGGAATCAAGGTGAGTTTATTTGTTCTGACACAGATGGATGTTCTGTTGAGACGTGAACCCTCTTCCTTCCCTCTCCTCTGCTTTTTCTCATAAAATTCCATAACTAGATTCATAAGTCAGTATCATCCATCTGATTACTCTGTTTCATCAGAGATTCCTATGTCATAGATTTCCTATGTTTCTGATCAGTTACCATGGATATGGTTTCGGTTATCAGAGTTCTCAGTAACTGCAAGCTGTACTTTGTGGGCTTCACCCACTGTAAGGACTAATCTGGGCAAAGCTCTCAGGATAAACCTTGGTTATTTGTTTGTTTTTAATCCCTTTTCATGGAAGTAGAAGAATTAGAGATCCAGGGGAAACAGTAAGGGAGGGGAACTGAAGAGTTTGGCCATATGCTTGTTTATTATCCAACATTTGCATCTCATCCTCACGCAGAGCATACATTCCGAACGTGGTTGAAGCTTTGGGGATACTTCCCTTGGAGACGGCGGAATTTGGGGACGTTTTAATCATTTCCTTCCTCTCCGGTCATGCTCGTCACACCACAGCATAATTACTTGTTTACCTGTCTGCTTCCTCCCCTCCCCCAAGGCTACACCCTGAGGTCCTTGAGAGCACCCCCCCCTCCCCGCTCATCACCGCATCCCCAGATCCTGGCGGAGTGCCTCGGCTCCTAGTTCTGAGTATGTGTTGAATGAATGAAGGGCTCTTTTCTTGTATGTTTCTCCTCTTAGCTGAAAAGTGCAGTTAAATCTAAGATCCCTTGAGACTGGGTTCCTCTGGTTGTGAAAAAAACCTGCTGAGAGAACAGGGGAGAATAGCAAGGGGCACCTTCAAAGCTCACAGATTTAGGGCCGCTCTGGATGCAGGGCTGCCCTCGGGCCCTCGGGAGCAGGAGTTTGTGGGTTTCACTCTGCCCATCATTCGGGGAGGCTACTTCCTCCATTCCCCACTCTCCTGCTTCTCACCTTTCACTCAACATCTCTGCTCTATGGCTTCTGCTGTCCCCGCTTCCCGCTCACAATTTCAGTTGCACAAGACCCACTGTGGCCTCTCGGACTTCTTTTTGTGTTGGAATGTTTAAACTGCAATTTTGAACATTAACTAGTCCCCCTTCTCTTTTGCTCCCAAGTTTCTTCCTTCAAATGCCCAGAGCAACAGTCTGGTCCAACCCATCTTTCTCTACAGGGCAATATGTAACCAATGGATGGTTGGTCCTCAGGTGAGGGTACCCTTGTCCCAAACAAGTATGGCTAGAGGTCAATGTCATGTGCTAGAAAACATGGCTGCTCATGACAGCTTTCACCAAGCGATATGGGCAGCACTGGTGCGTCATGTGGATTTGTCTCTACAACACCCAGCATCGTGGAGCAGAAATGTGAAGCAGGGGCTGAACCTCAGCTGGGTGGGGGAGGGGCTGCTGAAGCCAATCACGGTAACTTTACCTCCCCCGTTCTTAGGTTCTCAAAGAATCCACGGGTGGGTCAGTGCACAGCCTTGTTGTGAGCCGTTGGTGGGGCCAGAACTGCATCCATTTTTGTTTCCATCCTGAGGATGATGTCATTGCCCAAGAGGGCAGAACCCAGAGCAAGGTGGGGAAACTGAGGCAGAGCCAGCGGATTAGGTAGGTCCCGAAGCCCAAGCTTTCTCTTGACCTTTAGTCATGTGATCCGATACATTTCCTTGCTGCCGAAGCCAGTTTGCTTTGGGTGCTTGTACTTTGTGGCTGAAAGCACACAGTGGAGGGCTAAGGGGTAGGAGGTAGGGGCAGTTGGGGGAGTCTTGCGGCATGGGAGACAATGGGTCGTACGTATGCCTCAGATGGTTAATTCTGAATCTCAGCGGGAGCTGGGCCACTTTCACAGGTGGCTGACCTGGGCAATCACACAGGGTCCTGTGCTTGGCTTAATGCTCTGTGGTTGCTGTCTTGAAATTCCTAAAAATTTTAAAATGGAGGTCCGCGTTTTCATCTTGCACCAGCCCCACAAATTATATAGCCAGTTCCAGGCAGGTGATACAATATATGGAAAAGCAGTTGTAAACTGTAAAGCACTATACAAAACATTCCTTTTATTATTTATAATCCTCCTGTCCTTCCTCCCAGGGACCAACACTACTGTGTGGACCCCCTATGTGCAGTCACTGGTCTTCCTGCCAGGAAACCTCCTGTTCACACAATCCAATGGTGTGCTGCCAGAACCCAATAACCTGCATAGGCAGTAGGTGGGCTCAGACCCTCCGGGCTTCCATGGGAATATGGAGAGAAAGGTGGAGAATCATTGCTGATAGAAATTTCTTTTCCATTTCTAGGAATTTGGGGAAGCACATGGCCAAACTGAAACTAATTGTTTAACTGCTAAACAAGCAAGCAAAGCAAACACACACACACACACACACACACACTACTAGGTTTGCTAAGATCCCCATTAAATCCACTGCCCTGTGTGCAATCTTCCTCTGCCCTTCAGTGACCTGTGTTGGACCCAGGGGCCGAACTGTTCTACCTTCATCCTTTGTGTGTGCACACACGTGTGTGCCCTCATGACTCTCAGACAGAAGGAATGGCTGTCTGGCTCAGCTTTGTCCTTTCATCTTGCTGATATTGTTACTGAGTGAGCGTTACTTTGGAGATAATTAATGTGTCCCATTTTAGTGCAAAAATATACCTTGTCTCAGGTCACATGACAAATGTAACCATAAAAAGTTTAAAATGCTATTATTTAAAATTTATTTTCTCATAAAAAATTGTTCCTGCAATGATCATAATTTGAATAACTTACTCCATAGTTATGATCCATTACGCCCTGGCCCGGGTCCAGGTTTGGTAATCCGGGAGCCGCGTGAGATCCCAGTCGGGAGTTAGGACTTCGACAACCATGGTCTCGATTAGCGAATCGTTCCTGGGAGGCTCAGTTCTGTGTCTGCCCCATTTTGCATCCACCTGAAACTCAGGTTGCACATTATCCATTTTACACTCCTTCCTCCCCACCCCTAAAATGGCATTTCTTTGTGAAATTACTGTGGAGGTATAGAGATTTTTAAAAAGTGGACTTTACTCCTTACATAAGGAGAAGTGCATGACGCTGGCTAGAATCGTCAGGACTAATGACCCCTTTGTGCTTCAGCAGTGATTCTAAAGTCTTCGCTTTGGGGATCCCCCTCCGCCAAGATTGTCTGATCTCTGGGCATCGGAAGTGCTTGGAAGCAGGGTTCCATGGTCATCATTTAGTAATATCCTGTGGCATACTCCCCGCCTGACCCGTTTGGATCAGTGTGCACCCTCTCTGCAGGAACACCCTTCCCCTAGTGGTCAGTGGGTGCTGTACCCCCCAAACCCACAGGGGTCCTGGGCAGTGCCTACCCTGAGTAAAATTCTCACATGTGGCAGATACGAAATCATGGACCATCGACCTCCAGTGCCAACCTGCATGGGCAAGGTCAGGATTTAGAAAACGTTCACCTTCCAAACCAGGAGAGCTCACCACACCTGAGTAGCCCACCGCCGTTAGCCTCACCCCCACCCCACCCCTGTTTGCTCCCTGGGCCAGCAGGCATCGGCATACCCGGGCACTTGTTAGAAATCAGGATCTCGGGGCACCTGGGTGGCTCAGGTGGTTAAGCAACTGCTTTCGGCTCAGGTCATGATCCTGGAGTCCCAGGATCGAGTCCCGCATCGGGCTCCCTGCTCAGCAGGGAGTCTGCTTCTCCCTCTCCCGCTCCCCCCTCTTGTGCTCTGTCTCTAAAATAAATAAATAAAATCTTAAAAAAAAAAAAATCAGGATCTCTGGCCTTACTCAGACCTGCTGAATCAGACGCTGCATTTTAACCAGCTCCCCTGGTGAACATGTGCACATTCAAGTTGGAGAGGCACGGGTCTCGAGGGCCAGACCCCATTTGGGCTGCCTCCTCACACACCTATGTCTCCTTCTCTCCCACCCCCTCTTGCAGCTGTCTGGGGCTTTGACTCCAGCAGCTTGAAGGAAGCATCAGGGAAATGTCTCTGTTGCTCTTTCTGTCTTAGCTTCTGGGAGTTGGCAAACAGCAAAGGCACCGCCTGGCAGGGCTCAGCGAGCCCTGCAGCTGGGTGGGAGCGGGGCCTGTGGCCGGCCAGCCTGGGGGCCCTGCCGGTCCTCCTGTGCCTCCTCTCTCCTGGGCAGTGGTTCTGGACAGCTGGCTAAGGCAGCGCTGGGCGCCTGGTCCCTCCTCTGGTGCCCCAGCCTCTCAAGAGCCGAGGAGAAGGTGTGAAATCACTTTGACCTTGGCGTCTAGTCTGATCCCTCTCCCTCTGAAAGTGCTTCTACATGTTAGCCTGGTACGTTCTGAGCGCTGTGGAGTTTTGGCAGAGCGTCCGATAAGTATTTTTAGTTCCTTCCTCCTTAATGTTTGCCAGAAAACCACAGTCATTACTCATGAGCAGGGCAAATTTCCTTCCTCTCGGTCTCCAGAAGAGTTTGGGTCTGCCCTCAGATGCCCACTGAGGGTCCCCTGCCCTGGCTTTGGAGCCGCCTCTGGAATCAGCATGAAGCCAAACACCCAGCACAAAGCATAACGCCGTGTCATTTTTTAACAGAACGAGCCCCAACTTTAAAAAAAATGTATTTTTAAAAATTGTAGTAAATACATATAACAGAAAAAGTACCATTTTAACCATCTGAAGTGCATACAGTTTGTTAGCATTAAGTAATTCACAGTGTTGTGCACCCATCACTATCCTCCGTCTCCAGAACTTCATCTTCTCAAACGGAAAATCTGTCCTTACGAAACGCTCACTCCCCATCCCCGTCCCCCAGCCCCAGGCTCCCACCCTTCTCTCCGTCTCTGTGAGTCTGACTCCCCTAGGACCTCACAGAGATGAATCACACGGTATTTGTCCTCTTTTGATGGGCACACTCCGGTGAGCATAATATTTTCAAGGTTCATCCACGTCTAGCGTCCTAAGCTTTTAAATAAATCACTCCTGTAATAAGAGTAATGCTAAATTAAAGCACATCTACATTTTTTGTTTTAAGCCAGTAGTTTCTGATTAGCCCTAGCGTATGTTTGCTAAGACAGGGCAGCTCTGCTTTCAAAAAAGGGATAGCAAACTAGGAGGATACCGAGCATAGACCACCCCTCGGCTCCTTCGTGGGCATGGTCTGGGGAAAGCTGCCTTGGCCCCATCAAAGTCTACAGGATTAGGGTTTAGATCTGTCCACAAATGCCAAGACGCCAGTTACCTCTGCCAAGGGGAAAGTGCCTGCATCCTCAGCATCTTCAATTCTGGTTCCCTGTGTGGATCTTATTTTTAATGGCAGTAACTTCTAGACCACCAGGGACAAGGCTCCCTCAGAAAAATCTCACCATTGGTGGAGGGATAATGGCCCTAAGGATCTAGTTCAGTAAACACAGGATTCTTTTGTGATGCACTTTCCAAATGAAGCGCACACTTTGGGATTAATTAAACTCTTTTCTAGCAGCCTGCCAGTGTAACCTTTCTTTTATGCTTCTTAGGGGGGCACACGATGTAAAAAGTCAAATCTATTATGTTCATGACTTGGAGGGAAAGATCTGGGACAAAATTACCTTACACACTGTTGTGTTTTTTTTTTTTTTCTTTTCCTGAGTGTTGGATCAAATGGAGAGCTCTCTGAGCTGTGTGCCTGCTAAACAATAGATTTGACCCAGAAGAGTGATTTAGAATTAAAGTCATACAGACTGCTGGTGCCAGTGTGAACCCCTGATTTCTTGGCTCACTTGGGGGGATATTCAAGAGGCACACAAAAGTTGAGTGCTGGCTGCTTAAACCATAGCCAAGTTCTTGTTCCAATCTTGCAGCGATTTTGATGCATAACATTTAATTAATTTTACAGTTAATTCTTTTCACTGTTCCTTTTTTGACTGTCACTCTCTGATCTCTCAGCTGGTTGGGAAAAGTCTGTGTCAGTCATTACCCTTGCTGGAGCCCAGACAGGGTCATCTGGCCACAGCAGCAGGCACGCAGCCGAGACAAGATTTCAGCACGAGGACAGTTTCCTGGAAGAAGCTTGGTCGAGAAGCTCCATCTCTGTGTCCCATGAGTACCTCTCAGAGCTTCCCTTTCCCTGGCCTCAACCTCCAGGAGCTTTGAAAAAATGCTTGCATTTTTAAGATCTCCCCCACCCCCCATGTCAAAATAACACACACACACACACACACACACACACACACACAGAGCAACAAATAAGTAGAAAAGAGATAATGTTGAAAAGCAACTTTCTCCCCCGATACCCCCCAGCCCTCCCCCTAAAGTGACTTTATCTGTTCCTTGTTTTAATTCTTCCAGAGTTGGCCCGTGCTGCTCTAGGATTATACCTCTGCTCTTGGCTTTGTCAATTTTGGGCACTTACCTTTTGACTCCTAACTAGAAAGATAAGGCTTTAGCTCATCCAACTCCATCCTTTCCCCTTCGCCCTTTTCTTTTCTTTTAAGATTTTATTTATTTATTTGACAGAGAGAGACACAGCGAGAGAGGGAACACAAGCAGGGGGAGTGGGAGAGGGAGAAGCAGCCTCCCCGCAGAGCAGGGAGCCCGATGCGGGACTCGATCCCAGGACCCTGGGATCATGACCTGAGCTGAAGGCAGTCGCTTAACCAACTGAGCCACCCAGGCGCCCTCCTCTTCGCCCTTTTCTGTCCTTTATGTTTATAAGTGCTTTCTTGAGCCAGCATGCACATACCATAAAATTGACCTTGTTCAATTGTACAGTTCAGTGGTTCCTTAGCGTGTTCACAAAGTTGTGCAACCATGTCTAAAACCAGCACGTTTTGTATTTTGTCCCCCTCTAAGAAACCCTGTCTCCATCAGCAGTCAGTCCTTCATTCTTCCCTCCTCCCAACCCCGGCAACTACTCATTCTCCACATCCTCACCAACACAAGATATCTGTCTGTCTTTTTTTCTCATGGTCCTCCTAGTGGATGTGAAGTGGTTTGTGACTGTGGTTTTGACTTGCATTTTCCCTAATTACTAATGATTTTGAGCATCTTTTTATGAGCTTACTGGCCATTCATAGATCTTCTCTGGAGTAACGTCTACGCAGGTCTTTTGTCTTTTTAAATTGGATTGCTTGTTTATTGTTGGGGTGTCATAATTCCTTACGTATTTTGAATACTAGATCGTTATCCTATACGTGATTTGCAAATATATACATATGTATTTTCTACCAATTTATGGGTTGTCTTTTCACTTTCTTGATGGTGTCCTTTGAATCACAAGTATTTTAAATTTTGACCAAGACCAATTCATCTATTTTTTCTTTTGCTGTTCGTGCTTTCAGTGTTATATCTAAGAAATCATTGCCTAATCCAAGGTCATGAAGATGTACTCCTGTGCTTTCTTCTAAGATTTTTATAGTTTCAGCTCTCACATTTAGGTCTCTGGGGGATTATGTTGAATCTGTGGGCCAGTTTGGGGAGCTGCTATCTTAACGATGTTGAATCTTCCAGCCCATAAACATGGATTCCACTAATTTAAGTCTTCCTTAATTTCTTTCAATAATATTTTGTGGCTTTCAGTTTTTGATGCAGTTGTAAGTGGAATTGTTTTCTTAATTTCATTTTCAGATTGTTGTTAGTGTACAAAAATATAATTGATTTTTATATATTGATTTTGTATCCTGCAGCCTTGTTGATCTTGTTTATTCGTTCTAATAGTGTGTGTATGTGTATACCTTAGGATTTTCTATATATAAGAGCACATCATTTGTGAATAGTTTTACTTCCGTTTTCCCAGTCTAGATGCTTTTTTTTTTTGGCTGAATCGCATTGGCTAGAACTTCCAGTTAAGTGGTGAGATTGGCCATCCTTGTCTTATTCTTGATCATAGGGGTAAGTATTCAGTCTTTCACTATGAAGTGTGCTGTTAACTGTGGGCTTTCCATAGATGCCTTCATCAGGTTGAGGAAGTTCCCTTCTATTCCTTGTTTGTTAAGTGCTGTTAAGTGAAGGAGTGGTGGTTTTGGTCAAATGCTTCTTCTGTGTCTATTGAGGTGATTATGTCCCTTTGTCCTTTATTCTATTAAGATGGTGGATTTTCACAGGTTAAACTAACACTGCATTTCAGGGAGAAATGCCACGCGGTCATATAATTCTTTTTATATGTTGCTGGATTTTATTTGCTAATATTTTGTTGAGGATTTTTGCATCTGTCTTCAAAAAGGATATTGGTATGTGATTTTTTTGGGTGATGTGTTTATCCAGTTTTGGTATTGGGGAATGCCAGCCTCATAGAATGAGTTGGGAAGTGTTCCCTCTTGCTTTATTTTCGGGAGGAGTTTGTGAAGGATTGGTATTAATTCTTGTTCAAACATTTTGTAGAACTCACCAGTGAAGCCATCTAGGCCTGGGCTTTTGTGTGGGAGGGTGGGTAGGTGGGGGAGTTTTTGATTACTAATTCAGTCTCTTGTAGGTCTATTCGTATTTTCTATTTCCTTTTTTTTTTTAAGAAAGAGAGGGAGAGAGCGCATGCGTGTGTTCATGAGCAAGCAGGCGGGGAAGGGCAGAGGGAGAGGGAGAGAGAGTCCAAAGCAGGTTCCACACCCAGCACAGAGCCTGATGCAGGGCTCCATCCCATGATCCTGAGATCATGACCTGAGCCGAAATCAAGAATTGGATGCCTAACCCACTGAGCCACACAGGTGCCCCATATTTTCTATTTCTCGAGTCCCTTCTTGAGTTTTCCCTGTTTTCTTAATGTTTGATATTTACATTATTATTTTAAACCTTCTAAAAGTCATTTTCTTAACTTTAAATAATGGGCTTATGTCTTGATTTCTTGTACATCAACTGTCCACAATCTCACTTGATCCTCTACTTTGTCAGATAAGGATATTTATACCCATTCTTTTCTCCCTCCTTCCTTGTTATATCCATTAGCTTTCACAATAACAGGGTAATATTTGCATTCTGACAACACAACCAAATCTTGGGGGCTATGTCTACAGTGTGAATTGGGAAGTTAAAAAACCAATGAATGGCTTTACGTCATGATGACATCCTCAGGAGTGTTTGATGCCAAGAGTGAACTCTGTGTCATCTTTCCAAATATTAAAAAAATTATTATTATATTCCATTGATTGCTTAAAATTATGACACATTTTGTTTGCTTCTTTGGACCATTCTTTCTTTTCTCTTTTTTAAAAGATTTTATTTATTTATTTATTAAGATTGTATTTCTTTATTTGACAGAGAGAGACACAGCGAGAGAGGGCACACAAGCAGGGGGAGGGGGAGAGGGAGAAGCAGGCTTCCCGCAGAGCAGGGAGCCCGAAGTGGGGCTCGATCCCAGGACCCTGGGACCATGACCTGAGCCGAAGGCAGATGCCCAATGGACTGAGTCACCCAGTCACCCCGACCATTATTTCTTGTATACTTTCTGTTGTTTTTCCTCCAAGGTCTAGTTGCCTTTCTTCCCTTCCCTTCCCTTCCTTCCCTTTTTCTTTCTTTCTTTCTTTCTTTCTTTCTTTCTTCTTTCTTTCTTTCTTTCTTTTTTCTTTTCTTCTTTCTCTTTCTTTCTTTCTTTCTTCTTTCTTTCTTTCTTTCTTTCTTTCTTTCTTTCTTTCTTTCTTTCTTTCTTTCTTTCTTTCCTTCCTGTGACTTGCCTTAATCCTATTCTCAATTCCTTTTCAAGCTCTCATTTATTCCATTTATTTTCACGGGAGATCTTCTTCCTGGAGCTGCTCCTGCTCCAAACTAGATGGTTGCTCGCAGGATTCCCAGCAGCTTTTGAAAGCAGTTTTCTGCTCCAGGTCTAACCACTTGAGCCTCCTGCTCTTTGCCAATAATGTTGGCTCCTCCAATCTCTGGCTCTTCCCTCCTTCCTAGTGAAACCCTTTCTAAATCATTTCTCCTTCTGCTTTTTCTTCCTGTCACCACAGAACTTTGCTTTCACTTGGTTTTCCTGTCTCTAAAACAAAAAGTCGAAATCTTTCTATAATATAACTTCAGCAGAATTTAGAAGAAGGAAATGAGCACATATTGAAAATCTGCCTCAGAATGCCCAGGAGAAAGAGGTGTGACACAAAATCAAGGAATTGATTTCATTGTTAATTTCTTGTGACTTTTCCCAGCTTTTGACTAATTATCCATCCTGCAGGCTAGATTAATTTTTGAATTTAATATCATTGTATAGCATTCAATCAGAAAAAGGGATAATCAAGGTTAAAATTGTTATACAATTAAGTCATAGGTTTCCTGTCCTCCTAAACTGGAAATATAAGAATTTGCTTCCTTAACATTAAAATTAAGCCAAATATTGATAAGTCTATCAGCAAGTTTTTGAGGAAGATAATTTAATGCATGATCCTTGTCGAGTACTTATTAAACATAAGACTGCCTACTTTAGTGGGCAGACTTTGTATTTGAATCAGGTGCTTCACTGGAAATTTTTTGGTTAACTTCAACACATTTTTAATTTATTTTTTTAAGATTTTATTTATTTATCTGAGAGAGAGAATGGGAGACAGAGAGCATGAGAGGGGAAGGGTCAGAGGGAGAAGCAGACCCCCCGCTGAGCCAGGGAGTCCGATGTGGGACTCGATCCCGGGACTCCAGAATCATGACCTGAGCCAAAGGCAGTTGCTTAACCAACTGAGCCACCCAGGCGCCCCCAACACATTTTTTAAAAGGAAAAGCAAATTGGATGTGCAAATCTTCTTTGTAAGAAGACAGAAAAATCATTTTATTATGAGCAGTAAATCAAGAAATCAAGCTTTTAGGGGTAGGCTGAGTGGATGCTCTGATTATGACAGATCTCACAGTATCTCATGTCATATTATAAAGCACATGGCAGTGATTCAAGTTTTAAAATTTGCATGAAAAATTCAATCCAGAAAGAAATTAGGCTAAATTGGAGAATGTCAAAATCATATAAAAATGAAGATGTTTGACCTCACATGTGACTTTTAAGATTTTTAAGAAGTATTTTTGCCTTCATCAATGCAAACCTTTGGGCAAATGTTAGATCAGATGTGCAAGTAATATAAGAAAAATTGCCAACTCGTAAAACGTTTTCCTTGTCTGCCAATCCCTCCATGTGGTAAATAAGGAAGAAAACCTTATCTTTTGCCACCTTACCAGCCAAAATAGTTAAAAGTTCTAAGCAGGTTGGCTAGTAGCTGTTTGTGAAGCTGACTTAAACAGATGCCATCCCAAAGATAATGCGTATCACTTAGAACTTGGAATCGACACATCATAGGTTTTCCCCTTAATTTATAGTGCAATAAAAGTGGTCATAAATGTAGGTGCACTCCACCCTTGCAAAGAGTTAACCATTTTTACGATTTTGACAAGTTCACACTCCTGGTTTTACCCTCACACTGTCCTAGGTTCAAGTATTTAATATTTAACAATCTGTATTCTATAAATAATAGATGTGCCTGTCTTCACAACTGAATATCAGCCGCAGATTTTATTGTTGACAAGAGTGATAATGTTCTTTCACCTTCTTAACATTTTATGTTACTGTTAATTTTCCCTCTGTGGCAGAGAGTCGAGGGAGGGGTCTGGGTCATTCTGGAGGAAAATGAGCAGTTATAATCCAATTGGAACTGAGCCCCGGGAGAAGCTTGGGTAACTCTAGGACCACCGCAGTGGTTTAAGGTCACAGGCTCGTGCATGGAACTCATGGAACCGGGAAGCACCCCAGCCTTCATCCACCACCTTCCCATTATAGGGAGGCAACCTAGAGTTTCATGCAACACATACTGGGCTCAAGCCTCCTAAGTGCAAAGAAGATTCTGCAGGACGGTTGTTGGTGAAGGAATTTGGTCAAGGTCCTATGGCTAATATTGGGAGAGTGGATGAAATTCAATATTCAGTTCAATAAATGGTTGGAAACCATTAGGAAACAAAGTCCTGACTCCCCAAAAGTTTAGATCATAAGATTTCCCCTGCTGAAAATCCTACCAATGGACTTCTACTACTTTATAATAAAATCCAAACTCCTCATCAGGGGGCCAACAAGTACCCTTGAGTTCCAGCTCCTTCCTTCCCTGTCTGGTGTTCATATCGGCTTCTCAGACCAAGCTCATTCTGTCCCCAGGGCCATTGTACAGGCTATTCTTGTGCTTGGTCTGCATTTCCTCCAGAGAGTCCCAGCTCCAGCCAGAACAGCGCCCGCACCCACGGTCCCGCACACCTGCTGAGGCATACCCTGTCCCATTTTTCTGCTTCGTGCTTTCAGAGCACCTGTCACATTGCACACTGCCCTTGTTTGTTTTCTCTCTGGTTGTCCATCCTCTGCTCTGTAAGGGCAGGACATTGTCTCTATCCTCTCCAACCATATCATCAGGGCCTGAGCTGGTACAGAAACACAGATATTTGTGGGGTCACTGAGTGGATACAGAGAGGGGCAAGCGTTCTGAAAGCAATCACGATGCTATGGGATGGTGAAGCCCATCTGGCCGTGGTCAACCCTCTCCTGCAAAGTTGCCCTGATGTCCTCTGTGGAGGCAATCTCTCCTTTATTCTCCCCAGCACTTAGTGTGACATTTCTTGGAATACTCATAACCAATACTTGGTTACTTTGATGGTTAATTTTATGTGCCAACTTGACTGGGCCAGGGGATGCCCAGATTAAACACTATTTCTGGTTGTGCCTGTGTGTGTGTGTGGTGGGGTATTTCCGAGTGACAAGAGCATTCAAACGGGCGGACTCAGTAATGTAGGTTCATTTCCCAGTGTGGGTGGGTGCCATCGTTCACGGAGGGCTGGCATAAAATCAAAGGCAGAGGAAGGGGGAATTTGCCCCTTTTGACTTCCTGCCTGCCTGCTTCAGTTGGGACATCTTACCTCATCTTTCCCATTCCTTGCACTGGCTGGGATTTAAATCATCAGATGCCTGGTTCTCAGGCCTTTGGACTCAGCCTGAATTACACCGCTGGCTTTCCTGGGTCACCAGCTTGTGGACAGCAGATCATGGGACTTCTCAGTTTCCATAATCACTTGAGCCAATTCCTATAATGAATCTCTCTCTCTCTCTCTCTCTCTCTCTCTCACACACACACACACACACACACACAATCCTTTCTCTCTCTCTCTCCCTCTCCCTCTCTCTCTCTCTATATATCTCCTGCTGGTTCTGTTTCTCTGGAGAACCCTAATACAGTTACCCTTCAATCTCCCTCTCTGGAGGGCAGCTTGGAGCTCCTTCCCTAATTCTAATGGCCCACAGAATCCTTGGAGTTTCTGGGATGCCAGTGAATGAATAAAGGACAGCTAAATGCATGGAGTTGAGCGTTTGGAATTTGTGGAAAGCGTTTCTCCTCACGAATCATGAGTGTATCTTTGGTGACTCTAGTGTGAGCTACCCTTTACTCAAAGGTTACCATATATGAGCCTGTTCCGCCTCTTTGCTTTCCAAACCCAGAAGGAAGACAGGCTGGTTCTCCTAGTTTAACATGGTGGGCTAAATAGGCTTTGTAAACACCAATAGGAAATAACATTGACAAAATAAATAAACAAAATGTGTCTGAAAGTCTCCATTTGAGTCTTAGGGCTTGCTTCCTAAATTCCTACAACTTCAAACGGGGGTTCTACAGTTTAGAATGAGGATGACTGGCTGGACAGAGACCTACCGCAGATCTGTAAACAGTAGAGAGCAAATAGCAACCATTGTGTCTTCTGTTTCTATGAAATACCTTGCATTTAAAAAAAAAAGATTTTTAAGTAATCTCTACACCCAACATGGGGCTCGAACTCACAACCCCGAGGTCAAGAATTGCACGCTCCACCAACTGAGCCAGCCAGGCGCCCCTGGAATACCTTGCATTTTCAAAATACCTTTTACGGGTATTCTCTGACACTGACAGCTCATGGGATGCTACAGTAGGTATCATGCACGTTTTCAGGCTAGGAAACCAAAGCTCACAGAAGCCACGTGACTTGCCCAGAGCTGCTGTGTCGCTTTGGCTGAGGCCATTGGTCCGGCGCCTTTTGCAGATACTCCCAAATTGCAAAGCAGCGCTGGGAACAGCGAGGGAAGCTGAGGACTTCTCTCCATACACAGTACTGATGGCCAAATAAGAGTTTGGAAGCAAACTCCCTTGAATTTTCTCTCCATTTCCTTTCCCGTCTTGCACATTTACTGCTAACTATGTGATGATTTGAAGAATTGTGCTGGGTTCTGGCTCCAGCCTGTCTTGTTCAATAATCCTCTGTAGGATTTCATTGTGTCTTTGGGGAGGCCTGGGTGCAAACTGAGGAGGTGCTTGCTGCCAGGTCCTGCACATGCCGGCGGGGGGCTGCCTCTCTTGCCTCCCCCTCATCTTGGGGCTGGCATTGGGTGCCCGTACAGCTCGCTGTTGGGGGCATGCTGGGAGGGGCAGTGTTGTGTCCAGCTGAGCATCATCATTCTAGGCTCTGGGTGGCTCATCGACATTGCCCCTCGGCATGGGCAGATTTCCCTTTCTATTGAAGCTCTAGCCACCCTGTGTCCAGGGTGCAGCCTCAGCTTGCCCCTCGATGAGGGAGAGCTCTGACAGAGGCCTTTCCTCCCTCCTCCCAGAGCCTGTCATAATTCGGGACTATTTTTACCCAGAGAAAGTAGCCTCTGAGGAATGGCATGGGAAATGAGGGAATTTTTTCCTTGCCTTTGACACAGACTCTCTGCGTGCACTGGGGCAGGCAGACTCTCTTTCCCATGCAGGGTTTCCAGCTCTGGAAGGCGAGGAATAGTCTGGTGACTTGTCTCATCAGGCCGATAAGAAAAATATTATATGCCAAATCCATGCTGACTCAGCACTGATGGCTGATCTGAAATTCCTGGCGTAGGTGTTTTCCTTCAAAATCCAAGAACGTATCAGTAAATGGCAAGACAGTCACGTTCGATGGATGGGCCACCAGACTGTGGGGCTGTAAGGAGGGATAGGGAACTCCCTGTGGTTTTGAACCCCGTATTTGGTAAGCTTGGCAGTGTCTCATCGAGCATACAGCTGGATAGCTGCAAGGACTCAAACTTTGATTACAACAGAGAAAAAGGACTGAGTTTGTCTGCATTTCAAACTGGAAGGTAGGCTAGCTTAGCAGGGTTTCCCCTCTACTCTGTTTAGAAAGAGTGATACATGAGAAGATGCTAGCCAAAAGAACAGTTGGTTTTATCCTGATCACACAGACATTGAAAAAGTGAGCCTCATGTTTGACTAGTGTTTAACAAACAACATCACTTGGCATTTGTACCACTGTTTTCCTCTGCAGAGAAACTTCGTAACCAACACAAGGGGGGAAAGGTCTCAATATTGCCATTCTTACCGTGAGAAAGGGTGTAAGTCATCTGGTTGTGTTAGGCGTGCCAGAGCCACTGGACATATATGTGTGTAAGTGGTTGAGTGCCCATGACAAAATGCCTGGATGTGGTCCCCGATGCTTACATGTGTGCATCTTAAATAAGCAGAGACAATCTATAAATAAAGAAAACTCCGGAGAGGGAACCTAGAAGATAAAGGCATAAAGAAATGTCCCTTCCTAGTCCAACTTTCCAGTGTCTACCCCTCCTGAAGGCAGGGATTGGTGGTGGTGGGGTGGGGGTGGGGGTTGCTGATCGTTTGGACAGCGCTTTGCAAGCGTAAGCGTCGGTGCCCATCAGAATCACCTGGGGGATGTGTTAAGACACAGAGCTCTGGGCTCCTCTTCTCTAGGATTTCCTGACTCAGTGGGTCTGCATTTCTCACAGTTTCCCAGAAAATGCTGAACGCAGCTAATTCAGGGACCCCACCTTGAGGACCACTGATCCAGCGGCGTGTCCCACCAGAAAAGGGGTGGGTGCATTACTCACTGAGGGACACTCCCTCTTCTGACACATCTGACTTCTCAGTACACTGAAGGTAGACAGGTATTTACAGAACTGTCCACATTTAACAAAGGAAAACTGAAATCAGTCCCTTACTCATCTGACATGTAAGCCACATCGACATTGACTCTGATAATCAGGAAATGGTAGGGCTCTGTTTTGGCTGCATTCTGGTTCTCTAAGAAAAGGGACAGGCTACAAATTATTAACATTTTATTCTTAACTTAATTATTAAGATTTTATTCTTAAATTATTAACATTTGTAACAGGTTCATTTTCTACCTACCAGTGGCAGAATAGGTGGAAAGTAAACTCTGGATTCTGAGCTTTGTGACATAGTAGAGAAACTCCAAGTTCACATCTCCCGGGTGGAGCCGTTAGGACAGTGCTGGGAAGGAGCTAGCTCACCCAGGGAGAGGACTGGACTAGAGGATGAGGCAGCCATCCAGGGGTGAGCTTAATCCTCCCCCACAAACACACTTCCCCTGCTTGGAATCGTTCTTGACTCTTCTTTCTCTTGCACTCCACATGCAATCTGTCAGCAGCTCCTGATGGCTCTGCCTTCAAGATTGATCTGGTGCAACCCACCATCACCTCTTGCATGATTGTGCAGTTGCTTTGTAACTGGTCTTCCTGCTTTTTTGCTCTTGTTACCCACCCCCAACTGTCTATTCTCCATACTGTGGCCAGATTGATGACCCCAGTTCTTACGTCACATCACAGCACTCCTATCCCCGTTGGTGGCTTCCCCTTGCGCTCAGAACAAGAGCCAAAGTCTCTATGTTGTTAGCAAAGCCTCACCATCAGATCTGATTGCTCACTTCTTTAAACTCTCTGCACATCTCCCACTGTGCTCTCCTGTGCTCACTCAGATACAGAAGTTTACCATCTTGTTCTTTCTCCAATCCACAAGGGAAGTGTTTGCCTCAGGGCCTTTGCACCGACTCTCCCTCCTGCCTGGGATGCTCTTCCCCCAGAGGCCCGCAGGGCTCTCCCTTACCTGCTTCGATCCTTGCTCAAGTATCACCTGAGGCTTGCTTTCCCTGATTGCCCTTTTGGAAATTGTAATTCCATTTCTCACTCTTGCTCCCTCTTTTCCCCATTTCTGGACTTTTTTTTCCTCATAGCTCTTACCACTATCTCAAATATGTACTTAACTTTTAAACTTTATTATCCATCTCCCACTGCAAGAATGTTAAAATCCACAAGCAGGAATGCCCTTCTGTTTTGCTTACAGGGCCTGCCAGGTAGCAGGTGCTAATAAACAATGTGTTGAGTGAACTCTGATGTCAAGCGTAAGGGGAGGTGGAGCATGGCATGAGGGCACTGGGAAGACCACACAAGAGAGGAGAGGAGGACAGAAGGTAAGGTCTATGAAGGGGAGCTGGTAGAAAATGCACTCACCTCATTGATTTCAGTGAACAAGAAGCTGCACCTGGGCTCTGAGAACCTAGGAAGCATGTGCACTAAGTAATGTCCTCTGATGGTTTTCTCCCTCTCTGTATTTTCTCGTTTTCCTTCCCCTTCTTCAGGTAGGTAGCTGGCTCTGCATTTCATTGTCTCTGACAAGCTCTGGGACTGGCAGATTGTGGGGGTAGCTGCAAGATGCTGGCCCTTGTTTCCAAAGACCTAAACCCATAAGAAATTGAAGAACATTCACAAGGGAAGAGACAGGGAGGAGCAGGGTGGCTTGGAAGAAGCCAGTGGGTCCCTTGGAGTGGGCATGGGGTGCCTCCTCCTCCTACCTCAGCACTAGCAATGATCCTAGAGCCCAGGCCTGGCTAAGGGAGCAGAAAATTCCAGAGATGGCTGAGAATGTGCTCCCCACTCCTTAGCTGCTACCCCACCTTTCTCCCACCTTCTAGAGGCACCTTGTCAGTTTTCATGTCTTCATGCCCTTCAGTCTTGCCCTACCCACACCCACTCTCTTTTGGCTTCTGCCCTTTTGCCTTCATCAAAATCCCTGGTAACTTCTAGGTTGGATTGACATCCATTCTGTAACCTGATGCTTTGATGATGGTGGTATGATATACTCAACCTACAATCTACCATTTTAACCATACCGTTCAGCGGCAGGAAGTCAGTTCACACCGCTGTTCAGCCGTCACCACCGTCCACCTCCAGGACTTGTTCATGCTGCCCAACTGAAACTCTGCCCCCGTTAAACACGAACGCCCCATTCTCTCCTGCAGGCCCCTACCACCTCCATTACACTTTCCGTCCCTGTGAGGGTGACTACTCTAGGGGCTTCATGTAAGTGGAATCATACAGTACTTGCTGTCTTGTGACTTAGTGTATTGTCTTCAAGATTCATCCCTGTCGCGCATGGTCAGAATCTCATTCCTTTGTAGAGCCGAGCAACATTCCATTGTGTGAATACCATATTTGTTTATCCGTCTACCCACATTTGGGTCGCCTTTACCTTTCGGCTACTGTGAATAACGTTGCTACAAACATGCGTGTACAAAGATCTGTTTAAGTCTCTGCCTTCAGGTCTTTGGGGTGTAGACTGGGGAGTGGGATTGCTGGATCATATGGTCGTTCTATGTTTAACTGTTTGAAGAATCGCCGTACTATTTCCTCAGCAGCTGCACCCTTTTGCACTCCCACCAGCCGTGCAGAGGGCTCCAGCTTCTCTACACCCTCCCAACACTTGTTATTCTGGTTTGTTCTTTTCTTTGGATGATGGTCATCCTAGTGGATGTGAAATGGTTCTAACTGGACTTTTCTGTGCCATTTGACTCTATGGACACTTCCTTCTCAAAACCCACTTCCTTCATTTCCTCTATGCTTTCCAGGTTTTCTTTTCTGCTTCTCTGGTTGTCCTTTTTCTCAGTCTCCAATCCAATCACCTCATCAATATTAGCACTGCCCAAGGCTGCACCTGAAGTCTCTCACTACTTATATTCACGTACTCCATATATTTGTTACTCTATATACTCATATACTCCATATAACTCATGTAGTCCATATACTCACATACTTCATATAACTCATATACTCCATATACTCACTTACTCCATACAACTCATATACTCCATAAATTCATATAGTCCATATACTCCTACAATCCATATACTCCTACAATCCATAAACTCATATAGTCCATATAACTCACATGATCCATATAACTCATATAGTCTGTATAACTCATATAGTCCATATATTCATACACTCCATATACTCGTATACTCTATATAACTCATACACTCCATATAACTCATATAATCCATATACTCATATACTCCACATAACTCATATATAGTCCATACAACACATATAGTCCATATACTCATATAGTCCGTATAACTCCTATAGTCCAGATAACTCATATGCTCCATATAATTCATATAGTCCATACACTCATACAGTCCATATACTCATATAGTCTGTATAACTCTTACAGTCCGTATAACTCATAGTTTGTATAACTCATATAGTCCATATACTCATACACTCCATAAACTCATATACTCCATATAACTCATATACACCATGTAATGCATATGACTATCATTTGAATAATGATAATAAATTAATTTTAAAATCAAGACTGTGGCTTTTAAAAGCAATGCCTTTTAAAAATAGGTACTCCATACGTTTAAGAAAATGAGGTAAGGGCACCTGGGTGGCTCAGTTGGTTAGGCGCCCGACTCTTGGTTTTGGCTCAGGTGATGATCTCATGGATCATAGGACTGAGGCCCATGTCCGGCTCTGCACTCAGTGGGGAGTCTGCTTGAGGGGTCTGTTCTCTCCCTCTGCCCCTCTCCTCACTCATGCTCTCTCTCTCAAACACACATAAATAAATAAATCTTTAAAAATCGGTTGATACAGGAAGGTTTTGGTGTGAGGTCTCCTTCCCATCCCTGTCTCCCAGTTCCCCAGGTCTTTATCTTGGAGGTAACCCCTGTTATGGGTTTCCTTGTATTGCTCCCAAGTATGCTTGGCATTCACAAGCATTTATAAATACCCACATGCCCCCTGCTTTTTTCAAACAAGTGGTAACACCTTGTTCTGCACCTGCATTTTTTCACTTTGTAATATATCTTGGCAATTGTTCCATATCAGTACCTGGTGAGCAGCCTCATACATCTTCGTGGCATAACCAGCATTGCTTCAACTTCCCACCCAAGTCCCTGGGATGGTAGAAACATAGGCTGCAGCAAGGACACATTTTATTTGAAATCTTCGGTTTTATTTGCATTTCATGCCAATTTTTTGTTCCGCTTCCTAATGCATCTGTGCTTATTTTAATATAATGATCATATTTTAAAAGTGAGGCTCATTTTAATATAATGATCATATTTTAAAAGTGATGCTCTATAAGGATGGACTTTGTTTATTCTGAGATTTTATATACCTTGTCGGGCACATGTACCCAGTTGGACACATAAACGTGACATCATGAGATCGTCACAGTGACCTTGTGAGGCAGGCAGGGCAGGGACGATTAAGCCCCTTCTGAGGGTGAGGTGGCCCTCAGCAATGTCAAGTGAGCTGCCCCGGGCAACAGTTTGTGGGGGCACAGCCAGGAGGGCACCAGCAGCTGATAACATGTCAACTGCTTCTCAGGATACAGAGGAAAGAGGATAGAAAACCAGGATCGAAAAAACAAAGTGCAGCAGGGTTTACATGGGAGAGATACTTGCATAACGCGTTTTGCTGAGCGTGGGATGAAAGACCTGGAAAATAGAGCCCTAGCCAATAGGGCAGGAAATGAGACCAGTGCTCTTTTATTTTAAGAAGCCCCAAAGTACTGAGCTTTAGTGTGAGAATAGTCAGGACCGGTTATGGACTGAATTGTGTGCCCACCAAATTTGTATGTTGAAGTCTTACCCCCCTGCCCCGGTACCCCAGAGTGTGACTGTAGTTGGAGATGGGGCCTTGGAAGAAGTGGTTAAGTTAAAATGCGGTCATTAGGATGGGTCCGAATCGAATATGACTGGCGTTCTTCCAAGAAGAGGAAATTTGGACTCGAAGAGAGAGAGACATCAGGAGTGCTGGTGTGCCGAGGAAAGACCATGTGAGGACAGCGGGAGGATGGCCATCCATGACCCAAAGAGAGAAGCCTCAGGAGAAACCGAACCTGCCGACGTCGTGCTCTGTGACTTCCAGCCTCCCGAACTGTGAGGAAATAAATTTCTGTTGTTTAAGCTCCCCCATCTGCGGCACTTTGTTATGGCTGCTTGAGCAGATTAGCCCAGGATCTGGCCAAGGGCTGTTTTTAATTCCTCTCCATGTGAATTTCCTACCCCCCTAAACAGTGTGGTTCCTTTGGATGAGGCTGGGCTGAGCATTCATTCATCCATTCAGTATTTATTGCACCTGACCCGTGCCCGGGCCAGTCTGGGCATGAGGCACGCAGCAGTGGCCGCTGCGGCCAAGCCCCCGTTATCCGGGAGCTCCCATCTCCTCTCCCATCTCCTCTCCCATCTCCAAAATGACCCTCGCTTCCAGCTTCCTACCCAGGTGAGCTACTGCAAACATCTACCAGGGACAAAGGGGAGAGGGGTGACATAAAAAGTAAATTTAATGACCCAGATCATGATTTATAGACGGATCCAAATGTTTGTTTGTTCTTGCTTTTTCACAGAAGTTTCTCTTGTCGATGGCCTGCTGAACATGGGTGTGCAAGACAGAGTAGCTGAGGTGGATTATGGTTATGCCTCGTCTCATTATGAAAGTCGTTCAAAGCGCCCAGCTCAGCCAATTTGGAGGCTGGCGGGTTCTGACAACGCTCAGAGCTATTAATTTCCTTGCGTGTGTTCGTGTGTGTCCAGAAACCACCCAGGTTCAGAGAAGAGCTAGGATCCTCCCAGCACTGGTGAGGATCGCTTCCCCTCTTGGTGGGGAAGACCGAATGGCCAACGTGTGGGTCAGCCTCTCTGGCCAATGGCAGCCCCCTCCTTCCCGCCCCCAGCTTCCCAGGCCCTTTATGCTACTGGGTGCCAGAAAGAACTAGCGTCACCGCGAAGCCCGGCCGTGACTCATCTCATTTCCCCAACTTCGCTCTCAGAATGTGCTCTCTGGACTTTCTCAGGCAAGCCCGAGTGGCTCATTGCAGACACCCATCATTAACGTGCCTTTCACGCCTCTTAATTCCCCCCAGAGCTTTCACAATCATCGCAAACCCGAGCAGGGTATTCTTCCCAGAGAAAGACATTCATCACGACCGTACCCAACCTCTGTCTCCAGTGCGGGAATGACTTCAATTGCCGATGGGAAGAGGGAGCCAACAGGTATTTTTAAAGAGGCTCTATCCACCGGAGGATCGAAAAGAAAATATCCCCTTTGAGCATTTAGTCACACACATCAAAGGAAACAACACTTTCAATCTTCATTTGCATCGTGCAGGCATTAGATGTGGTCCAGTTACACTGAGCTCTGCTTGAAAAGGCAGAAGTGCCAGTACTTTTCAAGCCTTGACGGAGACAGAGAAAATGCAGCCAGGCAAATAATATATCACCCTGCCAAGGCATTTTCCATTTTTAAAAGGACAGAACAATTTTACATTATTTCTGGAGCCTCTTTGCAGCAAATATCCCTTGACATTTATTCTAGCACCCTGGCCGGCCTAAAAGCCCCGACTGCTCCCAGCCAGCTGCTCTTCTGTGCTGGGGACCGCATTCCGCCTTTTGGTCTGGGAAGCTCCAGATGTGAGAAGGGCAAGTGGCCAGGGTTTTTGAGCATGGGCAGACCGGGGTTGGCTCTGCGGAAGGGGCCGATGAAGACACCTCCCTGGTGGAGAGAACATGGTGTTTCAGGTCACTCGAAGATGGTGGATGGAAAACCAACATGCAGGGTGCAGAGCTGCCAGGATGGAAATGCGAGGCAGGCTTGGGGTTTTTCAGAGATAAAACAATGAAGTGTGCTTGCACTTGATGGGGAGCCCTCCTGGGGAAGAGGAAAACGGCCACCGGTTCTAGAATAATTAGCACCAAATGACTTCTAGTTAGGGTGACAAATGAACACGTTTTCCGCATCTAGAGAAGCAGGATTGGGCTGTGAGGTAGAATTTTCCAAACTGTTCTTTCTAAGGTGGTCTGTGGTTCACTCCTTGTCAAGCGTGAGGTCTTTTGTCAGAGGGCGAACTGTGGATTTTATTGTTTCGAGTCCTCGGCCCCGGCTGGCCTGAAAAATCTCAGGGTGCTGAATGATTAATTCCAACCTGCCCTAGAAAACGTTAGTCAGCTGGCAAAAGGAAATAGCCCAACACGGAGGCAAAAAGAGCAAATTGACTTTATCTGTGAGTGATTATGTTTGGCAAGATGAAAAAAGGAAGAAATCTTTTGTCACAGAGGAAAATTGTGCTTTGAGAAATCTTTGCCCAAGTCTTAAGACTCTGCTTTACACGGTTTGAATTAAAATGGAAATAACACCAGCCCCCCTTTCTCTCCCAAATAAAGAGCAGAGAACCAAAACTTCATTTTTATACGTTTACTACAGCAGAGTTTTAGAAATCAGACCAGGAGTGTTCCCGGTCTACTCTAGCCAACACTTCCATTAACTAGCAAATTCTCTTTCCAGAAACCTATTTTTGAATTGCTATTTACTACTAAAAGTTTAATTTTTCCTTTAAGTATTTGTCACACATGCAGTCAAATTCTTTGTGGGTGGGATAGCAAGGCAGATGGGACTCCTCTCCCATAAGAAAGAAGAGCCAATTTTCACTCGGAAAGGGCGAAAAGATCAGGACTGTTAGAATCATTCTTCTGATTTAACATTTATCTTGTACCCACGGCATCACAGTCTGCTTAGAATTGGAAAGAAGGCGTTGCAGGCAGGAAAACAAACTGTTTTGACTCAATCTATGACTCAAATTTTACTGCTTACATTTTTTTCCTTCACTAATTAAAAACAAAATTAACCTTCTTCTAAAAATCCTGAACTCTTTTTCTGTTTTACACAATCTTCTCTCTGGTATCCACAAGGCTAACTCTCTCAGCTCCCTCAAGTCTTTGCCCAATGTCAATTTCTTTTTATGTATGTGTGTATGTATGTATGTAATCTCTACATCCAACATGGGGCTTGAACCCACAACCCCAAGATCAAGAGTCGCATGCTCTTCCGACTGAGCCAGCCAGATGCCCCCTCTCCCCCTACTGCCCCCAAATGTCAATTTCTTTCTTTTTTTTTTTAAAGATTTTATTTATTTATTTGACAGAGAGATAGACAGAAGAGCACAAGCAGAGGGAGTGGCAGAGGGAGAGGGAGAAGCAGGCTCTGCACTGAGCAGGGATCCCAGGACCCTGAGATCATGACCTGAGCCGAAGGCAGACGCTTAACCATCTGAGCCACCCAGGCGCCCCCCAAATGTCAATTTCTTAATGATGTCTTCACCGACTGTTTCTATTTATCAGCATCAGGCTCTGACCTGCTGAGCTAAATGGCCTTCAACCTGACCATTTCTATTTGAAACTACATCTCCCCAACACTGGTGATTCTGATCCCCTTTGACCCGCTCCACTTGTTATTTTTCCTGTAACGCTTGTGGAGTTCCCACGTCCTATAGATTTTCTTTATTATGTTTATTGCCTTCACTAGAAGGTGAGCATCAAGAGAGCAGAACTCTGTGTTTTTTGTTCAGTGATGTACTTCCATTGCACAGAGCGGTGCCTGTCACTTAGTAGGATGCTCAATAGATGTTGAAGCACAGTATCAGAAAAAATTGTCCAAGATTTGGAAATGAGCTAACCTGTCCATTCAGCAGTATTGGGCATTGCCTAGAGAACCCTCTGGGGAGGACATGAATCTATCAGAATTAGCACCTTTAACTGTCTTTCTGTGGACTGGGTAGAAGCAGAAAGCTGAGAGGAATGCAGATGATTCTTGCCCATAGAGTTGAGTTCTGTGACTGAGTTCTGCCCTCTGGAAGGGAGGACCCCACATGTGACACTTTATTGCCCTATAAGATATGAACCACTTTTGCATCTTCTAGCAAGCATTCTTGCTTGCCTATAAATATACCTCTGTTCTTCAAATTCTCCTTCCAGCTGCTGTCAATATCTTATTGGTTCCCTCATAATCTAAAGAGGTAAAGACAGTTCTTGACAGAGACTCACTTTATATTTGCGTGAGAGTCACGAATTTTATAAGATTTTTTAAAATTATGAGCACCTAAAAGGGTGAATTATACTCCCTGCCCTAGGGAAACCTTAGCTAGTCCCGTGGTTTTAGATACCACGGAAGGCTGACTGCTTTCTGATTCGTATCTCCAGCCACAACCTCTCTGTGCCCCACGAGCACATATCCAGTTGCCTTCTTGATGTCCCCACTTGGCTCTCTAACAGGCATTACAGAATTAACGTCCTAAATGGGATTCTGGATGCCTCTCCGAAACTTGCCTCCCCAGTCTTTAAGGGGCAACACTTACCAACTCTTTTGCTGAGTCCAGCCTTGGCCCCAAGCACTTCTTTCTTTTATACTTCACATCTAATCCTTCAGCAACACCTGACCAGTATTGCTGCCTTCAATCCATATTCTAAAACTACCTATCTCATAAGTCCTCCATCTTGGTCTATGACCTGCCTCCCGTCTTTGTAAATAAAGTTTATCTGGAACAGAGTCCTGTCCATTTGTTTGTGTATTGTCCATGGTTGCTTTGGTACCATGGTGTCAGTTTTGACGGTTGAGTAGTTGTGACAGATCACAGGGTTTACAAAGCTGTATTTACTATCTTGTCCTCTAGTGAAAAAAATTTGCTAATCTTAGGACTGAATAATGGCCACTAAAGATATCAGGTCATAATCCCTGGAACCGGTAAATGTTACCTTATTTGGAAAAAGGGTCTTTGCCAACGTGATTAAGTTAAGGATCTTGACACGGTGAGGTGGTCCTGGATTACGTGGGTGGTCTCTAAATGCCATCATAAGTTCTTGTAAAAGAGGCAGAGGGAGATTCTCTGTCTCTGTCTCTCTGCCTGTCTCTCTTACACACACACACACACACACACACACACACACACACACACACTCACACACCCGGGAGAACAATATGAAGATGGAGCAGAGAGAGTTTTGAAGACGCTGGCCTGGAAGATTGGAGAGATGTGGCCACAAGCCAATGCCGGCAGCCACTGGAAGCTGGAAGAGGCAAGGAATGGATTTTCCCTGGAGCCTCCAGAGGGAGCAGAGCCCTGCCAACACCTTAATTTTGGCCCAATGAAACAGATTTCGGACTTTTGGCCTGCAGAATTGTAAGAGTATAAGTTTCTGTTGTTTTAAATCATGAAGGTGACTTGTTACAGCAGACACAGGAATCTAATGCACCTTGTTCGAGCCACCATCATCTCCTGATGAGCCTCTGGGCTTCTTCTTTTACCCTCTTGCAATCTATTCTCCACCTCATGTCGCAGTGATTTTTTAAAAACACCACTGAGATATACTCCCAGCTCAAAACCCTCCATCAGCTTTCTAGGACCCTCGGAATAAAACCCAAAGATTTCACCATGCACTCAAAGTCCTATGGGATCTGGCCTTATATTCCTCTTTGGACTCATGTCCCGTGCTCTTCCTGAACGGCCCCATTGCAGTTCCTCCAACACACCAAGTGTGCGTTTGCCTCAGGGCTTTTGCACCTTCTGTTTCCTCTACCCCATCCATAACTGTGTGGCTCACTCTCACCTCCTTCAGGCTTCAGAGACCCTGCCCTATCTAAAACAGCACCCTCAACTCCCTACCCTCTTATCCTACTTTATTTTTCTTCAGGCATTTACCATTCTCTAACCTTCGATCATATATTTCTTTATCATCTGCCTTTCCTACTTCCATGCCAGCTACATGAAGGTGGGCATTTTTTCTGTTTTGTTCACTGCTGTATCCCCAGCACCAAGAACCGGTGCCTGGCACATCGTAAGCACCTGACAAATATCTGTTGGGTGAATGCACATGGTAAAAAAGATTTAAACCATATCAAATGAAGAGTAAGCCTTATTTCTATTTTCTGCTTTACCCTCAAGGGAAACTACAAGTTTCTTGTTATCTTTCCAGAAACATTTTCTGTATGTGCAAAAATATATGTGCAAAAAACGTTAGATCTGTGTGTATATGAGAGTAGTATACATCGTGCCCCGTGACTCACTTTGTTCTAGTTCAACAGCTAATGCTGGAGAAACTTACATAGCAGCATGTGGTGATATACCCCCTTCTTTTAATTTTTTTAAATTTTTAAAATTTTTTAAAGATTTTATTTATTTATTTGACAGAGAGAGAGAGGGCACAAGTAGGTAGAGAGGTAGGCAGAGGGAGAGGGAGAAGCAGGCTCTGCACTGAGCAGGGAGCCCGACGTGGGGCTCGATCCCAGGACCCTGAGATCATGACCTGAGCTGAAGGCAGATGCTTAATGACTGAGCCACCCAGACACCCCTAAGATCTTATTTTTAAGTAATCTCTATACCCAATGTGGGGCTTGAACCTACAACCCCAAGACCAAGAGTCACATACTCTATGGACTGAACCAGCCAGGCACCCCAAGACTTCAGTTTTAAAGGGAAAGTCCAGAAAAAACTGGATTGACTTTTTAAGTAGGGCATGAAGATGAGATACATCCTATCAAAGGCATTTAGTGGTAACTCCAAGGAGGGCCCATGGAAAGCAGGTGACCTCAGGTGTGTTTCATGTAATAGCTGGGCGATGTGGAAAGGTTGTGCGACAACCTTTCAACTGTTGTTTAAACAACATCTCTTGAAATCCATTACATTTCCAATGAGCTGAAATTCAGCCCTACTAGGTCCAAAGATCTCATTATGTGTAGACTCTCTGACAAGTCTGTGCTCTTGCTCACTGAGAGTATACCCTGGAGATGACAATGGCTGAGATGCTGTGTATGGAGGCAGGTGGGGTGCAGAGAGGAGGAAAGATGGGGGTTTGCAGGATTGGGAAAACAGGGTATCTAGGGAAAGGTTTGTTCTAACAAAGTTCACACATTTTCATTGTTTTATCTTATAAAGGCAAGGGGGATATGGGATTTCCTGTATTGTTTCTTACAACTGCATGAAAATCTACAGTGATCTTGAAAGTAAAAAAAAAAAAAATAATAAAGAAAGAAGCAAGAGGAGAAACTTTTTGGAAGTAGAACTTTTGGACAGTATTACTTTTAACAATGCAGCTTTTAACAAGGCACAGGCAGAAGAACTTTCTTTCCTGTCCTGTGTTGGGAAAGAGTGAGCAGAACTCTTTAAGCCTCTGAAGGGGGTTCAGTGCATGCTTTTCTCTGTCAACTTGGTAACATGGAGTTCCAAAAACTTCCGGTTTAAGGAAGCAAGTCCTAGCACTCTTACTATCTTCACCTCCTGTAATGATAAACAATCACTTTAATTACTGCAGAACGCTGATCAGGAAAGAATACTCTTCTACAGTTATTTTTGAGGTGAAAAAGTAACAATTTAATATTCCCATTATTTACCTATCTTCATCTGTCCCTCCACAGTAGCATTCTTTCCTGGAAGAACATTGGGGCCAAAATGGGCAAGGATTCAGAGGGTGGGGTGTCCAACATATTTTCTGACTCCTCCCCCTTCTAAACGGGCTCATTTGTCCAGTTTCTAAGTGGGGGCTTCCCATACGGTAAATACACACCTCTTGGAAACCTCCCAAGCAAAGACAAACACCAGTTGTTATGGATTGACTGTTTCTGTCCCCCACCCCAAATTTGTATGTTGGAGTCTTACACCTCCCTACCCCCCCCGCCTCCGCCCGTGTGATGGTATTAGGAGGTGGGGCCATGGGGAGATGACGATTGGATGAAGGTGTGAAGGTGGGGCCCTGTGATGGGATTAGTGCCCTTTTGGGAGTCATGAGAGGACTTTGCTTGCCTCTCTGCTTTCCGCCGTGGGAGGAGGTAACATGATCTCAGACTTCTAAACTGTGGGAAATAAATCTGTTGTTATAAGTCACCCAGTTGCTGGTACCTTGTTAGAGCAAAGCTTGAACTGACCAAGACACCAGCACAGCCAACCAGCCACACTCTGGGGCAGCAGTTCTCAAATCCATTCATTTCAGGATCCCTTTACTCTTAAAAATTATTAAGGACCCCAAAGAGCTTTTATTTTATTTTTAAAAAAAGATTTTATTTATTGGTGAGAGAGAGAGAGAGAGTGAGGGACAGCAAAGAGGGAGAAGCAGATTCCCTGCTGAGCAGAGAGCCTGACTCAGGCCTCCATCTTAGGACCCTGAGATCATGACCTGAGCTGAAGGCAGATGCTTAACCAACTGAGCCACCCAGGTGCCTCCCCTCCCAAGAACTTTTATTTGTGATGTTTATTTATTTTTATTAAAGATTTATTGCTTTGTTTTAGAGAGAGAGAGCGCGAGCGGGGCAGGGGCAGAGGGGCAGGGAGAGAGAAGCTTAGGCAGAATCAGCATTGAGCACAGAACCCCATGCAGGGCTCGATTTCACCACCCTGAGACCATGACCTGAGCCGAAACCAAGAGTTGGACCCTTAACTGACCTTACCACCCAGGCACCCCATGATATGTTTATTTATAGCTTACGTACTATACAGAAATTTAAAAAATATTTATGAGTTCACTTAAAAATAATAAACTACTACATATTAACATGTATTTTTTAAAAATAAAAACTAAATTTTTCAAAACAAAAAAGTTAGTGATCAGAATGGCATTGTTTTACAGTTCTGCACATCTCTTCGATACCTCACTTAATAGAAGACCGCTAGATTCTCTTATCTGCTCCTGCTCTCAGTCTGTTTTGATGTCATACATTATGTGACCTCTGGAAACTTCACTGTACACGCATGAAAGTCTGACATAGTATTAGTAGGAAGACAGTTTTGACCTTGTAGCTCCACAGCAAGAGTCTTCAGGATCCCCACACGTCTCCAGGTTTCCACCTTTATATCCTCAGGACCTAACACAGTGTCTGGCCTCCATTAGGCACTGGATAAATTCACATTTTAATTTAAATACATGTTTTAATTTTAAAAGCTGTATAGTTATGGCTATATTATAGAAAATAGAGACAGTAAGAAAAAAACACTCCCTATCACCCAAATGTTATTTCTTGGGTGTATTTTTTATTGGTCTTTTTACAAAATGCAGTTTTTTAGAACTAGAACTACATCATATATAATAAATGAACACCATAATTTTGAATAATTTTTCTCCTCACCTAGCAATGAGTAAGTTTTTCTTTCTGATTTCTGTGACTACCATAGTGTTCCATCCCGTGGCTCTAACACAATGTACTTACTAAATATCCAATATTAGCATGTTTAGGATGCTTCCAAATTGTTGTTGTAATAAATACAGTGATCCTGTGAAGAATACCTTCACACATACAGCTTTTTTGGCATTTGGTGTTATTTCCTTAGAATAGATTCCCAGAAGTAAGATTACTGGGTCAAAAGATGCAGACGTTTTTTATGGCTTTTAATACGTACTGTAAAATTGCTTTTCAAAAGGGTTATACTAATTTTCAATGCCACCAGCACTTTCAGGAATGTTTCTCTACTCAAATTGTCAGCATAGGTACTATGAAGAATGCCGATCGATAAAATATTGTACCCTAGTTGTCAAAATTTTGCATTTTTTGAGGCTCATAAAATTAAAGTTTGTTGAAGAACGAGTGTCTAATACAAAACATTCTTTTGGGACATCTTTATTTCTGGAAAACTTTAGGGATTTTTTACTCGTGAACACTAGAAAAAGAACGCATGTTGTTCGGATTGGCACAGAATTCACTTTGACATTCAAATCTTAACGCCAAAATTCTCGAACGGGGACCTTTCGCTGATTCTGCTAGTTGTCTTCAACGGTAGCAAGGGAAAAAAAGATTATCATCTGAGTAATGAAATGTTCCACTGCAAACCATACAGATGCACATAGAGGGATTGGAGTTCTGCTTCTCCTTCAACTTTTCTTCCCCCCCACCCCCCCAAGTTGGAGGTTTCTGCCCTCTCCTTTGTTTCCGGTATCACCTGCCCACGTGCACCAGTGCTGACTTTCTCGGGCAGGGGGCATCATCCTCCGGGCCACCTCGCGCGGCTCCGGGCTGCTCCGTGCAGTGAGCGCCGGTCCTCCCGGTGGACTCGGACTTCCAGAGCGGCCGCGGCGGTGCGTCCGTCCCCCGCGGGAGACTCCTGACCTGCTTCCAGGCTGGCCTCCCACCCCGTGCACAGCGCGAGTGCGGCGGGCGCTGGAAGATTCGCCGGGAAGAGCCACGACCGTGCGCCCGGGAGGGAAGGAAACTTGGCCTGCCTCGCCCTCCGGGCGGGAGCGCCGCGGTTCAGCGCTCCTCCAAGATTTCCTTCGGCGGCCTCATCCTGGGACAGGCACTTATGAGTCATCGGCTCTGTGGGTCACATGGCCAACGTGACCAAAATAAAGTTTCAGTATTTTAAGCCGCTAGAAAGGGGGACAACGGAGCACACCGGAGGCGAGCAGCGGAAGGCGGGCACCGGCGGGCACGGGCGGACCGGGCACCCGCGCGAGGGGCCGCGGCGGCGCTGGCGCCCGGGGGGGCGGGGCGCCGGGGCCGGGGGGAGGGGGGAAGGGGCGGGGCCTGGAGAGACGCACCCCTCCCCCACGGCCGGCAGCGACGCCCGGACTCCCGGGCCGGCCCGCTCCGAGCGCGGCGCCCGGCCGACCTCCGCCCGGAAGCCCCGGGCCCCGCTATCGCCGGGCAGCGGAAGGCCGCGGGACTCCGAAGATCCCGCCGCGTCCTCCACTGCCACCAGGACCCCACGCGCCGGCAGCGGCTTCCCCGGGAACGTCCTTCAGCCCCGGGAGCACGCGGGAAAAGCCCCAACGCGCCAATGAGCGAGCGCCTTCCTCCTGACGGTCACGCTCGGGGGCGGGGCTTCCCTTCGCCGCTCCCGAGTTCCGGGAACCCCCTTTGATTGGTCTGGACGGCCTGGGAAACACTGTAGTAACGCCCAATCAAAGCGCCACGTCTCGGCCTCGAGGAAATATTCCGTGTCGGCTCGGTCCTAACTGGGCAGTTCTTTCCGGCTCTGGCCACTGGGAAGCTTTGTTTAGGTCTGGAAGGTGGGCTTTCCTGGGAGTGGGTGGGGAGGGGGCGTTGATTCTTGACCAATCCTTTCATTCCGTTGGGTGGTGACCAGCCAATGGGCCGGGCGGATAGGACGCTCCTCCCGGAGAGTAGTGAGACCCTTGGTGCCGGGCGATTGGTGGCGGCCAGTATGAGTGGCAGCCGCGCGGCCCAACGGGCGCAGTGCGTGGGCCGCGGGGCGGGGCCAGGGCGGGTGCGCGGCGGCGGCGGGGTGGCTGGGCCGGCGGCGGCGGCGGTACGAGGCGCGCGCTCGGGGTCCCGGTCGCGAGGAGGAGGAGGATGTGGCGCGCGGAGGGGAAATGGCTGCCGAAAACAAGCCGGAAGGTAAGAGCCGGCGCGTGAGGGGCCGGGGGCGGCGCGGCAGGCGGCGGGACCCGGCCCCGCCGGACATCCCGGGCATCGGCGGCGCCGGGCGGGAGCGCGGGGGCGCGGCGGCGGCGGGCGGGCGGGCGGGCGGGCGCCCCGGGCCGAGGAGGGGGCGGCGGGTGGGGGGGGCGTAGCGCGGCCGGGTCCTGAGGTGACTCGCCGGGCGGCGGAGCACGGCGCCGCACACCCCCACCCGGGGGCGGGCTGGGGCCGGAGGGGCGGGGGGCCGGCGGGCGGGGGCCGGGCCCAGCGAGGAGGAGGAGCCGGCGGAGGGAGGGCCGGCGCCTCCCCCACCCGGACCGGGCATCCCCGCCGCTCCCGGGCCCGCGGCGCGGCCCCCGCCCCCCGCGCCGGGCCCGGTGGGGGCCGCGGGGCGGAAAGTTTATCCGCCTCAGGCCCCCTCCGGCCCCGCGCCCCGCTGCCCCGGGCCGGTCCCCGTCGGGGGTACGGTCGGCGCTCAAGCCCCGCCGCTGGTGGCTCTCGGGCGGCAGGGCCAGGCGGACTCCGTCCAGCATCACCCTGGAGCCCCGTGGGCGCCTCCCAGAGCCGGCGGGGGTCCCCGTGCTTCTCCCCGCCAGGGGGACCCTCTCCTGCTGAGCGTCCCCGGGCAGAAGGGCCTCGTGTGACCCCTCCCCCTTCCCTTCCTGGGAAGGGGGCCTGCGCAGCATCCCCGCCCCTAGCAGTCGTTCCCATCTACTCCTGCCCTTGCACCCCTCGCAGCCAGGAGGGTGGGGTCTCCGTTTCTATGGCAAGTGAGGATCTCCATACTCCCTTGCCCTTTACCTTCTGTGACCCTGATCCTTCTTTGGCAGAGGGGTCTGTCTCAACCTCTCATCTTCTGTGGAATCTTTTGGGGCCTCTGCACACCATCTATTGACCCTTTAGCCAGGACAAGGGGACTCGGGCTCCCCCATGTTCTTCTTCCTTCACCCAGAGGGTAGTGGGGGCCTGTGCAGCTCTGAAGTCATTTCTAAATAGGAAAGCAGATACTTCTTACAGATTATGCACACTCTCTGCACACTTTCCTGGGTTAGGGTGAGCTCATTTCCTGAATACCCTTTGAGTTGCCTTCTTTTTCTTAGGGGAGAAACTGGACATTCCAGTGCTCCTTTCCCCATTTGGCTATCTCCCCCTAACATGTTCTCTCTCCTCAGAGTTTCTTGTCTGGGTGAGGGTGGGGGCCCCCTGATCAGATGTAGGGCAGGGCTTCCATTGTGCCTAGTACTTGAATAAGAGGGGGCTACGGTGATTACTCCTCTGTGTCTGAGGAAAACAAGGATCTGTTTGTGCTTCCATTTCACTCTTGCCTCTGAGGTAGGGGCAGCATTCACCAGTTGACACCACCCCACCAGGAACATGGTCTTGTGCCCTTGTTTTTTGGTGTTCCCATCACTGTCTTCTGTGCAGTAAGAACCTGACTTTGTACATCCTACATTGAAGAGTTTTTGAACCTTCCCTGGAAATAAACTTCCCATTTCTTTTTTAAGAGAACCCATATCCTCCTTATGGCTTCTGTTTCCCAGTCAGCCATATTTAGTGAGCCTGTTACCTTGACTTTTTCTGATTTTCTTAAATTGTATTCATGTTGGCTGGGTAAGAAGAAGCCATATGCCTTTCCATCTAGAAAAGGGAGTGTAGACACTCATGTCGCCCACGTGCCATTCGGGAAGGGGTTGCTAATGTGCTTCTTGTTGTACTAGAACCTTCCTTTGGCCTCGTGTTGTCTCTCATGGGATCTGAACTTTTTTTTTTGGTCTTGTAGCTTTCAGGTGAAGGGGAAATTTGGATGTTTTCTATTTTTTTGTTGCTTTTGTTCTCTTTTGGCGAAAAACATGATGCCATGGATTTGTTTGTATATATACACACGTAGGTATGCATTAAAAGACAAAGTCACATCTGTCACATATACACTGTAAATTGGAAGGGTTATGTGGCTAGCTCTGCATTCTGCGTGTACGTGAGGACCTTGATGTGTACACGTATGGATATATATTACTGTCGTTGGTAACTTTTCAGGCTTAGAAGAATTAGAAAACTCATTGATAAATGGCCAATTCTTACCGCTCTTTCATTTGTCATTTGTTCTGTACTGAATAAGCAGAATGACATCCTGAATGTTCACCAAGTCCCGGAATATGTGAAGTGTAGAGTCTTGCCGATGCACACCAAAACTTAGGCCTTCTGAATTCAGGGGCAGTATTCTCTGCTTGATTCTTCGTGGGGTGAAAAGTTCTCATCTTGATCTCTTTACTGCTGGGTATGGGAAAGAGGTTTCATGTATTTGGGGCATCAATAGGAGGGGGTGAGAATATGTGTTTCTGTGACAGAACTAGGAATGAACAGCCATAAATATGTCGCTGTTTTATTTTGGCCATTTAAATAATTGAGAGAGGTTGTACACATTAGGAAAAGGTACCTTTGGGATGTGACACTCATCAAAGGGTCGGAGGGACTGTTGTCCAGGTTTGTCCTGAGTATCACAGTTTGCAGATTCCGCCCTGGGGCAGGGCCATGATGGGGCCTCCTCTGGGCCTGCACTCCCTCCCCTCCCCGAGCTTGGAGTGGCCTCTGGCTGCAGACGCTCAGCAGAGTCTTACTTTTCAACCGGCTTAGTGTGGCGCCTCGTCCTCCCCAACAAGCTTTGTCAGACTCTGAGCATTTGGACCATTAAGCATTTTTTGAGCAAGGAGTCTCTCTTCACCTGGAGTACCGAGTAAGGGAGGCAGGGGGGTCTGGAGAATTGGTCAGCATTAGGCTTTGACTTCGAGACCTTGCCCTTCAGGTAATAAGGAGTTATCCGGGGGCATAAAACCCACTGCCCCAAAGTAGCACTTTTAACCTCAACTTCCTTTTTTTTTTTTTTTAAGTTTTTATACTGCTGTTATTCTGTCTCTATCTATACCCAGCATGATGGAATTGTGTGGTTTTAGGGTGTGGTATTAATGACCTTTGGAAAAGGAGAGTTGAGTACCTGCTGTAGATGTTGGGGTGTTCGCAGGAGAGTGAGCGTTCTCATCTCACTTCCAGTGGTGGATCCTTTCCTGTCCTTCTGCCTACCACCGCCTGCCTTTCCGGGTCTCCTCTGCTAATCGGGGTGCTCTGTACAATGGGCAATGGAAGGAAAATGGTAAGGGTTAGAGGAATACACTTGAGGTTAGTGTGTAAAGTTGGGCTCTTTTCTTCGAGTTTAATGTGGTTGTGCTTTCTGTGTCCCTCACCCCATTGATTATTGGAAATTAGCTTTTCCCTCTTACTCTTTCAGTGCACGGTTCTCTGGACGTTCGGCCTGCAAGATGGGTTCTCTTAAGGACTTTTCTTTCTTACATCTTTTTGTTAGAATGTCACTCTCTCCTCCCCCTCAGGCCTTACCTCCAGCTTTTTGGACAAGGTTGGGTGACTCATGGGATATTTCTTCCCTTGTCTTCTTGAAGACTTGACTTACCCTGCTGTTAAATGTTGGGTTTCTCTATCTCATCATTCAGTGGATTCCGAGTGTTGATGTGTACATAGCAACCTCTACTCAAGGTCAGATTGGTTTGGATTTTCCTTTCCAAAAGAGTAGGATTGCTCTTGCTTGTTCTTTGAGACATATTTATACATCCTGCTTACCCGTGTTTTTCCATTTCTTTAGTGTTTAGGCTTTGCCTCTAAAGTAGCCTGTTCTTTAGTGTCAGGTGGCATTATTTTAGTTCTCTGTTTATGCTGGACGTAGCCCATATGCCTGGTGGGATTATAATTTTCCTGACTGCTTTTGCGGTAGCCCATCTTGTGGTTTAACTTTTTTTTTTTAACCACTCCTTCATTGCTGTGGGCATTTCCCACTTCCCCAGGTTCAGGGAAATACCTTGTCGTGCGCAGTTGTACTTCTTCCCATTTTCCTTATGGAAAAAGCAATAGGAGGTGATTCTCATGTTCTCTTTCTTTCTCCTCATAGTTGTGTCTGTTGCCTCCTTGGTGGAACCTTTGAATTTGTCCTTTTGGAGAGAAGCTGTTTTGGCATCCATATTCCATCACTGGGCGCATTCATTCTGGAGACATTCACTGAGCTTCTACTATGTGCGTGGTTCTGTGGTGGTTACGTGACTGCTAGAGATCTCTTAGTATGAATGACATCCCGATGTATCTTGTGCTTGTCTTTTTATCTATTATTTTAAGGAATTCCTTTCTGAATTTTAATTGTTTAGATTGTAATCTTACAAAAATATACTCGAAGGGTGTACTATTCCACTGAACTCTTACCCCCTCCCTGCAGGATTGAGGGTGTTGGAGAGGGTGGAAGGCAGTGTGAGAGGCATTTAACAGCTTTCCCTCAGACTGTGTGTAGGGTGTATGTAGAAAAAAGTAAGGTCAATCTTCTTTTTAAATGGCTAGGCTTAACTTTTAGGTCACTTAGATACGTGGTTGGTTGGAATGCTTGTTTAACATCTGAACAGCAACGTACCAGGTATTGTATAGAACATACTAGGTATTGTGTAGAACATAAAATCAAATGCATCCTTTATAGAAGGAGGGGTAGAAAAATAATTTTCTCTTACGATGAACTGGTATGTTTCATATCCTCAGGTAGTAAGAACTGTATGAGATGCCGTTACATTTTTACTGCCAAGAAGTGTTATATCTAAATTTATGCCTAATTGTGGTGACCATTCTTAGACTAGATATCTGGTATAAATTATTACTGCTTTTGTTTATTATGTGATTTCTAATACTTTACACTTTCTTTAATAGTACTTTTATTTGTGTCTTGTCTTTTTTTGGGGGTGGGGAGTAAATAGCCTCTGATTATTTTTGGGTGTAGTTTTGGTATACAGAATGATGACTATTGTAATAAAAAATTAACCTGAAATGTACTTCTTTTCATTCTGTATTAAATCAGATTTCCCCTCCACAATGTCTGTAGAAACCATTTCTTCTAGTATTTCACGCTTAAGAACTCTTGTTTAGGGTTGTTACAGTATGTGGTTTGGCAGTGTCCTTTATTCATGTGAATATGTGACTGAAGATTTTTTGTGGTGACAGGTGATGTGTGTTTCCATTATAACAGATCATTTTCTAAAATGTTCTGTATCTTCTAGAATCACTTACTCTTCCTGTTTTTGGTGTTCTAGATGACCTGAGTCCTACCTCCCTTTCTTTCCCATATGAAGAAGTTTCCTTATTGCCCTTGTCATTATTATAAAAAAGTATTTGCAGATCTACTGTATTTGTAGACTTTCTGTCTTTACTAAAGGGGGTGCCCACCATTCCTTTCGTCCTGTAGTAAGAGGCAGTGTGACTTCTGTCTCCCTAAGGATAGAGGGATGAAATGGGGTTTAAGCCGCAAGGCCAGGGGTGACAGTAGTATTTGTAAGTGGATAGCATCCCAGGATGAAACACTGTGTCCTTCTGGCATCTGGGACTCCTCATGTAGGATTTTGGAAATTTGTTTTTGCTGCATTTAGCCAGCTTCTTTCTGTCTCTTTGGCTTGATAATCATAAATTTCTTTGGGCAGAGCCAACAAGTATATTACTTCATTTGGGACCTTCATTCACGGGAGGTGGTGGTCTTCTAATGTTACTGTCATACTAGCTATAGTCTTTGGTGTGTTTGAGGGTGAGAGTAGGAAGTGTTCTTGTGCTCTACTTCTTTGTCCACATAACATGAATAGGGTTGCATGGTCATTCATTCTCTTTTCCATGTTATACTGTGTAATCTGTCTTTCTCTCTTGTTCTTCCTCCTTTTTTTGTTTTGTTTTGTTTTGCACGTCCGATCAGGTTCAGGATAGAGGTTGACCAGACATTATCCAGTCCCTGTATTTTGCACCATCCTTGGATGTAGTGCCCATCAGTCCTGCCATTAAGATGTGTTGCCATTCTGTCAAATGTGATGGTCTTCCATCCAAAGATATTTGTCATCTGTTGGTAAGGACAGTGTTTCTCTGTATATATTGACAATAGACAGCAGTCCCTGGTTTTTTATATGGAGGGACAAAGTAAAAGGTCCCCCCCCCCCCCATCAGTATGCTGGCTGTGTATTTCTAAGGTTGTATTGCATCTTTCTGCTTTGAGAACCATTGCTTGTAGAAGGTCATGGGCCTCCTTGTGTAAAGATTGGTAATGCTTCCTGAGCATTTTTTAGCTCATTACCCTGGACTAAAAAAGAGATATTGTGTACCCCATTGCAAAGAGAAGCCAGGTGTCAGCCATATTACTTCCCTTTCCTCTCTCTCTCTCTCTTTTTTTTTAGAGGATTGTTTATTTACTTTCGACTGATGGACATGTCATAAGATGGAATGGCCAGAGGAATTTTTAAAATGGTTCTACATTTACCCCAGTATTTTGCTCATTCTTGATAGAGTTGCATGTTCTCTTATACACACGAGTCCTTTACTCATTTGGAAAAAGTGCAGTCACATTTTATTTTATTTTTTTTCAGATTTAGCCAGGCCTTTCAAGTCATGTAACATAGCCCTGCCTGAGACTTCCCAGAAAGTGACTGCAAGGAGATTTGCTGGTCTGGGGCTGTTCCTCAGTCTGCTCTCTGCAGTGTGGTCCTGTAGTTCCAAGTGTACAAAGTGACATGCCTTGAAAGAAATGTTTGGATCTGAGTTCTTAATGGTTTTAAACATGTTACTGCTTGGAGACTAATTAAGTGACATTACTCTCACCACTAATTTTACTTCTAGTGTCATCTGAAATATCTTCCTGCTACCTTCTCTCAAAAAAAAAAAAAAAAGATCCCCAAACAACATAACAAAATCCCCAAAAAGCGAACCGTGAAGGCCAGCTCTGACTGCCCCTGCTGTACAGTTGAGCCGCTGGCTTTGGATGTGTTGCTTAACGGGTACTTCTGATGCATTCAGCGTTCAGTGGGGCGGCCCTGTGAAGGCCTTTAGAACACGTAGCATTCACATTCACTCATCTAACGGCAGACCACACATTGTGTGTTTTGTTTTTTCTTATACGTTGCAGGAGGTAAGATTGTGTTTTTAGTTACTTAAAAATTAACACTTGCAAAGTGGATTGTTTTTCCTCCCTTATCTTCACCTTACCATTGGAATGAAAACTGGGGTTTACTTCTCGTAATAATAGTAAGTTACTGTGTTCCTACTTTCGTGTTCCACATCTGTGAGCAAATGGGGAGCTAACTCCCAGTAATGGCACTGGGACTAGTCAGGACTCAGACTTGCTGTCTGTAGCCGATACATTATTGCGGAGATGATTTATACTTTAAGTGAAGTCTGGTGTCTGTCTGTAACATGTGATAAACCAGATGTTTAAGTTTATTTAATCTTTTTTTAAGTATGCGTTTAACAAGATGTATCTGTGTGTTTTATTAGAATGATCCGCAGATAAAACTGGAGGTACTTCTGCAACTAAAAACACAGAGAAACACAAGGCCCTTCTTTCTAGTTTTGAAAAACAGGTGTTACCTTTTTTTTTTTTCCCTTTTTCCTTCATTGGGGTTGATTTAGAGTGCCGTTTCTAAAAGTACAGTAATACAATCAAGAATTAATCTTTTTGAAACTTAGATTTGTGTTTTAATCCTTGTCTGAAAAGTTATTTCTGAGGATGTACGTGCCCCATTGGTTTTCTGGGGTACTTGGATATCAAACCATTTGGAAGCGATAAAAAGAAATTGGTATAAAGTGTGAAATTACCAAATGGAAAAATGATGCACTAGTGAAGAAATTACCCATTTATCATTGAAGATAATCTAAAGTGATGATTGGAAGTGTAAATTCAGTTATTCTAAGGAAAAATGGAATATTGGCGTGGGTACCATGTTGAAATTGGCACACACAGCTATTGTCTGAAGAACATTCCCTAACGTGGAGATGCTTAGAAGATAAAGAAGCTGATGGGATTGATTATTTTAAAATGTTAGGTGTTTTTTCTCTTTTTAAAAAAGTAATTGGAATAAAATAACCCTTCTTAGTGAAGAAAATGTAAACTTTAATGGAAGTTCAGAATGAAATATTTAAAAAGTGAATATAAAAGATAAGGATTTTTTATTGCAAATCCACAAGGGGGTAGTGATGTTCTATCAAAGATATTTGTGGTGGAAATGTGAGATGATCTCTTTTAACATTTTAGATTTACAGATAAAACCGGTATGTTTGCATTTTAACTTAATAAGATCTTCTTTTTAAAATGTTTATTGGCAAAATTGTTTATTGCTTAAATTTAAAGTAAAAAATCCCATTTTGGGTGAATGGCTATTTTAAGCCATATGAATGGTAAGGAAGAGAGGATGTCCTTGTAGTGTTGTGCTTTGGAGAGGTTACCAAGGATCTGGGGCTCGCTTATTTTCTAAGATTCCTGGGAAGTGTTAGGCATCTAGGAATCAGTGACTTAAGTGTCCTTAGTAAAAGGATATTAGGAAATCATGTCTAAACTTTACAGAAGTTTGTATTACTGGTTGTATTTTCAGCCCTGCCAAGAGATGAAAAATGTGAACAATCCACACCACTAGCCGCTTTTAATAGTTCTAAGTAAATCAAATTTTTATAATCTCTTTTTTTATTAGTTTATATTACATCATTAGATAAAAACGTTTTTTTTCCCTGCCCATAAAAATTCGAGTAGCTTGCCTGAGGTCATTGAGTCCCACCCCATTATATTCAGAATTGCTTAAAATTAGGTGTGTGGCATTGCCAGGTAATTTTGAGTGAAGAACTAAAACTGTTATCATGTGCTCTTTTTCTGAATGTGATGGAGGAAGATTTAAGGTGGGGATGGGACTGTATTCTACTTATTTAGAGACATGCTAACCATATTTTTACAAAATACTACTTTTAAGAAGATCACGAAGCAGTTCCAAGGTTTAGAGGTTATGCTTGTTTGTGGCATACACATCGTGCATTTTTGATTTTTGGTCTAGGGAAAAGGTTAATACAGCTTTTTCTCTTTCTCTCTCTTGTTTTTCACCCTCCCTGTCCTGAGCAAGGACTTTTTCTATTTTATCTCCTTTCCTAAATGACTGGTGATTTAACATCCCAAAAGGTACACTGTTTCTTCACAGACTCCCCTGAGCTCTGCTGGGAGCTGAACTATGACGTCAGCATTTTCATTCATGAATTTGCTCTTCTAACTCTCTTTTCTTATTTTGTATTCCTGAACTGACTTCTGGCACATGCACAAATCAGTTTACTATTAGCCCATAAATCAGCGATAAAAGGTAAAACAAAAGATAAGATACCGGGGTTGTTTTGATAGAGCTATAGTTGCTCATGCTGATTTGCATCAGTGTAGTTTGGACAGGGTTTCTGGCGAAACAGATTGAAACCTAAAAACAGTCAGTTTAATTACCTCATGATTTTGTGGATTGGCCGTGTTGTGAGCATATTGACACTACATTTTTGTTCTCCCATGAAGTTCAGAGCACTCTGCTGCAGTTTCTTTGTTATAAAGTAGCATTTCGGTTGTAATTTGACTAAATTGGAGGATCTGCTTTATTTCAGAGAGGTGAGGCCTGGACATTAAATTATGTTCTACTCAAATTGCTCTTGGAATGCATTTGGAGTTTTTTTTTGGAGGGGGAAGCATTGTGTTGTTCTTGAAATATTTTCAGTACCTCTGTTGCTTGAGACTTAGATTTTCAGCAGTCTGTAGTTGTTCTTCTGTAACTAGTGTGCTAGCTGGGGTGTCTGAGCAGGTCTCCTCCCCCCCCGGGTGGCGCAGGGTTCTCTCTCTGGCTGTGGACTTCCATTTCTCCTGCAGGGAGGTCACTGCAGGGAGGTCACTGCTTGTAATTTAGTACTGCATGAGAGCAGTTCTTGAAGAAATCTTATTTGGAGTTTTCCTCTGCAGGGCCGAGTTTGAGGCTGAGCCTCCGGCGTGTGGCATCTTTCAAGCCTCCTGTAGTTGATGAATGGTGAGCTTTCACAAAGTTCATTTTCTCTGCTTTCTCGGGGGTTTGTTGACTTTCTAGATATTTAATTGCCAAGAAACATTTGGAAATAAAGTGTGTTATATTTAGAAATCACTTTAGCTCAGTTACAGTTTATGGTTGGAGTAGATGATTCGAACTGCAGCCATTTTGATTGATACCTAGTGTTGCTCCTGAGATGACTTTTAAAACCTCATGGCAACTCAGAGTTACCGTCTCCGCCCATCCTGGATGGCTTTGTGTTCCTTTAGGTTGCACTGAGTTGGCTGATGGGGAATAGAGGTGCATGGTCTCTCATTGAGCTTTGTCCTTTGTCCTTAGGTGCTCTAAGAAAAGAAATAAGAGCAAGTAGATGTGAATAAGCATTTGAAGATGACTTAATGTTTATAATTTTCCCTAAGAATGAAGACATTTTAAAATTATTTAAATATAATTTCTCTGAAGGAATCTAATTATAAATACTATTGAAGAAAGGAATATCTGCAAACATTCCCTAATTTTCAACACTATGTTCTACTGCATAAAAGTTACGGGTTTTGATATCAGACTTCAGAACATGGGGAAGACTTGCTGTGCTGTCAGCATTAGCACAGGTCATGCCCTGAACCAAATACTGCTAGGTGAGTTCTCTAGTCAGGTATCCCACGTGGCTTTTAGCACAAGCCCACCGTGGCCCCCAGCTCTTGCTCTTCTTTTTCATTGCCAGGAACCTGGCAAGTAGGACCAAGGACCCCAGCTAGAGGTGTATTTTCTGCTGTTCTTGCTGCCCTTTATGTAGGCCACGTGCTAGAAGCCTCTTCCCTTCTCTTCTTACCAGATTCTACTTCATCACTCTTGGCTCTGGCACAGCTTCTCATCCTGCTTTCCCTAGACTTGAAGTCTTGGATACTTAGTTGGTAGTAATTTTGAGATGATTCACGTGTTGGGTAAAGTGTTGTCCTAGTGATGACCTCTAAAGTTCCTTCCCGTCCTAACTTAGGATGGTAGACAGTGAAGTTGGATGTATGGAATTTGCTTTATGGCTGCTTTGCTGGTATGCAGCTGTTCTGTTCTGTGTAACTGTGTCTCTTCTTTTTGAGGTACTTGCTCCAGGTCAGGAGTGAATATTGTTGGCTCAAGCTATGTAGGAGGAATTTGAGCTGTAGTCACTGAAGGGCCTTCTTCCTGGTATACACAGAGGGCTTGATTTTTTAGGTCTAACACCTGTCAATGAATGTTTACTTTAAAAAATGTAAAAAGTTATTGTTAAGGATGCACAGCACAAAAATGTTCATTCTGCTTGGTTGTTCCGTAGGACACATTTAGCTCTTTATTCTAATGTGGATGAGAGTTCACAATTTTGGAGAAATAGACTTACATATCATATGATTACAGATGAAGAGGTGTCTGCTAACCTTAGACTTTTTATGTTTAAGGTAGACTTATTTATATTCATTTAGTTGTATTTTCTGGAGTTGGTTGATAAAACTTTTATGAAATGTATAGATTGCCAGTAATTCAGTAAACATGACTCTTTCTATTAAGAAACTCAGGGAGGGGCGCCTGGGTGGCCCAGTCAGTTGAGCATCCAACTCTTGATTTTGGCTCAGGTCATGATCTCGGGGTCATGAGATTGAGCCCCACGTCAGGCTCTGTGCTCAGTGCAGAGTCTGCTTGTCCCTCTCCCTCTGCTTCTTCCCACTGCTCATGCTCTCTCTCTTTCTCTCAAACAAATAAATAAATAAAATCTAAAAAAAAAAAACAAAGAAACTCGTGGATTGGGGAGTTTTGGTGAGTCCACTAAAATCGATCACATAGGATTTTCTCTTGGGCATACCCTTCCATATGCTAAAGGCCTAGCATTTGGAGAGGCCTTGAACATAATTTGGGTTTCAGAAGTTTTTTTTCATATTTAAGGGTACTGAGAGGCAAGTTAAAATTCCTGGTGTTCTTGTCAACATTCTCTGCCCTATCCTTCCTGTCTCTGCGGTTAGGAAATGTACTGGTTGGATCATTTGCCTTGACAGAGCTTCTGATGGAAGTTTCTTCCCTATTTAATTTTATCGATAGAGGCCATTGTGCTTAAAAAGAAAGCTATAACAAGCAGAGGGTGGTGAGTGGGCACTCAACATTTTTGAAGTACTTGTTTATCGTCCTAGGTGTCCTCCAGAAATTGATCATAGATTACTTGGCCAAATTCAAGGCCCAGAGATTTATTCCAGGCATCCTGGGAGGCAGGGAATATCAGTCTTTCTGCACGGAATCTGATTATTCTACATGTGACCCATTGCTGCCTGTCTGGGTGTCTTCTGATGCAAATCTGGTGATAGTGGCAACTTTTCTAACTGGCTGAGTATCCTTGACAGCTGTTATCTGTCCTCTCCAGGGATTTTTAGTCTTGAGCCTCTGTGGCCCTGTCTGGGTTTAGCCGCTCTGGTACTGCTCCGAGCGGTTGTGATGTTCTCGGCTACCCGCTTCACCAGCCTACCTCAGCACCACCTCCCTGAGGTTCTTTGCCCTTATCGTTTGGTGAAGGAGCATAAACAGAAATCATTGGTTTAGTAAGAATGGAAAAGTCATGATTTTTAGAATGCTTTTAAAAGTAAACAATGGTGAGTGGCGACAGTGTGCAGCAATGTGAATGTACTTAATGCACTAAATGGTATACTCAAAGAGGGTTCATTGGTAAACTTTATGTATATTTTACCATACACACACACACACACACACACACACACACGCTCCAGATGGGTTCAAAACCTAATGAGAAAAGTAGCTATGAGTTCCTAACAGTAAATATTTGACAATATTTTCGTTATCCCAAGGTGAGACGTTGTGCCTTAAATAGTGTGTCAAAATCTCTCTCTCTGAAACACACACACACACACACACACACACACACACAAAATAATGATGGCAATCAGGCCCTGAGGTTCATTTCTACAAGAAAGTGGATGCTAGGACACTTGATGTCACGGAGGGTAACAGGCCCTACTTTAGAGCAGTTTTGATGGCAAGGAACACAGGCCATTCAGGTCAGATTCAGTGAAGGTGGTTTTGTATAAGAAGAGCTAGAAGCACTCTCAGCCTCCCAGGACAGAAGCTGACGTGCAGCTAGACAGTTTGGGAACTGTGCCTGGAGACTCTGACGCAGTAGGCTTTTCCTCTGGAGACCCCTTGGGCTGAGCTGGGGTCTCTTCTGGGATGCCACAGCTCCCAGCTCTGCTGTTCGCTGTGTTTCTCCTTGCAGATGAGATTTCTCTGCTTCCAGGTAGCCTCCTTGCTCTACCATAGCCTGTCACGGCCGCAGGCATGGCTCCTGCATGGCTTCACTCTGGCCCCAGTGCTTGCCATCATCGGGCTCCAGTCCCGAAGGTTTGTATTTAGAATACTCAAGATGGAGAATTGGACTGACTCCTCTCAGCCAGTTGCTTTGTTTCCATAGGCCATGTGTTCGTCCTGGTCTAGTCAACTGTGAAGGAGGGTTGGTTAGGGTCCGTGGCCCTGCTGACCGCTTAGAGGGGGCAGAGGGAATTGTGTGAGAAGGGTTCTGTAGCATGGGATCCTGGCATCTCAAACTGTGTCTCCGTTAGGGTAAAAAGAAAGGATATTGACTCCAAAATGGACTTCTTATGTTCGGTTGTTATTGGGAGTAAACTTTTTGAAGAGAAAAAGGTTACTGTAGCTACAGGTAGGAGGCCAAGCATCCTCAGCCAGCCAGCCTAGGTGTGTGGGAATAAGTCAGCCACGAGTGCGGAAACTGTCCTAGGGCTTGTGCTTTGAACATTGGTGAAGCAGGCAGGATGCACTGGAACGAGATGGTCTGTGCAGTCTTTGCCCCATGTGGTTCTCAGGGAGAATAAGGCAGTTTGGGGATGTCAGTGTCATCTGAGGTTTTCCCCAGGTCAGATACCTGGGTGGGCTTCCTCACTGTTCTCTTTGCTGTGGACCACTAGACTCGACAGGTTGTAAACATGCATCCTTAGTAAGAAAGGGAGACGCTACCTGCAGAAGGGGTGGTGTGGGGGAAGAAAACAGAAAACAGCCTCTGTTTAAGTGTGTGTGGCACACTTGTTTGGCTTTTCCTTGGTATATCCGTCGGGCCTCTCACAGCTGGTTTTTCTTGATTTCTCATGGTGGCAGGTGGAAGGCTGTAAAGGGCCAATAGTCTGCACGCCATTGAGTGCTCTGCAGATGCAGCTGCTTAGTGATTGACGGTTCATAGCAATGACCCTTGAGTACATTGAGAAAAGTAATACTTGGTATGTTCTGCTTAACAAGAGAGTAACGTATATAATGATTGATTGATTGATTGATTTAGTAGGCTCCATGGCCTGCGTGGAGCCCAACGCAAGGCTCAGTCTCATGACCCTGAGATCAAGACCTGAGCTGAGATCAAGAGTCCGACTTTTAACCGACTGAGCCACCCAGGCACCCAGAAGTATATAATGTTTTAAAGAAACATAACCATCAAGGTAGTTTTTAGTAGTTAAAGGGATTTGATTCCTTTCTAGATAACAACTTTATTGTGATGTAATTCATATATGATAAAATTCAAAATTCACCCTTTAAAATATACAATTAAGTGGTTTTCATTATATTTACGCAGTTGTGCAACCATCACCACTATCTAATTCTAGAATGTCTTCACCACTCTACCAAGAAACCTCTACCCGTTAGTAGCCACTCTCTGTTTCTCCCTCCTCCCAGTTCTAGGCCATCATTAATCTACTCTCTGCCTTTATGGATGTGCCTTTTTTGGGCATTTCATATAAATGGAATCCTACAATGCATGGCCTTTAATGACTGGCTTTTTTCCCAGAGCCTAGTGGTTTCAAGTCTGTGTTGTAGTATGTATGAGAACTTCATTTCTTTTATGGGGGGAATACTGTGGTACTGTGTAGATACACTACATTTTGTTTATTCATCAGTTGGTGGATGTTTGAGTTATTTCTACTTTTTGGCTATTGTGAATAATTCCACTATGAACATTTGCGTACAGGTTTTTGTGTGGACATATGTTTTCAGTTTCCATGGGCATATACCCAGGAGTGGAATTGCTGGGTCATGCGGTAACTCTGTGTTTAACTTTTTCAGGAACTGCCGGACTATTTTCCAAAGTGGCTGTACCATATTTCATTCCCGCCAGCAGTGTTTGAAGGTTCCAATTTCTTCACATCGCTAACACTTGTATACTATAATCTTTTTGATTATAGCCATTCTTGTATATGTGAAGTTTTATCTTATCGTGGTTTTGATTTGCATTTCCCTAATGACTTATGATTTAAGCATCTTTTTGTGTGTTCATTGGCCATCGTATGTCTGCTTTGGAGACGTGTCTGTTCAAGTCCTCTGTCCATTTATGAATTCAGTTGTTTGTTGTTTGGCTGTTCGGTTGTAGCTCTTCTTCGTATATTCTGGATATCAGTCCCTTACCAGATATGCGATGTGCTGATATTTTCTCCTGTTCTGTGGATTGTTCTTTCACTTTTGTGATAGTGTCCTTTGAAGCATAAAAGTTTTAAGTCTCAAGTTGAATTGATGCGGTTTTTCTTTTGTTGCTTGGGCTTTTGATGTCCTAAGTAAGAGACTATTGCCTGCCCCAAGGTCATGAAGATTTATACCTGTGTTTTCTTGTAAGAGGTTTATAGTTTTACCTCTTACATTCAGGTCTCTAATTCATTTTGAGTTAATTTTTGTAATTTTATGAGGTTAGGTAGGCTTCCAACTTCATTCTTTTGCATGTGCATTCCAGTTGTCCCAGCCCCATTTGTTGAAAAGACCATACTTTCCCCACTGAAGTTTCTTGGCATTCTTGTCAAAAATTAATTTGCTGTAAGTGTGTGGATTTAATTTGGGAGTCTCGATTCTGATCCATTGATATGTATGTCCATCCTTAGGCCACTATCTCGATTACTGGTTGAGTTACAGTTAAGTTTGTAGTTATATTTTGAAATTGGGGAGTGTCTGTCCTCCAACCCTGTTCTCTCTTTCAAGATTGTTTTGGCTATTCTGGGTCTCTTGAGTTTCCATATGAATATTAGGATTGGCTTGTCAGTTTCTACAAAAAAGGCAGTTTTGATATCAACAGGGATTATGTTAAATCTATGGATCAGCTTGGGGAGCTCAAATCCTTTTTATGAATCCGGATCTGCTGTTTGCTTTGGGAACTACTGGTAACTCAAGCAGCCAAGCATCTTACCTTAAAAAGAATATTGTTTTAAGTTATTAATATGGTACGCTGCCTTGGTGGAAACACTGTAATTCACTGTTAGGCTGGAATTGGACTTTTCAGGTTCCAGGAGAGCAATTAGCTATTCATATAGCCTATAGTTTGGCTTGTGTATGTGTTCTTTTGGTGTGAAAGTTTGCTGATACCTTGCATGTTTCGGGAAAAAAATGTGGTATTCTGGTTAACACTCATTATGATTAATAGAGAATTAACAGATTCCACATATGAATATTTAGTTACCCAAGAGTTAGAACATGTTACAATAAGATTGTGACATTAAAATTTATGTAATTGTCATTGTTGTCAGGTGTGTCAGAAGATAGTTTAGGGTCTCGCAGTCCTGTGGGGGCCATGTGACTGTCTGTTATTGTTAATACTCCTAAGTCCGTTCATTTACTCGACAAGTAATAATAAAGTGCCAGGCGCAGAGGGCAGACACAGCCGCTGTCCTCATGGACCTGATTGGGAACTGACAGTGAAGGTGCTGTATGCCGTGAAGAGCTCTGGGCTCTGAAGGCGAGGGTGTCCTAAAGGGATTTGGCTGACCCTCGGGACTGGGGGAGGCTTCTGGAGCTGAGCTCTGAATGGGAATTAACTGAGGGAAGAATGAGGAAAATAAGTTTCTGGTAATCGGCGAGCTGGTTAGTGAGATGTGGGGGGATGCTCTGGTTATATTCTGGTTTTTTATAGCTTTTTGAGAAAGAGTATGTGAAAACTTGACTCTGCCCCTTAAGTGCCCTGTGACTTTGCACACGTAACTTAACCTTTCTGAGCTTATTTATGTAATGTTTTTTAATCTTATGAGGCAGTGTATAACTTTTTATTTAGAGATACTTACATGAAAACTTAAATTTAGGCTTTTGATTGATTGTATTTATAGAATCCAAAAATAATTTTTTTTTGTCATTTTCCATGGTTGGTTACTTAGGAATGCAGTACTGGAAAAATGAACATTTTTCCTAGTCTTTGGAATTGGGATTCACTTCAGTTCATACATACTCCAGAAGCCTCCGGTCTGATGGATGTGACTGATTCAAGGCAGGTCATAAAGAATGCATCAGGCACTGGGGGGAAACTGGGAAGACTTCTGGAAGGAGGTAGAATTTGACCTGGCATCACTGACAGGCAAACATGGTAGTTGGAGGAGAAATTCCAAGCAGAGGGAATGGAACAAAGGCATAGAGCCAAGAGAGTACAGGGGGTGGCTGGAATTCTGGGTGCGTGTGGGTAGATGAGCCTGGAAAAGTAGGTAGGGGTCAGGTTGTAGGGGCTTGGAAAGTCAGAAAAGAGGAGTCTGGATTTTATTTTGTCTGCTCTGGGAGGGGCTTTCAGAGTTTTTTTTTTCTCCTTTGGCAGAAGAGTGGGATTGACTGGATAAAGTCAGTTCTCCTTTAAGGTGCTAGGAAGGGCCTCCTGCTTACCTCTCCAGCTTCCTCTCCACTCTCCAGCCATGTGACATTTTTGTAGATTCTGAATGGTGGGGGCACCATGTTTTCTCTTGGTTTTGGCCCTTGTACTTTGCCACTGCCTTGACTTAGAAGGTGCACCTTCCTCCAGAACACACACACACATATTCAAACATGTGCTCTCTTTTCTGCCGACTTTCCTCATCCTCTGGGTTTCAGCTTCAGCGAGACTTGTCCAGGAAGCCCCATTGACCGTCCCTCTCTTTTTAGATTGGATTGTGTGCCCTTCCTTTGTGCATCCACAGCATCTGTGGTTTTCCACGTTTAAGCACATTTGAGTTTGTATTGGAGTTGCTTGTTTATTTCTCTTTCTCCCTCCATTAGGTGTACATCTTTAGTCAGAGACTTGAGTACCTGGCACCTAGGATGGGCTTAGTAGTGTCTGTTGGTTGAACGTGAATGAATGAAGAGGAAGGGCTGGTGTTGGGAGAAAGTAGCTTCTGGCAAGAGTGTATGTAGCAGTGGGTTGCAGAAAGGAGCGAGTGTGACTGAGTTGTCTGTGTGTGTGAGAGACACAGTCCTGTGGGCCTTGAAAGATGAGAATAGTTGAAAGTGACTCCTAGCTTTTGAGCCTCCACAGCTGAGGTTAGGGAAGGTCACTAACCAAGATAGGCAGTCCAGGAGATTGTGTTTTGGGAGACTGGAGACAAATGTATCAGTAATCTTTTATTTTATTTTATTTTATTTTAAAGATTTTATGTATTTGACAGAGAGAGACACAGCGAGAGAGGGAACACAAGCAGGGCGAGTGGGAGAGGGAGAAGCAGGCTTCCCGCTGAGCAGGGAGCCCGACGCGGGGCTTGATTCCAGGACCCTGGGGCCATGACGTGAGCCGAAGGCAGACGCTTAACGACTGAGCCACCCAGGCGCCCCTCAGTAATCTTTTAGATGCAATACCTATACAATGTGACATTTGAAATGTGGGTCAGAGATTAGGGAGTCATTCCTGTCACTGTGTTTTTTTTCGTCTTCATTGAACTCTCAGAAGGCAAGGGGGCCCTGGTGATTGAGCAGCCTCCTTGGCACAGGGCAGGTGAGTAGACCTGGAGTGGCAAGTAGAGTTAAGCTGGCCCAGCCTCTGGTAGAGCATATAAGCTTTATGAAAGTAGAGACCTAGTTTGTCTTGCTTATTGTTACATCTCTCTGCCCAGGGCAGTGCCATTTGGTTGAAAGAATGAATGAATCGGTTCAAAAGAATTGGAAGACACAGTAGTGAGTGAAATTGTCATGGGAGAAGAAGGGTTGTAGGAACAGAAATGTGTCACCAGAGGGGAGAGGACCAGTGGGCACTGAGAACGAATGGTCAGAGGTAATAGAATAAGAAGAGTATAAATGCAGAGGGTTGGAAGGAGGTTATTGGTTGTGATGCTGTAGAGAGTTTGGGCAGAAAGAAGACCAAGAAAAAAGGTATTGATTTTGTCAGTTGGGTAGTGAGTTGAAAGAATGAGAAAGAGGTGGTGGGGGGGCAGATAATCCCTTCAAGGGTTTTGGTGGTAAATGTGGAGTGCTGGTGAACATGAGAGATGACATGAGTGACATGAGAGATGATGTCTAAGCTGAGAAGAGAGGTCCCTGGGAGCTGGTGGACCATGGATGTACACGTTATCTGTTGCTGCTATAGCAGTTGGCACGTACTTAGTGGCGTAGAACAGGACACCCTTATTTCTGGTCCAGTGGGTCAGAAGTTCAGTTAGGGCTCTGCTATGTCTGCTGCTTCAGGGCCTCACAAGCCTGCAGCCAAGATGTTTGGCCAGAGCTGTGGTCTCATTTGAAGGCTCAAATGGGGAAGGACGCTCGGAATTCCAAGATCACACAGCTTGAAGGATTCACTTCTCTGTGGGCAGTTAGACTGAGGGCCTCCGTTCCCGGCCACACGGCCCTCTCCAGCAATGGCAGCTTGCTTCTCAGAGCCAGCAAGGGAGAGAGTCTGCTAGCAAGACAGAAGGCACGGTCTGCATCACCTGATCACGGAGGTGATATCTTGTCACCTGTGCCATGACCTGTGGGGCAGGAGCAAGTCACTAGGTCAACTGCACACTCAAGGGTAGGGGTTACACAAAGGTGAGTGTTAAATGTTAACATCAAGAGATGGGGTCATGGAGGGCTCATCATAGAGTTTGTCCACCACAGGAGGGAAGATGGCACTAGAAGGCATAGGACTGTTCTTCAGAAAGAGGCCCCGTAAGTTGCAGATGGCAGGATGGGAAGTTTTATTTTTTTATTTTTTATTTTTTATTTTTTTTAAAGATTTCATTTATTTATTTGAGAGCGAGAGAATGAGAGAGAGAGCACGAGAGGGGGGAGGGTCAGAGGGAGAAGCAGACTCCCCGCTGAGCAGGGAGCCCGACATGGGACTCGATCCCGGGACTCCAGGATCATGACCCGAGCCGAAGGCAGTCACCCAACCAACTGAGCCACCCAGGCACCCCAGGATGGGAAGTTTTAGAGAGGGAAGTTTTGGAGGTGAAGGTCCAGGTGAGTGTTCAGTTAAGGTACAGTTGTTGGTGACATTTCTCAGGAGACCTTCCCTGTCCTCTCTCTTCATCCTTAACAAGGTGGGTAGGTGCCTCTTGAGGTGCTCTTTCCTGTTAAACAGATTAACAGACTGTATTATTAAAGTGCCATCGATAAACCCTTCTGCCTTGCTAAAATTGAATAATTTACCAGTCAGTTTTTGGTCAGTGGAGGTATCTGCCTTGCTTGCCTTAGCATGTTGTGAGGACCAAATGAGGTTTCATATGGAAGTATTTTATTGAATGTAAAGTGGTATGCAGACAAAGGTGTTAAACTGCTTTCTCCCCCCAACCCCAGGTTCAGTAGGATATGTGGACTTTAATGTACATTTTACTTGTTAACATGGGTTCGTTATGTTGTACCTAAGTTATTGAACTGGGCTTTATTTAATACTGTGCTATTTTTAGGGCCTTTTGAGTAGTGTTTGCTTTTATCATAAATGACCCCAAACTGCTGTACCTTTCAAGCCCTTGTATCCAGTTTTTATTGTTTGTGAAAAATCTGTCCTTGCTCTCCCTTGTCACTCTTTTGCTTCTACTGGATCTGTCAGTTTCTAGCTATCCTTTCCCCTTCTCATTTGTTGTTTCTGATCTTCTCTGGGCTTGGCAACCTGATAATTAAGCTTATTAGAACTGTGAGTAGTTTAATAGTAATCAAGCTAGGAATACGGATCAGAGAGCCCTTCTCACAGTGAGGTGTGGGAGCTTTTGTGCGTGGACTTTGTAAAAATCTCTTTTGGCCTCAGAGTGCGTCTTGGCTTCCTTCCTATCTCTGGCTGTGTGCGGATTAGGTGAGGTTCCCACATAGCCGGGTTCCATTCCGGGGAGTGCGGCTGCCATTTTCTTGGCGTATGCCTCATTGCTCTGTTATGAGAAGCAGTGCCATTCTCCCCTTTAGTTTTGATGAAGTTTTAGTTTTGGGGCAGTAGCAAGTGGTGATAGGTGATGGGTGGTCTGTAGTTCGTGGACCAAAAAATATTTGAGGCGCATGGAAAATCTTTCCACCAGATCAACAGCTAGGCATGTGTGGTGCTGCGGTGCCTTCCCTCGTTAGCCTTTCCTTTGGGACGCTGAACTCCCCGCTTAGGTACTCGATATTCTTGGACATCCCTCAGTGTCTCCATTTGCTTTAGCTTTTCTGTCAGAGTGCCTTGTGTACTTTCTCTGCCCAAACTTCTGCACCGTTTCCTCATGGAGAAGCATTATTTCATCTTTAGGGAGAGAGCCTTTGTTCTCGTGGAGACAGCATAGGAGTGTGTGCGAAGACCTGCTCCTGGTTCTTGCTCTGCTCCTTTCTAGCCAGGGGCCTTGGCAAGTGTCTGTAACCATGCTGTGGTGTCTCCTTTTCTAGAATAGGCATCATGTCTGCTCTGCTACCTGCTGGGGCCAAAATAGGATTTTATATACAGAAATGCTTGTTATTTGTACATAATATCAAATAGAATGCCTAGTTTATTGGGCTGATTTTGTTGATATTTTATAGTGCTCTGTCTTTGAGGAGTTAAAAAAATTATCATTAGTGCTAGTAATGATAAGTGCTGCTAAAATAGTGTAATTTTAAATTTTATATAGTTTTTTCTGAGTATGTTCTACTAGAATCTGTACAAATGTGGACATTTAATAAGCGCTCTTTATTTTCAGAATACTGAGTATAGTGGCTTCCTAGCCAAATTAAATTTATGAAAATTCTAATGATACTGTGATTCATATCTAGAAAGAATAATTTTTTTTTTCTTTCTGAAATCACTTTAAATACGCTTTACATGAATCTCTGGTAATAGTGAATCAATTAATGTGATTTCTCAGGTCATAAATCAGGCTTGATATATTGTAGTATTAGTTCCTGTGTAAGCTTCTTAGAACTTCAGCTGTTCTGTGGTCTGTTGTAGCTAGTTGTTTGCTTTTGAACTCAATTCTAGATGTTGAACTCAATTTGAGAGCCTAAAATGGTTTGTGCCCCAATTACCTTAGAGGTTACTCCTTCACTTTTTTATTGGGCCAGCCCTGGTAGTAGGGAGTCAGCCACCTGTCAGACGGTTTCCCTTTAACTTGAGTACGTACTTTAACTTTGTCTCTGTCCCACAGGAATGTTGTCAGGGTTCTTATAGTGGCACCTACGGTCTATTTTAAACTTCTTGAGAAGAGGTAGTATGTGAGCACAAAGTATTTTTGTACTGTACCATCTAATTTTTTTCCCCACTAACCTTTTGTGGTTCAGAAAAAGGATAAAGTTACTTGTGTTTAGGGGTACAGTCTCAGAGATCTTTAGCCCGATTTTATAGAGTGTCTCCAGAGCAGGGCCTTTGCCAGACCTCGTGTTCCTTTTTTTTGGCAGGCCTGTGCTTTCACCAGAAATGTTTTAATATTGGCTTTCTTGGTGTCTGTGAACACTGTTAAGAGTATTTTTACCCCTTAGTTCTTCTTGGTGGGTCTAAAGTAGCTTTTGTCTTACTGCTTGATTGTTAGGGGACTAGAGGATGGGTGGCAATTCAGGGCAGCATTAGGGGAGGGAGAGAGGGTCTTAGAAAGGCTGGTGGCTGCAGTAAATCCCACCATCACCATGATAAGACATGGGGCCACTCTTTTTCCTTTCCATGAGCTTCTGGGAATGTCATTCATCTGGGAATTCAACCATCATTTGAGCTTCCGTTGTGTGCCAGACATTAAGTATTAAGTACTGGAGATACTGGGACCAAAAGCCAGACATCCCTTTAAGGATGCCCTTGAGATAAGTCTTATTTTGAGTATGTTAGAAAAACATTTATCAGAGAAGAAAAACTAGTAGATTGGTTTTAGCTGCTGAATAGCCTTAGGGATTAAAGGTAGAGTTGTAGGTTAACAGAAGACATTTCTGAAAGGAGTGATTCTTCTATAATTAAAAAAAAAGCACACAAATGGCATTGTGCAAGAGACTGCTAGCTGATCAAGAAATCCATCTCCTCTTCCTGGGCATGTAGCCAGACCACATTTCCCAGCCTCTCTTGCAGTTAGGCGTGGCTTTGTGGCCAAATGTTAGCCAATGGAGTGAGAGCAGGGAAGCGTGCCACTTCCAGGCCTGGCCCGGAAAACCCTCCAGGCATGGTTCCCCTGGGCCAGCAGAGGCAGGAGAGCCTAGTGACCTAGGAGGGTGCTGGGTGCCAGAGTCGCTGCTTGGAGGGGAGCCCTCTACTGATCACTGACACCTGTTTCGGACTTTACACCAGCAAGAAGTAAATATTTATAGTATTTGAGCCATGATACAGTTTGCTCCGAGTAGCCTCCCTAACTGATCTAGGCATAATGGGTAGAATGCTCGGCAACACTGGTGAGTTCAGTCAAGGTGCTAAGAATTTCGGACTCCGCTTTAATTTTGATTACTTATATGTCATGTTATATGAAATGACCAGTGAATTTCAAGAATCAGTTTAAGTCATGATAAAATATGTGGCAAAAGTTTTTTAATGTATCATTTCTAATTGATACAAGTGGTTTATTGAGTATCAGTGTGGCCTCTCTCTTTGATTTAATGAGCTGTGTGGGGCCTCTGTTGGCTTTAAAGGGACTCTGTGGAGACTTAAAACATTCAGAGTCCTTATTTCAAAGAACTGGAAATACAGTTTTCATCATGCACCCTCTGTGTTCAAAAGCCCGTAATCACTTCTTATTATGTAGCATTTTGTTTCATTTATTCCATCATCCCAAAACTATGTGTCACACCCTGACCTAGGTTCTCTGAAGAGAGTCCATTCCTCCAAAGAATTTGTGCTTGGTACACAGTTACTGAGTTTCTATACTGCAACCATCTGACCATCGGCTCCTTTTAGCCTTAATAAACCATGTATTGTTTCTTCATTACATTTTTTTAGTATGTCTGCAATTTTAGGTAGAGTATTTTTTGAAGGCAGGGAATATATTTTATAGAGCTTCTGTTTCTCCCCTCTTGGGCACTTCTAGAGACGCTGGACACTATATTAATTGAGTAACCATCCCTGTAGTTTCTTTTGATTATCTTGCTTGGATTTTCTGGTATAGTTTTGTATTATAGTTTGTGTTAACAGGCAAATGTGTTTTTTTAGTCTGTTAGGAATTCATAAAATTATGGAGGAATGTTATGACTGGAAGGATCTTTTTAAGTGAATTCCTGATCTTTTAGAAAACGGTCTAGTTCCTGATACTCAGGGTATGGCCCTGAATCATGGCATGGGCATCACCGGGGGGCCTCTCAGAGGCACAGGGCAGGGCCACACTCAGACCTGTGAATCAGAACCTGTGTTTTAACAAGGCCCTCAGGTGACCCACATGCTCATTAAAGTTGGAGATGCTCTATTGAAGGTCAACCCCCCATTTTACTCTTGAAGAAACTAGTTAAAGTAGGGAGTTGCCCAGAGTCACATAGCTGTTTATTTTAGTGGTTCCCATCTTTGGATACATCTTGGGATCACTTGGGAACCTGTCACAAATACTGATGCCTGGGTTCCAGCCTCACACATTCTGACTTACCTGGTCAGGATTGCAGCCTGGGCACCAGCATTCAGAAAATCTCCCTGGACGACTGACATGCAGCCAAGCTGAGAGCCGCTCATCTGGTTGATGAGAGAAGCCAGCTTTCTTTTCTTTTTTTTTTTTTAAAGATTTTATTTATTTATTTGACAGAGAGAGAGAGAGCGCACAAGTAGGCAGAGTGGCAGGCAGATGGAGAGGGAGAAACAGGCTCTCCGCTGAGCAGGGAGCCGGATGTGGGGCTCGATCCCAAGACCCCAGGATCATGACGTGAGCCGAAGGCAGCTGCTTAATGGACTGAGCTACCCAGGCACCCCAGAAGCCAGCTTTCTTGATGCTTCAGTCAAGGAGGCCTTTTACTCCATGCATGGATATATGTTCAGAAATGGTGTTTTCCCTGTCTGATTTCTCACCATCATGTGTCACGCATTTTATATCCATAGCATTTACCCCGCTTACCACCCGCTTCTCCCACTGGCAGGGACCCCATGAGGGTAGGACCTTTGTCTTGTTCACTGCTAGGTCCCAGCTCCTAGGACAGTGTCTGGCACACATTAGGTACTCCTTTAATATTTGTAGGACAAATAGAAGGAATTGTGATACAGAGGGAAATGTGGGCTGCTCAGATAGCACCAGCAGGGTGACCTGTCATTGGAAGGCTCCTGAAGGATGGTTGAGCTGGAGAGTCAGCCAGGGAGGGCAGCATGGAGATGTGCAGCTGAGGGTGGACTTGGACCCAGATCTGTCTGCCCTTGAACTTGCACTTAGAATGTTGTCCTGGGGACAGAGAGGCCAGCTGTTTGCTTCAGACCTCAGCAGTTAGTGGTACTGGGATAGAGGCTCCACTCTGCAGACCCTCAGACTGGTGCTTCTCCCTCCCAGAGCCACCTCTGGCTTGGTGTTGTGAACAGGTTTTACAAATCGATCTGAGGGTCCTCAGAATGAAAGGCCTATCCCAGAGTCTGGCCTGTGGGTCTTCAATATAAGGTAGCCATTTCTCATGGAAGTTTTCTTCTGTTTTAGTTTTTTTCCCCTGAGAACCTGGTGTTTTTGAGGATAGAATGACTTGATTTCATTCAGTTTATGTGAGTGACTTCCTTTTCTGGTTAACTATTAAGACTTTATTATGCCAGTGTTGAAGAGAAGTCATGGTTGATTGTGATATTTCTGTTACTTTTCTTTTTTTAACGTTTAATTCTTCTGATTTGTTATTTGGTATGTTTTACTGCTCATTTACCTATTGTCGAACTTTGAAGTTAGGTGTAAAAGTCCTTTTTTATGAAGCCATTCATTAGTGTGTCCCAGTGTATGTTAGTCATTTTTAAATCTTTTGATGTTAAGACCGTTGTTAAGATGTCTTGTTAAGTGGTAAACTTATACTATCTTTTTTTGGGTAATAGGAAGCCAGAAAATGTTAAGCCTTGAGTGTAGCACATTCTTTTTAACATCATAAAATTTCAAGTTTCAATTCCGAAAGGACATTAAGATGAGATGTTGCATTCTGTGGTTAGAAGGCTGTTGCTGGCAGCTCTTGCAGATGTTACTTGAAGTCAGACTGCTGTTGGCTTTACATCAGCCATTCTTTATAATGTCCTGTAATTCCACACTCACAGTCATGGGAAGAGATGAATGTTGATTTTCCAAAGGATACATGAATTCTGAGCTTAGTCCATAGTTTATAGGGAGAATTCTTAGGCTCAGATGTTACCACAGGTTGCTAATTAGTAGGCATCACTGTTGATTAAATCAAACAGAGGAAGAGACATTAAAAGCCCTTGAACAAGAATTTTCCAGAAACAGTAAATAATTAGGGAGCTGATGGTTATCCTGATAGCTAGCAGTCGCATTGTGGAGAAAGACCTGCTCTGTGGTGAATGAAGCACTTGATCATGGATATAAGGAGAGGGAAATTAAAAATTCATAGAGGTCAATTTAGTCAGATTTCAATACTCTCTTTGGCACAAAAAATTCAGGCAATCCTCAGTTCTTAGAAAATGTTAACATTGTTAAGGATTATTCTTACTAAGCACAGAAACAATAGCCCTTCATATTTGTTTTGTAGTTTTGAATTTAAAGCACTTTGTACACATCATCCCATGTAATTCTCCCAAAAACGGTGAGATAGGAGAGCACCGTCACTACCCTTTTTGATGAGGTCATATAGAGAGGTTAGTTTACTTTTCCAAGGATAGCTAGTAAGTGAGAGATGAGCTTTTCATATTTTAAGTATAAAATGTTGAGGGTGGCAGTTGAGTTTATAAACTGTCCTTGGTTTCCTAAGTATATACGTATCTGGTTTATAATACAGGATGAATAATCTAAAAAAATTTTTAATACTGCAACTGAAGAAGGATATTTTTAGGACCTGACTGTCAAGACTCCCAGAAATTGTTTTCCTTTTTTTTAAAGTTACTGTTGTATAGTTTTTTACATGAAAAGTTTAATTTTATTTACATGAAGCAGCCTGAGAGCAGAGACCTGGTCTTCCAACTTCCTCCTGACTTACTGCACCTGCCGTACTGTTCGTTGGCACTCATTAAATCCTTTGGAATGAGTTGGGGGGTGGGCGCACTATTGGGAAATGGTTAGCAATGTTGTTGAATCCTGACTAAACTACAGAATGAATACAGCATTGGTTCTTCTTAGCAAACATTTCCTGTATGTACAAGCACATATGGTCCCTATTAAAAAAATTATGCACATAATATGTGTTCACCAGCATGTATCTTTTTTTACACACATACATTTTGAAACACTCTTAAGCCTTCAGGAAAATTGCAGGTATAGTGTGAAGAGCTCTTTCCCCCTGAACCACGTGAGAATAAGTTGCTGGTATGTTTCATCATCCTTACATACTTGCTTATGTATTTCCTGCCAACCAGAGATGAGAGCATTCTCTGTAACCACTATATAGTGATCAAAATCAGGAAACTAACACGGAGACATTTCTACCCTCTGATCCGCAGATGCTCCTGCTGTGCCAGGTGACCCCACGGTGACCTTTGTAGTGAAAGGTCCAGTTAGGAGCCTGGGTCACACTCTGTTGTCTCTTCAGACTCCTTTAATACAGAACAGTTCTCAGTCCTTTTTGACTCTCATGACCTTGACACTCTTGAAGATTACAGGCTAGTCATTTTGTGGAATGTTCCTCAATTTGGATTTGTCTGATGTTTCCTTATGATTAGATTCAGGTTTTGCATCTTTGGCAGGAGTATCACAGAAGAGCCAGTATATATCTTTTTCAAAGATTAGTTTTACATTTTATTTTCTGTTTCCTTAGAGCGTTTCCCAAAGTGTATTCTGCGGAACTAGCACCTACTGTGTTCTCAACACCGTGCCACCTCTAGAAGGTAGGATTCGAAAAGCTTTTGACTTACAGGAAGGGGTGGGCTTGGCAGTAAGAGTAATTCCATCATGGTAGTACAGTAGAAATAGCCTGTGACCAGGCCTTAGGGGACTGGGTTCTGCCTTAACTTGCTGTGTGATCTTAGATGAGTTACTTAATCCTTCTGGGGGTAGCAAAATAATACTCCCTTTGTCAAGTTTCTGTGAGGGTTCAAAAAGGCAAAGGGTATAATCACATGGGAAATTCAAAGCACTCTGCAAATGTTAGATACTAATACAACAGTTCTGTAATTCTAGTATCCAATTCCTATGACTTCGAGTAGGAGCTGTGTGGTATTGTGGGAGAAGCCACAGGTCATGTTTGAATCCCATTTGAGTCACTAGCTGTGGCTCCTGGGCAAGTTAATCTGAACCTTAGGTTCTTCATCTGTAAAATGGGGGTAATTATGCCCTGATGGGTAATTGTGAAAATTAAATGAGAGAACGCAATGTAAAATCCTTTCTGGATGCTTGATGTAGAGTCCCACAAATGTTTACTTCCTAATAAAGAGTAGAAAATAAGTTTACTTGATCACATGCAGCTCAAATTGAAATTGAATAGAATGAAGCAGGAGAGGATGCCCCAGAACCCAAATTGAAGCAATCGATTGCACAACTTCTGTGCTCCCACTTTATCTGCCTCCGCTTGCATATTTTTTAATTGAAAATGTAAATGCAGATAAATAGTGAGAAGCTTATTGAACCTGACTTAGGAGTTGACCTAAACCTGGACCAGAGATTTGGTGGTATGATTGACAGGGAGAGGGTAAACTTGGGCCACCTAAAAAAAGACAGGGTGAGATTTGACGATCACACACTCTAAGGAGAGGAAAGGGGTTGTTAAATAGCAAAACCAGTTATGTTTTCTATGGAAAAACCCACAAAAACTATTTTTTGTTTTTTTCAACTTCAAAAGTCTTTTGGATAATTACAATTGAGTAATTCATTTTGGAGAATTTCTTTTAGAGAGATACCATACCGATGCTTGGCACATAATTAAGCACATTGTTGCTTAATTAATATTTATTTTGGATGCATAGTGGTTTGGAGGTCTTAGGTTAGTGACGGCGGTATTTGCTGCTGTGAGCGCTGTGCTGACTTGAATACAACAATATGTGCTTGTGTTTTCCTGAATCAGCTCCTAGCCTACTAATTAAATCTAAGCACATAATAATTAGAGCTGAACAGAAAAATCGTAGAGCTTCCTTTTAATTTTGCCATTCCAAGTTGTTGATCAAATGTATTCCCAATAAGATTTAGCAATTGGATACACTGTTATACCAACTTATTTTGAACAGTTTGGTCTTAGAGGTTGAGAGATTAATCATAATTGACTTGATTGAATAACAGTGTTCATGATGATTCACGGAACCAAAATTATTTAATTTTTATTAGTTATCAGTCAAAATAAAATGGATGTTATCATTTCCAGGTTAAAGTTAATATAGTTATAATTTCCCTTACAGGAGTCAATAGTGTGTTCCAAGGAGAGAGTTTGAATATTATCTTTTTTGATTTAAATGAAGGGTTTGGTAATGTGAGTTTTGGTTTTTTGAAATAAAACATGAAAATAAGAATTCTACCTTTTGCCTACTTAAGTGAATGAGCATTTTTGCATGTTTTAGTTAAATTGTACGATGCCTCTAAAATTATTGTTCGGAAAATATTTGAAGGTTGTCTGGAAAGGATGGTTCAGTCTCTAGAATTACAGCTGTCAGCCAAGCACATCATCTGTCAATTTCAAGAGCTTCACTAGTTATTTTTATTGTGAAGTTGGTTAGAAAACTATTTTGTGAAGTCATATATCATACACACATATTTCCCAGATAATGATAATGAAATATTTTACTGTCTTTGGTTGACACTTCCATGTTGCAGTGTCAAAATTTAAGTATTTGGATTAAATGCTGAGATGCAGTTGAAACCGGTATATACCTTATTTTCATTGTTAACTCAAGATACTGTTAATAGTCTTAGTACTGAGACAAACATTTAAAAACTGGCACATGAATTTATCTAATTGTTGTATCATTTATAGTTATTCCAAAAACATTAAAAAGCAGCCTTTAATTAAAAAACACAGTTTTGCACAGTATGGCCATGTGAGCAGTTCTTTTCCGGTGTGAAAAGCAGAGTTGCTCTCCCATCACACTGTAACTGGAAAAACTGAAATTTGAAAATACGAGTTTTAAGGTTCTGCCTGTTTGAGTTCCTAATATTCTTGCCCCAGTATGAAAATTGCCATCTTCATAAAACACAGTGGGAAAATATACCCATTGTTATGTTTCTAAAAAACATGAATTTATATTCAGCATGAACCTAAAATTCTGGAAGTAGCACAGTTTAAAAACTGATTAAGGGGAACCCATTGGCCTGTCGTACTCCTCTTCCTTTTGACCCATGGCTGCCCATTCCCGTAAAGTGCTATATTTGGAACTGTGATTGGGACAGTGCTCACACAGCCATTCTCCTTTTCCTCTTGAAAAGCTTCTGGGCCGATTCACTGCTGCCTGATTTGGTATCAGAGTGGAAGACAGAAGCCTCTTCTGTGGCAGTTAGTTGTGCTGTTGAGAAGAGTATCTCTTTCTCTTGCTCCACGTGCGTGCACACATGCGCACATGTACATACATGTGTGTCTGTACACATATGTATACACAGGCAGAGCACACGTGTCTGGGTGTATGTACATGTGTGTACACATATGTAGGGGTACACACACACGCCTGTGTGTTATAGCCACAGGACAGCTGGGCCCCTCAAGGAGGCTTAAAAGAACAGATAATTAACATCGGGTTGTAATCACCAACATAAAAATAGAAGCTGAGGTTTAATTTTCTGTTCATTATTGTTCAAAATTACACTTTAAATAATAGTTTTCTCGGAGGTATGATTAGTCATATACAGTTCAGAGTAAGGCTATTGATTGAGCACCTAGTGTAATACTGTTTTCATAAAAGGCATCCTGTAAATGGTGACTATTTGAATTGAGTATAGATTTTAGAATTTTACCTCTACTTTCAGAATTGTACACATCATGGGAGATTAAAAAAAAAAAGAATAAAACCTCTTTAGGGGAAGAGAGAAGGGAGGTATTGGCTCATGTGATTTGGTATTCTGTGCTTTAAAGTTTTATGGCCCATGGTGCCTCCCTTGGGAGGATGAAGTGCAGGGAGCATGCATAAGCACATAATACTACACTGGTTTTATAGAGGGTAATTAATACAGAACTTTCTATGAACATTCTCTTAGTTGAACACTTTGTTTTCTGGTTTCATAGCAAGATTTTTAAAAAGTTTTATTTTGCTATGAAAATTTTGGATTCTTAAAAGCAGTCAGTTTTTAAGTTTTTCAAGTTTTTATACTGCTTACAGAAATAGAGGATTGGGCATTATAATTCAGTTGGTTGTGTAGTTCATGGACCAAAAAAGATTTAGTATGCTACAATTCTCTTAAGTTCCTCCCTTTAAAATATTTCCATATTATGTAGTAAATTTTTTCAGACTTTATTTCTGTGCCCAATATTTTTCTGTTAAGGTCTTTTCCTTGAGAAGAAATGTGTTAATCAGATGAAAAATGTTTGGAGAAGATTTTGTTGTGATTGTAGAAAATTTTTTATTCTTCTATGTTTTTCACATGTTCAAAAAATAGGCTATGCTAAACAAAATTACAGTAAATGACTGGAAGGATATATTGTTGTATTTCACTTTTAATATTATTAACTAATTCCTGTATGTCTATGTAAGGTTCTTTAATTGTAAGGCATTTAAATTTATTGAATGGCAGTAAATTTCATAGGGATTTATGCCTGGAGGAGAACTGGAGATGACTTAATTCTCCTTGATTTGGAAAACTGAGAATATTAAGTAACTTACCCAAGGTCACACAATTAGAAAGTAGCAGAACTGGGTCAGAATCTTGGATTCTTGATTTGGAGGTCAGTGTTTTTATTACAACTTTTAATATCAGAATAAGTTACTTTAACTATGATTTTCTGGAGCAGATTCAGTCTTTAGTATTTCAGTGTGTTGCTCCTAGTACCTGGTTATGCATTGCACTTTGGATATTGGGGCTTCCATTTAGCATTAAAAAAAAAATTGGACTGGGTAATTCTAAACTTTGACCTAAATGTGCCAAAACTGGCAAGAAATTTTGAGCCAGGCAGAGGGACTTTGTTATGGGAATGAAACAAGAAGTGATCTGTAAATGAATGAATGAATGAAATAATACATAAAGGAAATGATCTCTTCTAGAAAGTATCCAGGAGACTGATTATCAGGTAGTCAGACATACCATCTTGTCTGAAAGTAATGAACTTTTCTCTCACTAATTTAGAAGAGTTACATTTTGATGAAAGACATTAATTAAATAGATATGTGTATGTAAATCAAGTTAATTAAAATGGTATGTTTTTAGATTTAGGCTAGAAGGACCAGCCTCTGTATTTACCTAGATAGCTAACTGCAGGTTTAAATTCCTTATATTTCTAAGATTTGTAATTTGCTTTTGAAAGGATAAGTCTCCTTTGTATTCTTGGGGATGAAGTAGTATTAGTTTATGAATAAAATAGTCATATTTTATTATTCCTCTTCCCTAAAAAAACTTTTTTTCACCTGGTTAATAGAAGATTTCTGGGTTTTGTGAGGTTAAATCCTTTTGCAATTTGGACGTACTTCATGGAAACCTGGTGGGAGAACCTTTAAAAGTAATGTTCTGGTTATGGGCAGCTGCTAGGATATTCCCTGTTCACTCGCTTGTCATGGAGCAAAAGCTCGGATCTTATTTTAGAGCCTCTTGACCAGATTCCTGCTGCCACCTATCTGATCAGTGTGTAAATGAGCATTGTTAACCAAGAGGAATGGTGCTCTTGGTCTCACGGTGACCAAACTAAGCTGCCGTTTCTGACCTTGCCAGTATACTTAAAAGGAGATTTTCCTCTATTATTTTCTCTGAATCTATTGTTTTCTTCTTTATAGATGATCATGGGAACAGCAATAGTAGTCATGTAAAAATCTTTTTACCGAAAAAGCTGCTTGAATGTCTGCCGAAATGTTCAAGTTTACCCAAAGAGAGGCACCGTTGGAACACTAATGAGGTAGATAAATTTCTATTTTTAGGGGTACAATTATTTTAAGGGCAAAGTTGTTAGGTCATTTGGCATAGTGTACTACTTTTTATTAGTTTTTAAAATCAAAATACTGGACTAGGGGATTGTAAATGAGAATATTTAATCTGGGTTTAACAGACACCAACATGTTTCTTGAACTATCTCTAATCTGCTTGGCTGGCGTTGAAAAATATAAAATGTGCACGCTGACTTACTAAGGTAGCATGAGTTACCATACTTGTGTTCTCTTGCATTTTGGCGTCTTACATTTGGTGGTTAACTTGCCTGCATCTCAGCTAAACACTAGTTCTTATGTTGTTATGAGTTAATAAAGAGACAGCCCCAGTGTTCCACAAAACGTGCAGTTTCTTGACAGTGTGAAGTTTCTGTAGGATTGGGAAGGGCAGGCTTCTTATTAGCAAAACAGCTCTCACAACAGTCCTTTGTGATGAAAAGAGTTTGCATGGAGAATTGATGGGTTTACCTTAATGATAGGAGTTTTTTTATTAGGAATGGAGGCTGTATGGTAGATTGTGTATTTGGCATCCAATTAGAAGATTGGTAAAGTAGAATGAATGAAAGTATCTTCTTGGATGATGTTTCTTGTTTTTGGTAAGTCTTAGTCTGGGAGTCTTAATATTAAGGGTGGATTGCTTTGTCATCTTTTTAATTTTGAAATCTGAATATTTCCATGTAGGGTAATACGCATTTAGTTGGTGATGAGAACTGGGTATGTGTCCAGTGATCTGGGAATTGTATTCCTTTAGTTCAGATGGCTATGATTACTGGTTTTCCAAAGTTGGTCTGAGTCAGTTTGTGTTGCTGGTTCAACATGCACTTCCAAGTTAAATTAAATACAACCCCCTGCTGTGTATTGGGCCCTCAGTTTTGTTAAAAGACACAAGAAGACAGTAGTGCTGCCTACTTACCTTATCTTTTTGAGATTATTTTATTCTAACTTCTTGACATGGAGTGCTTTTGTTTTGAGTTTTAAGAGGTTATATGGGTGAAAGTCTGTCTACTTAATCCTAGTTTACAGATTTAAATACTCAGTAGACCCTCATAGCTTTGATACCTTGTCTCAACTGATTTTAATTTCTTTTAAGGTACGTATATTTTGATTATTTGCATAAATTATATTTCCCCCTTAGACAAAATACTTTTACCTTGATAAACATTAGCTAGTTTAGAGGCCTCTTGTTTTAATCAGTCATCGATTAACGATTTTAAACATGAAAACAAAGTAAATATGCTGAAGATTAGTTTTAATCATAGATCATTACTCTGTCAGCAAAATAGTATGATTTGGGAGCCATTCAGTAGGTCATAACTAGGTCATGAATTATTTAAAAACTCAGTATGTTTCTTAGTATTCCCTGAAACATGGATCTGCTACCTTACTATTATATGTTAGCTCTAGTTTATTTGTAAATGAAACAAAACACATAATTGGTATATATTTTTTCAATATTATGTTTTATGTGAAATTGGCAATTTATTTTTAATTACGACTTGAAATTGTATTTGAAACCAGCAAGCGCTTAATTAAAATCCGTGGTCTTTAGGGTCTTCTGAAGCTGGAGTCACAGTATTGGAAGCTCAGTTGGTAGACTGTTCAGATCCTTGCACAGGACTTCACCTTTCATGTATTTATCTCTGGTTATTGACAGGTTCCCCTTTACTCATAGTTCAGATACATTATAAAACACCTAATAAAGAATTTTTATAGAGGATGAGATTAAAAGGAAATACGGAGCTGTTCTGTACTTTCTTCTAGGACCCTGGCCCAAAGAGCTCCTTGGAGACTGCTGATTTAGGTCACAGTGTTGCAAAAGTCCCTGTCCAGAGAGGAGACTTCGGTCCCCTCTCTGACTGGCGAAACATAAAACTGGGGGCTCTGAGACATGTGGATTGTTTTGTGCAAGCTACCACTGCTGCTGAAAACGCCAGTGAACAACGTGTGTTCCCAAGGGTGGCTGGAGGCAGGATGGGTGGCTCAGCCGGCAGGGGCCAAGGCTCATACCCTTTTCCCTCATGACCCGTTGTTCTCTCAGTAATTTGTCAGCTCAACGCTGACAAAAACTCTTATGAGAGAACTGAATTTAAAGGTTGGCCCATATTTCATTTCAATGTAGAGGACATTGGCTTTCTTTCTTGTTTATTTTTGGCTTTAGGAAAAATAGGGGACTCTGGGAGTGACAGCTGAAGACTTAGGAGTCCTTAATTCTGCAGAGTGTTACATGGTGATGGTAACCTGTCTTTTTTTTTTTTTGAACTGGCTTGGATAACAGGAATAAAACAATCCGTACTTCTATTAAAGCACTTCCTTCTTTGATCTAGCTGGGTATTGGCATTTTCCCACATTCTTCAGCCTGCCATCCTGCTAAACCTGAAGGAAGCGTCCTTCCGTGGACTTGTCTCTCTCTGGGGCTTTTGGTCCTATTTACAGCAGAGTCATGCTTAGTCAGAGTTGCCCATGAAGTCTCTTGAATTGCTCATGGAGTTAAGTTTAGTCATACTGCCATTAGTGAGGGCTCGTTTCCTGCTGGGGTTGGAATAGATTGCTGTGTTTTGGTGGAGGACCACATGAAGAAGTCGGCTTGTATTTGGGAGCAGTGTTGTACCAAAACTGGTTTAGATCCCCCTTTCCTGGGACAAGGTGCTGTCACTAGGAGAGGCGTGAGTGAGGGAGGGCGGTGGACAGCACACCTGATTGCTGTTTTCCATGTCACTCTGTGCAGCATATGTTCGCGGAGCAGCCTGGTGGCTGGAGTTACCTGTCTAAGGTGTCTCTGTCTTCTATGCTCGCTCTCTGCTGGGTGTGTACAGTTCAACTCCTGAGTATAATGTGACTCCTCCATGCTTTTGAGAAATTCCTTTGTTGAGACCTGTGTTGTAATATTTGTGATGATTTGAGAAAACCTAGCTTTTGTACTGTGTCTTTGTTGAGAGAGAGTGAGATTGTGCCCATTCACATGTTGCCATTTATCGAGTCCCTGTTTTTGCTGATGGCTGGGCACTGTGTATAATTATTTCTGAGCCTTATAATAATGTCACAAGATATGCCATATTTCCTTTTACTGATGTAGTGGTAAAAAGTGGTTAACTCATTTGGTCAAGATAGCATACTTGTTAGGGCCTGTCTCTCTCTGAGCTTAATTTCTTGTACGTTGCTTACTAATTCTTAGGAACGTTCATTCTGTTGTAATGTTGTCTTGGCTTTTAATCAAAGACCCGTAACTCTTAACCACATTAGTGTACTTGGCAAATCCGTTCTGTCATTTAATTTTGGATTAAAAAGGGTTAACACAGGATTAGTGTTGTGGGTTCATATGCAAACATTTGGTGAAGCTGAAAGTCACTAAAAAGGAAGACTACCAGAAGATAAGGAGGTCTTAGGGCCCAGCTAAGCTCCTGGAACCTTTCTTAACACATTGGAATAGGTAAAATCTCCTGCCCTTCCTGAATGTTATTTGCAGTTGCAAAATAAATGTTGTGTCTAGAAACAAATCAGTGTGGATTATGCTTTCTCAGCCACACACAGCCTTTGCCCATGTTCTTACAGGCGATAAAGGAGGGGTGACGGTGATGATGGGGCAGTAATTATGGCAGCCAGCATTGACTGAACATTACTATGTGTGTGGCACTGGTGGGTCCTTGATGCGAATAATCACATTTTTTCCTGGAATTCATCCTATGAGGCAGATTATGTGCTTACCTTGTATCGATGAGGAGATCTGAGCCATAAAGATGTTAAATAATGTGCCCCAGAGTGGTGGACTTGAGAGTCTAACCTTGCAGCCTGATTTCAGAGCCCATCCTCTCTCTAGTTCTGTCCCAAAGAATAATTTCAAACAGACTTTCTCAAGATCTCGCAGCTGTTTAGTGATTTCTAACCCTTTTGTTTTATAGAATTGTTTGGCTTCTTTATTTATTTACATCTTCAAGTATTAAACATATTTTTGCATGAAGTTTTTTTTAAAAGTAGCACTCATTTCGGGGCACTGGGGTGGCTCAGTTGGTTAAGCATCTGACTCTTGATCTCAGCTCAGGTCTTGATGTCAAGCGTCTGACTCTTGATCTCAGCTCAGGTCTTGATCTCAGCTCAAGTCTTGATGTCAAGCCCCTGCGTTGGGCCCCATGCTGGGTGTGGAGCCTACTTACAAAAAAAAAGTAGCACTCATTTCTTAGGGAAATAGTTTTGATTCTTTTTTTTTTTTTTTAAAGATTTTATTTATTTATTTGACAGAGAGAGACACAGCGAGAGAGGGAACACAAGCAGGGGGAATGGGAGAGGGAGAAGCAGGCCTCCCGCCGAGCAGGGAGCCCGATGCGGGGCTCCATCCCAGGACCCTGGGATCATGACCTGAGCCGAAGGCAGATGCTTAACGACTGAGCCACCCAGGCGCCCCAATAGTTTTGATTCTTAATGAATGTTAATATGTAGGCTCTGGATAATGAAAAAATATTAAAAGTAGACATTTTGAAGCTGTGTGTAACTTGAGGGTTAGGCTTGATCTTTTATATCCAGGGCAGGAGAGAAAGAATGTATTAAACAGAGCAAAATTGTTGAAGAACCGGCTCTTATTCCATAATCAGTTTGGCATTCACGTCTTCATTAGGTGAACTGTTATAAGGTTTCTGCATTTTAAGTTAATATTTTTAAGGCCCAGAGCCAGAGATCATTATGCTAATGCAACTTTCTGATTGCACAAATGACTATTTATAATTACACATATTAGTGCTCCATGTATGTTGTCCAGACTGAAATTCTTTTGTTTAGTCATTAATTAGCTGTTTGACTTAAACTACGACTACTGTATTCCCCCAGTCGCTGGATCTGGATTTCAGATGGCATTCTTCCAAAGCCGAGCTAATGCACACCAACAGACCTTTTTAATGAAAATGTTCTGCTTAAATGTTCAAATCACTTTTGTGTGCTACTGTTTTTGAACTATTAATGCTCTTTTTTTTTTGTTTTTCCTCTAATACAAAGTGTCTCTAGAGGAAGTAAACAAAATGGAATTCTAGTTTGTACTGATCTTAAAGAAAGTTGCATCAAAGGTTTTCAGTTGGTGATAGCTTCAGAGATTTTCGTATTAAATGCCTCCTTTTTAATGGTAAACATGTCTGTGTAGAGAGGATATAACTCTCCAGTGGTATAGTCTAAGTCATGCCGAAGAACCTGAAGAAAAAAACCACTAAGTGTAATGCTTTTTATAGGGAAAGAATTGCTTTTTTAAAGCCCGAATACTTTTTTTCCTTCAATTTTTTATATTCAAGTAAGAAAAATGGACAAATGAACTTTAAGACTATGAGATTTATTAAATTATGTTTCATTTCAGTTGTTTTAATAAGAAGCCACCTTTTCAAATTTCTTTAGTCATTTTTTTTGTGTAGCCATATATTCTTGAGTGTTTTTTGTGTTTTTAATTTTTCTCTTGGAATACCTTATAGAGTCATAGTTTTAAGGGCTGTAATTTTTTTCAATGATTGGTTTTTCTAGTGTATTTATATGTTATCTTTTTGAAAGACAGACCCACATTTTGGGGGGATCATTTAGCACTCTTCAGACTTCCACCATGCAAGCTAAACTGAAAAGTATTAGCGTTATGAAGGTGAGTGAGGTATTTGGCCTTGATGACTCGGAACGTTAGTTAACCCTGAGGTTGGTCTTTGTTTTGTGTAGCTTTTGGCAGTTGTTAACGGTTTGAATGGTCCCAAGTTATTCTCAGAGTCCAGGCAGGGCTCTCCTGGTTCAATTGCAAATAGGAAAGTACAGATATGAACAGCACCACAGAGAGCCAGGTTTTAAGAGGGACGCCATTTGATTTTTGAATGTAATATATTGTACCAAATTTCAAATTAAATGTGGTAATTTGTAGCAATTGGGTTAACTATAATTCCTCTGTTTCACTTAGTAGTATGAGGTCAGGTAAATGGACACCGAAATCCAAATGAGCATGCACCTGTTTATCAGACAACCTGTATCAGTTTAGCATTGGTGGTAGTAGAGGGAGATTGGATGTGTTGAAATGCTGGGGGCAGATGTCCTTCTACATCTCTGGGGGAAGGCAGGTGAGGAGAGGTCGAGACAAGTGGGTTTAGCTCTGAGGAACGGGAGGAGAAGCAGATCTTAACCTGCAGAGAGTAGAGTAATGGTCATAACATTTGAGTAAGATCTTAAAGAAAAATTTTTTTGAAGAAAGAAAATTCTTGTGGATCTGCCTCAGTTTTGACCCCAGTGGTTTTTATTATATATTACTTCAGAATGTATCACTTAGAAGAATACTTGGCCCATAGTCAGTGTTCCATAAATATTTGTTGAATGAATGAAATGTGTAAAAATACAAAAACTCAGTATGAATGTCTGAGCTCTTGGAGTTCTTATGCAGATATAAAACTCAAATGTAAATATATTACTTAAAAAAGATCAGAAAACTAATAAGATTTATATTAACAACATTAGTTAAATGAGAGGGATGAAGTTTTGCCAAAACCAAATTGCTCTTGCAACACGAATGTAATAGTGACTGTTCTCAGGCAGGGTCTTTTGAATTTGGCCCATGGCACACTATCATGTGCCCTGCAGTGATCCCACCCCCTCCCCATTGAACTATTTAGAAACTGATTTTGGCTCAGCAGGCATTTCTAGAAGTCTGTTGTTAGGCCTTGGTACAAATACATCATTTAGTCTGAAGTTCACTTCTGGATTTTCTCATTAGTCCGAGAACAACTTAAACGGGTACCCAGGTGATTGTAATCACAGACCACAGACTTGAACAGTGGATCTGTGTGTTAGAAAAATTGGTTATAGGTTTTATTTTTTCAGGTTATAAATTAAGATGTGAAGTGAAAACTTTCCTAGTGAACTCAAGGACCACTGATCTCTTGGAAGGGATACACAGCTGGCAATCAGGAACTGGTTCTGTCTAGTCTTGGCTCTGCCACCAGTCGGCTGAGTGCGAGGTAAGCCACCTGCCTGGCCTCGTCTGCATCTGCTGTGATTGTGCTGAGTGACCTTTACAGATATGTCATAAGTCCCGTTCTCCGGTTTTGGAGGCTAAATCACTGTTGCTCTCAGAGTTGTTTGGGAGTGTAGGACATTCAGGGCAGGCTTGGGTCCAGCTGGGGTGTGTGTTTGTTTATTTTTTGCTGTTAATCATCCTTTATTTTTATTTTTCAAGTCTGTGCTTCAGTGGTTTTTAGTATAGTCTACATACACTTGTGCCGCCATCACCACCATGTAATTCTGGAACATTTTCATCACCCCAACAGCTCGGGTTTTCCCTCTCTCTGGACCTGGTGGAGTCAGCACTCTCAAGGGGTGGCCAGCCTCTTTTTAGGGGGCTCAAGGTTCTTCTTTGGTATCTCCTCCAAGTGTCTATACCTGTGTGGCGCTGGAGCTGAAATTAGAATAGGTTGTCTTTTTGTCCAGGTCTTAACACAGAGCACTTTGTCCTGAGATTGTTTTCAAAATGTTCAAGTGCAAGTGAGGATCCAGTTGGGGCCTTGTTTTTCTGAGGGAAGAAGAGGGCTTGAGGAGAGTTTTCAGTTGAAAACTGAAACAATATGCCCTGCGAACTGGGTTACATGGGGATAAACTGCCCCGCCCTTTCTAGTAATGGTGGGAGACTCTGTGGCCGTGACTTTGCATAAAGAGAAGCTGAGCCCTGCTGGAAAGTTAGCTGAGATTGGAAAAGGGAAGGATACGTGGAAAAGTGGGCATTCTTTTTAGCTTACTGGTTTTCATGCTTAGCTGGCATCAGAATCACCTGGAGGGCATGTTAAAACACAGATTTCTGGGCTCCACCCCCAGAGTTTCTGCTTCAGTAGGTCTGGGGTGGGGCCTAAGAATGTGTATTTTTAACAGGTTCCTGGTGAAACTTAACCTAGATGAAGACTCTCAGGGCCCTAGAAGTGTATTCTAACTTCACTTGACTTTAATCTCAGGTCTGCTATCCTTATACCATTCAGGTATATTTTGGTGTACTTTGGCTACGTGCAGTACAATTGAGCTTTCTAGAGTCTTCTTCTCATATACCTAGAAGTAAGAGAATGCAGTTAGTTTTGGTATTTATCTAAAGTATTGGTTAATGTCTTGTTATATAGGAAGCCCTTTTAAAGTATGGGTGGCGGTAGGGGTATGTGGAGGCATATTCTAATTTTTGTGACCTTGTTTTGAAAAGGTAGCATGAAGAATCATCTCTACTCCCCCTTTTGTTTCCATCTCCATTTGGCCCAAATAGCTGAAAACAGCAGAACCCTAAAGCTGAACATCATAGCCTGCCTACTTACCTACCTACCTGTCTGCCCACCTTCTGGTCTTTTTAATACTACCTTCCAAATGTTTCTAATGATAAATTATGTTATCTTGGTAATTATGAAGTTCTGTTGAAGATTTTAAGAGAAATTCCTAAAATATAACCTAAGTTTTCCAATTTTAATGCTTTTAGAAAGCTGGAAAAAAATGAAAAAGAAAAAACATACAAAGGAGTCCTTTCTAGATGGCTGAGAAACCACAGATGGGCTGGGGTGGATGTGATGAAGATAAATTTGTGTTTGGGAGAGTGTTTTCTCTGTAAGGGAGAATATTATGGGCAGGATGTGTGGATTTCATGAGGCTTTCTCGTATGCCTCTGTGCTTATGTGTTCTCTGGTCTGGTGAAGGGTGTAGAGTTGAAATAAATGTAAAACTTAAAGAACCTGTTGTTTACGTTTGGGGAGAAAGGAGGAAAGGAGGAGGAGCTGGGGCTCTGGGGAATTGGACCGGACTGAGCAGGGGTGTGTGTGTGTGTGTGTGTGTGTGTGTGTGCGCGCGCGCGCGCACATGCACGCGTGAGTGTGCGTACATGAGTGCACGCACCTGTGTGGGGCAGCTGTGGTAGAACCAGGGTGGAATTCTGAGGCAGGCTTTATTTGCCTTGAGTTCATTTTTTTATGATTCCAAAGTTGTTTATGGTAAAAAAGAGAAGGTTCCATGTCCAAGAGAACAGGAAGCTGAAAAGTAGCTTGACCTGGGCTAGAAAGTAGAGCCCCTTGTGTCTAAAGTCAGAGGGAGCGTGTGTCAGAAGGGGTTGGTCTCCAGAGATGGCTGCAGCAGGAGCACTTGAATCCAGGCCACCCATTCTACTTCTTCTGTTTACTTTTTTTTTTTAAATTAAGGTTTAATTTTTTTTAGAGCAGTTTCAGGTTCATAGCAAATGGAGAGGAAGGTACAGAGAGTTCCCGTACAACCCCTGCCCCCAAACACGCAGCCTCCCGACTACCAACGCCCCCCACCAGACTGGTACCTTTGTTACAGTTGATGAACCTATGTTGACACATCATCGTCACCGAGTCCCTAGTTTACATTATGGTTTATTCTTGGTGTTAAGATGTCTTTTCATGGCTTGGTAGCTCATTTCTTTGTGGTGATGACTAATACTCCATTGTCTGGATGGACCATGGTTTATCTCTTCACCTCCTGAAGGACATTTTGGTTGCTTTCAAGTTTTGGCAATTATGAATAAAGCTGGTTTAAACATCTGTGTGCAGGATTTTGTGTGGACATAGGTTTTCATCTCCTTTAAATAGCCAGGAGTGTGATTGCTGGATCATATGGTATGAGTATGATTAGTTTTATAAGAAACTTTCAAACTGTCTTCCAAAGTGTCTGTACTGTTGGTATTCCCACCAGCAACAGGGAGAGTTCCTATGGCTCCACATCCTCCCAGCATTTGGTGGTGTTGGTGTTCTGGATGTTGGCCGTTCTAATAGATGTGTAGTGGTTATCTCATTCTTGTTTTAATTTCCCTGAAGACAGATACATGGAGATTCTTTTCACATGCTCATTTGCCATCTGTATCTCTTTGGTCTGTTAAAGTCTTTGGCCCATTTAATCAGGTTGTTTGCTTTCTTACTGTTGAGTGTGAAGAGTTTTCTGTGTACTTTGGACAACAATCCTTTGAGATGTGCTTTTGCAAGTATTTTCTCCCATTCTCTTGACTTTGTCTTTCACAGGGCAGAGATTTTTAATTTTTATTAAGTCCAGCTTATCCGTTATTTCTTTCATGGATCCTGCCTTTGGTGTAGTAACGCTTCGCCCAAGGCCCGCTAGGTTTTCTCCTGTGTTATCTTCCAGGGGTTTTATAGTTTTGCATTTTACATTTAGGTCTCGATCCATTTTTACTTGATTTTTGTGAAGCATGTAGATCTAGATTCCTTTTTTTTTTTTTTTTGGTGCCCGTGGATGTCCAGGTGTTCCAACACCATTTGTTGAAAAGACTATCTTTGCTCCATTGTCAGAGATGAGTTGACTGTATTTATGTGGGTCTATTTCTGGGCTTTCTATTCTTTTCCATTGATTTATTTGTCTGTTTCAACAATACCATGTTGTCTTGATTACTATAGCTTTATAGTAAGTCTTGAAGTTGGGTAGTGTCCTTCCTCTGACTCTGTTCTTGTCATTCAGTATTGACTCAGCTATTCTGGGTCTTTTGTCTCTCTGTAAACTTTAGAATCATTTTGTTGCTATCCACAAAATAACTTGCTGGGATTTAGGTTAGGATTACATTGGATCTATATAGATCAAGGTGAGAAGAACTGACATCTTGACGATATTAAGTCTCCCTATCTCTGAACATGGATTATCTCTCCATTAATTTGCATAGTTCTTTGATATCATTCATCAGAGTTTCATAGTTTTTCTCGTGTAGATTGTGTACTTATTTTGTGAGATTTATGCCTAGTTATTTCATTTTTGGGGGTACTAATATTGTGTTTTAAAATTCAAATTCCACTTGTTCATTACTGGTATATAGGAAGGCGATAGACTTTTCTATAATTGCTTATTCTGTGATTTTTTTAAAAGGCCTAACATCCGCAGAGCAAACATCTGCTCTGTTTACTGATGGATCTGAAGAGCTTAAAACAGTGCCTGGCACGTAGTGGGTCTTCAGTGACCAAAAGCCTTTTTGAAAATTTCCCTTTGGGACCATCATTCTGTGTGTTAACTCATACCTGAAGTAGTTCCATTTTAAAGGGTGGGTAGCACTTTAGGGAAGGGTGAAAGTCCCAACACAGAAGGTCAAAGACAAGGTGGGAAAGGCCACACCTTCTTCATGTTCTGGGTGGGGGACAGGGCCTATTCAGAGAAGCTGGCCAAGAAGAAGGCTATCCTGTGGGAAGCTGGGATCTTACTTAGAAAGGGCTGCAAAAGCCCTTAATATATTTATCTTTTTAAAAGTTAAGAAAGATTTGAGAGAAAGGGACAATGCCATTTGCTTCCCATTTCTGAGAAAGGATACATTAAAATAGCTTGAAATTAAGCAGGATCTATAAAATTGAGGTCCGAGTAGAGTCATTTCTCATTTTTCCTGTCTTTAAACCATGTAGTGACAGACACCCCTTTCCTGGCATCAGAAGACAGTTGTTAATGTGCATGCTGGGATTTTATTTTATTTTTGTACTGTTGAACAACGTTTCAACTTCCTAACTCTAATTGTTTTATTTAAGAATCAGTTTTGTTAGATGCTTTAATCATTATTAATCAAAATTTTTTATTTATGCATTTTCCAGTAATTTTTAACAGTCCATTCCTCTAGCAACTCAGAGAGCCTGCTGTAGGGTGATTATGTATTTTTTATTTCATAAATGAGGATGGCGAGACGTAAGTGTTTTAGAATTAGCATGTAACATAATCTAATGTAACATCATCTAATGTACTGTATAATTTGCTTTTTATTGTGTGTTGCCTGGGTGCTCCTGCTGGACTGTGAGGTCTAGGTGGACAGGAATCTTCATCTGCTCTGTTTACGGATGGATCTGAAGAGTTTAAACAGTGCCTGGCACATAGTGGCTGTTTCGTGACCAACAGACACAGTTTAGGGTTGCTAGTCAGGTGTGCTGCTAGTACTTTGTCTCTGAATTCTACAGCCTGGGCTAGTAGTAGTCACTAGGAGTGACAAGCCGGTCCACGGAGCTACCCCTGAAAAAAGCTGTGATGTGGAGACGAGCAGAATGTGTGCTCCCCGCGTGCACTTGGGTTCCCAAATCTAGGGAAGGAAGGGTTGAGGCAAGCAAGCACACTCAGTCCTTATCTCAAACTGAGCAGGCGGCTAAGTTGTTCCTGTCCAGGGCGGGAGGGAGGGTGAGGCAGGAAGCTAAGACTATCCTTTGTGGAGGAGCTCTTGGCCATGTGGGAAATGGGGGGGGGAGGGGGAGGGAGACCCCTCCCACCGCAACCCTCCTGCGGCTAATTCACATAGTACGACACAGGTAGAAAGGTGGGCCAAATCACCCCAAAGTCTACCATCAGAAAGAAATAGTTGACTTTTTGATAGAAGTCTCTTCAGATATTTTTCTGTGCTGATGTGGCTGTACATTTTATTTATTAACTCAGGATAGGTTTACTGTGCATGTAGTTTTGTAATCTGGTTTTTTAATAGGTTGTATATGTCTTAGGGCTTTTTTTTTTTTTTAAGATTTTATTTATTTGACAGAGAGAGAGACAGCGAGAGAGGGAACACAAGCAGGGGGAGTGGGAGAGGGAGAAGCAGGCTCCCCGCCGAGCCGGGAGCCCGATGCGGGGCTCCATCCCAGGACCCTGGGATCATGACCCGAGCCGAAGGCAGATGCTCAACCAACTGAGCCACCCAGGTGCCCCTGTCTTAGGGCTTTTTTGACAGTGATCCATAGCATCATGTTTATTGCCTGCATATTAGTATTCCGTTGTGTTTCATGCTATCACTTATGCCTAGCAATTTTTTTGAGGGCCTAATATGTCTAGGCACGGGTTGAGGATACCAGACAGATAAGTTCCTGTTCTCATGCAGTTTATAGTTTAGAAGGAAAGACAATACCTAAGTAAACAAGGAGACAAGAATTTCAGAGAGTGCTAAGAAGATAGATCAGGATACTGAGGTGTGAGTCCTTTGGTTGGGTGGTTTGACTTTCTTAGGAAGTGACTTTTGAGCTGAGATCTGAATGATGAAAGAGGTCTAGCTGCTTGAGGATTTAGGGGAGGAACATTTTAGGCAGAGATAAGAGCCAAGTGCGAAGGCCCTGAGGCAGGAATGCATTTGGTTTGAGGAACAATAAAAAAGACATTCTGGCTGGGCCAGGTAGGTAGGGACTAGCTCTCCAAGTGTCTGGTAGATATAAAGATTGGGAATTTTATTTTAGGAGTAACAGTCATTGGAGGATAAGCTCTCAGGAAGTGAGTGACATATTATATGGATTTTTTATTTTCAAAGTCTTTTTCTGGCCTCTCTGTGGCCAACAGGGGAAGCAGAGAGACCAATGAGGAGACTGTTACAGTAACAGGCGATCGTGGTAAGAGTGAGGCTAAAAAGTGGAGGTGGAGGTGTTAGGGCTCGTGGGATTGGACGTAGGGGATAGGAGAAAGGAGAAGTCAAGAACGATTCCTAGTTTGTGGCCTCAGGCACAACCTTGGTGCTGGTGCTCATAACGGAGACCCGGAAGACTGAGGGAAGGGAGGGTGGGGGCGGATCAAGAGTGTTCTTTGGGGTGTATTGATTTTGCCGTGTCTGGTAGACACTGAAGTGGCAGCATCGAGGAGGCAGCTGTCTGGGAGTCCGAGAGAGGTCCTGTCTGGGGATGTAAATTGGAGAGCCATTAGACTAGATGAGGTCACCCTGTGGGCAAACGATGTTTGGGAGAAGGGACAAGATGAGCCCTGAGTGGAGCAGGAGGAGGCAGCCGAGCGAGGGGGGAGTGGTGAACCACACAAGTGTGCAGTGGAAGCCCAGAGAAGAATGTGTTTCAAGGAGGGTGTATCAGTTTTCTTTTTGCTGCTGTAACAAATTACCACAAACTTGGCGGCTTAACACAGCACGGATTTATTATCTTATAGAGTTCTGTAGGTCAGACATCTGACCCGGCTCTCACTGGGCTAAAATCAAGGTGTGAGCAGGACTGTGCTCGGTGCTGGAGGTGCTAGAGAAGAATCTGTTTCCTTGCCTCTGCTACCTTCTAGAGGCTGCCCACATTCCTTGGCTCCGGCCCCTTCCTCCGTCTTCAGAGCCATCAACACAGCGTGTCTCTGACCCTGCTTCCATTGCCACACCCCTGTCTCGGACTCCGCTTCCAGTTTTAGGGACTCTTATGATTACATTGGTTCCATTGGATAATTCAGGAGAATCTCCCTATGTTAAGCTCAGCTGATTAGCAACCTTAATTCTTAATTCTAACTGCAACTTTGCCATGTAACACAACATATTTCTAGGTGTTAGGGATTAGGATTTCTTTGGGCCGTCACTAATCTTCCTACAACAGGGGGTATATAATCAGAGGTTACTGAGAAGTCAAGTGAAATGAGGATGATGTCACCGTTGATTAGGGCACCTGGAAGCTCTTAGTAACCCTGGTGGGTGGTTTCAGTTGCATGGTGGGAGCAGAGGCCCCATTGGAGTGGGGGGAAAGGCGAATGGGTGAGGATGTGGGGGCTGCAAGTGTTAGTGATTTTTGATGGGAATTTTGCTGTGAAGGAAAGGGAATTATGGCTCAGTTTACAAGGGTAGCACAGAGCACAGCTCTAAGAGAGTGAAGTGGGAGCCCTCTTTGGTGCAGAGGTTCAGGGAAGACCTCTAAGGAAGGGGCCAAGTCTGGTGTCTGCTGGAGTGGGTTACCTGAGCCAAGAACCTAGAGTGAGACCAAGAGATGGTTTATAGAGTTGGAGACACCTGAAAAAAGAATTAATATGGTTATTTACAATCAAGCAGAACGTACTGATGACTCGTCTGCATGCCCCTGGGTCAGTGGACAGGATGTTTGTCAGCAGCTCCTACAGGGTCCCCACCCCACCACCTTGTCGGCCAAATCTCTGAAGTACGTGTAGATCATCTGCCTTTTATTGCTCGTGGACCCGAGGTGGTCTGGCCCCAGTGCCACGGGGGACAGTGCATCCCACATGCAGCACAGAGCTCAGTCCTTTCCTGCCTCTGTCTTTTTCTTCACTTCATTGTGTGTTTTTTAATTTTTAAAGTTTTAAATTTTTTTTATTTTTAAAGATTTTATGTATTTATTTGACAGAGCGAGCGAGACAGCGAGAGAGGGAACACAAGCAGGGGGAGTGGGAGAGGGAGAAGCAGGCCTCCTGCCGAGCGGGGAGCCCTATGTGGGGCTCGATCCCAGGACCCCAGGATCATGACCTGAGCCGAAGACAGACATTCAACGACTGAGCCACCCAGGTGCCCCTTCATTGTGTTTTAATAACGTTTGTACACACTAGTACTTCTTGAACAGTAGACTCTGGGCAAAATAGGCGTGAACCAAACAGATGCGTGCCCTGTGGATCTGGCAATCTGGAGGCCCCGTCTCTTAAGTAACAGGTATGGCCAGAGATGTCATCTTCAGGAGGCAAGGCACTGAGTTTGTGTGGGCCACTCTCCTGGGGCTCCTGCGTGCTCTAACCAGCTGGTGGACCCTCTCTTAACCTCATTATTTAGTGGCCACCTGGAGTGGGCCCGCGTTTCCTGTTGCCGGCAGAGCTCCTGCTCCTTACCCACAGTCCCCCCTCGCTTCCCTAGGGCATGACCTAAGTGCTACTCATACCCTTCCTTGGAGAGGCCTATCCCTGGACCTCCATCCATAGGTGTCCTCTTTTCCCTTTTTTTTCTCATCCAGCTTAAATTCCAGAGTCCACAGTATGTAATCACTCTTTTACAAATGTCCTCAGCGTTGCTGCTCTTCTCTCTTCCTGTCACACCCAACTGGACAAATCCCTGTTCCCAGTGAACCCTACCCATCTCCTGCCCTCTCTGTGCCCGCAGCCCAGCAGCTCAGTGTTGCTGGAGAAAAACGGGATAAAGAGTCAGACTTCTGTCTCTGTCAGTTTTTGGTCACCAAGTGAGCACTTAGCACCGCCCACAGTTCTCTAGGATTCTCCACCACTAAGCCTGTTCTGACTCCATGACCACTTCATACTTTCTGCCTGTTTCTCGCCGGACCACCCTCTTTACCATCACCACCACCCCTGCCTCTCAGCTGCTGAGCTGCTTCACTCCAGATCTTCCCACCACTGAACCGAGTCTTCCTAACCTCTGTCAAAGGCCAGTCTGGTCACAGGAGCTCTGGACGCCAGCCCCTTCCCCTCTCAGGGACTTGAGTCTGGCAGTTGTCCTGCATTTTCCTGTATTCCATTTCTACCAGCTCGTCCAGTTTAACGTCCGCAAAACCCAGCTTTCCTTTCCATCACTAGCCCCATTTTTAAATCCTCAGCATGAGGAATTTCCTCTGTGTTCTCACTGTCCAGTTCCTCTTTCGGTTCCCGTCTGCACCCTCTGCCCCTGCTCCAGTGAGACTGCCCGTCTTTTCCAACATCGTATACGAGCTGCTGAACCCAGCAAACACTGCAGCCTCCTCACAGCTCTTCCTATTCCAGACGCTTCTCTGCTGTTGTGATCGTGCGTCTTCTGGGTGCTCCTTCCTCTTGGGCCAGCTGCCTGTCAGTACCCCATGCCCATCTTTCTTCTCATCCAGCCTTTCAGGGGTCAGGTTCTGCCAGGCTCTGCCCTCAGTGTCTCTGTTCACACCGCACGCTGTCTTGAGGTATTCTCATCTACGCACATAGCTCGCGATCCATCTGTATGTCCCCAGTTATAGGCTCCGGCTTTTCCTCAGACCCTTCCTCAAATGCTTACGGGCACCTCAGGCAGCTCGTCCACAGCTGAACTCTGGATCTTTCCCCAACGCTGCTGCCTCTACAGTAGTCCTTACCCTCCCTCTGTCCCACCCCCAAGATCGAACACAGCACCACACTGTACTGCGTCTCTCCCTGCCCCCCGCCCAGGGCTTTCTTGGGCTTTTTTGCAGCGGAGTGAAGAAGCTGTGGATACCTTCTTGGAATTATGTCTTAATGCAAATCATTTGCAGGATTACAAAGGAAACCAGTTGTATTGAAGTAGTTACCAAAATCTTACTAAAACACAGATCTGATTTGTGATATGACAACACGTATACTCCTGAAATGTTCTTAAATAACAGGATCTAGTGGTGGGTCTGTAACTACCATAAATGTGAAGAAATTATAAATACAAATGATACTTCCTGTCACGACATCGGTAATTGGGATGAAAAACGTGGGAGATTTATAAGTCACGGGTACAGCCCATGTTGCTGAGGTTTGTTGCCTGTACTCACAGTTAAACAAAATACTGCATTTCAGTTGGAGTTTAGTGAAATGAGGATATAGTTCTTCTCTCATCCAAGTTCATGAGCCCAGTTCTGTCTTCACTGTGACCCTTCCACTGTCCCAGTGCCACCATCACCGCTGCTCTCCTGGACACCCGCAGGAGCCTCCCGTGTCACTCCCTTGCCTCTGCTCTGGACCTCCTCTCGTTCATTCCCCCACAGCAGTCAAGTTACCTTCTTAAAATAGTGAAATGTGAATCAAATCATGTTTTTCCCCAGCTTCACACTCCTCAAGTGCTTTCCACTGTTTTGTGGATATAAATTTAAGCAGATGGCCGACACTCTCTGCTCAGCCTGGCTGCCCTCCCTCTCCTGTCTCATCTCAGGCCCTCATCCCCACTTTGGTTGAGCTTCAGCCGTGTTCTTCCAGCTCTTCAGTTGTGCTTTGCTCTTCCCACCCACAGGACCATGGAATGTGCTGTTTGTTTCCTTTGTTACACACTGTAATCTATTGCTGCAAGACCATATTACCGTACACTGAGTGCCTTTAAACACCACACGTTTCCTGTCTCACAGCTTTTGTGGGACCAGTGTCCAGGCAAGGCCTAGCTGGGCCCTCTGCTCTAAGGTCTCTTGAGGCTGCATTCAGGGTGTTGGCCAGGGTGTTGGCCAGGATTCTCATCTGAGGGCTTGATTGTGGAAGGATCCTCTTCCTAGCTGAAGGGGTTGTTGGCGGCATTCAGTTTCTGGTGAGCTGTTGGACTGTGGGTCTCAATCTTTTGCTGGTTATCAGCTAAAGACAGCCATCAGCTCCTAGTTACTTGTGCCTTCCTAACATGGCTCCTTGGCTCAAAGCCAGCAAGGGAGAGAGAGTCCTAATGCTGCAGTCTTAAGTGATGTAATCCCACGTGTAATCACCCGTGTCCCATCACGTGGCTGTGTTCTGTTTGTTAGAAGCAACTCTCAGGTCCACAGGTGGGTCCTCCTGCCCGCACTCAAGGGGAGGGAGTTTACACTGGAGGCCAGGATGGTGGGATCCGTCTTAGAGCTGGTCTGCTCCCTCCCACCTCACCTTCCACCCCAGGCACCTACACTTGTATCCTTAAAAGAAGAAACAAAATTTCCACATCTCTCCAGAGGACCTCCTCACAGATAGAATGCCTTGTGGTCACCATATGCCAAGCCACACATGACATACAGGAGCTTAGTCTGCCTCTTAACAAATCTGCAGTCTCAGACACATCCATGAGGAGTTGTCCAAGTGGTAGATGGAAATGGGGGAGAGAAAGTCACTTTCTCAGGCTCCTTTTCACTCCTCTTCTTCTTCTGCCCATTGGCCAATCATTTACAAAATCCCTGCTCTGGGCTGAGTCTTGGGGTTGTGTTGGGCTTAGATGCAGGAAGAGTGAGACAGGAGCTTGCAGTTTGGAGCCCTATGTTTCTCAGTTGAATACAAGTACTTTTGAACTGGAAGGTCTGCCAGTTTTCAAACTTAAAAAAATTTCTTTAAGTAGCTGAACGATTTTTTTTCAAACATAAACTTATGGGGAACCTAAATCTATAAAACAGACGAAAGTAGAGATGCCCTGGCTGAAGCTGGGGAGCAGGACTATACTCTGCCTGCTTGGGCTTCTGACTTCCTCCAGAGGCGGCTGCCACAGTGAGGCCTGGGCTCCTGGGGTGTCAGAAGCAAGGTTAGAGCATGACAGACCAGAACGGTGGCTTGGGAAACTGATGCCCAGAGGGGTGGAGGCCAGACCCGTTCATTGTCTGGGTCAGTGACTCTCACATGGGGCTGGTACTGACCCTTTAAAGGGTATTTAGAAACAAGTGGGAGCACTCTTTGGGTGTCATGGTGAGTGTATGTGTGGGTCTTCTCTAATTCTGTACAAAATGGTAAGAATGCCCTTATGGAGGAGCTTAGAGAAACCAGTCCCTGCTCTTGTTCTCAGCGCTCTTTATGTTGGTTCTCTCCCTTGGCTGAATGTTAGAATCATCTGGACAGCTTTTAAATATATCAGGGCCTAGATCCCACCCCTGACCACTTAAATTGAGGTCTCTGGGGTGAACCCCAGGCTTAGGATTTTTAAAAGCTCTCTGGGATATTCTAAGTGCAGCCAGGTTTGAGAATCACCACCTCAACTCTACTGTTGACTGCTTTCAGAAGAAGCCTTCATTGTAATTAAACAGACTGTGGTTAAAAGGAAGCAAAAGGAAATCTGGAGGGGAACATTTGTAATAGTCAAGTGGGCTTTATGAAATGTACAATTACATTATGAGAACACAGATCATTGGAACCAGCTGACACTTCCCAATTTGGACTAAGACTCAAGCGGTGGATAACACTCAAGAGTCTCGTGTCTGGGCAGAGGTTATCTGTTTCTGTTTTCCCTTTCGCCTTCTTTATCCTTTTCCTTTCTGAATATTTTAACCTAATGCGATGAAGCACCTGTTTGTAACAAATTTTTCTTTCTTCTTTTCTTCTCGTAGTCCATCTTCATCAGTTAGCTGCTGTTCTCTGTCCATACCGTAGGGCTCTTCAGTGTTCGTCCCATTTCCTATCTAATCCCAAAACACTGTGACACTGAGCATTCCTGATAAAGTGGCTATCCAGTTTGGAAAGACACCGTATTTTACAAGATGATCAGTTTCTGAGAAACTTCAGTTGTTAGAAAACTGATGTTGTTGGCTTAGTCAGGGAAGGATCTGGAAAAAAGATCAAGAGGTTAGCTCAAATCTTAACGTAGGGAGTTCTCAGAGTAGGTGTTGGCTACTCGTGGTCTCATAATTGTTCCACTGAGAGCAGTCTTATTGAGAGTAATTACAGCCATCCTTGTTGTACACTTCCAGATTTCCTTCACTGTACTCCCCCTCTCTGACACTGACATGAGCTCACAATGACAACAAATTTAGAATGCCTTTAAAAATACTTCACAAGTATGTAATGAAGATTAATCTCACTTTGCTTTCTTTTACCAAAATAGTTGTTTTCCTTCAAACCCACTCATTAATTTGCAGTCTTCTTACTGTTTGATTTTTTTTGAATTATTCATCTGTACCACTAAATTCTCAGCTTGTGATTCTCTGTGAATTGATGCTAGTGTTAATGGTTTAGTCCTGTATCTTTTCTTCCTTTCATGAAATTGCATTGGAAACACAATTTAGTCTTCAGTCAGGCTGACTTCATTGGTTCTTAACTTCTTTAACTTTTGAAATGTGGGCTGGAAATGTTATGTGTACGTGAGTAAATGTCACATGTTTGTTATGTGTGTGTATGTATGCTCTGTGCACATGGGTAATGTTATATACATGGGTGTATTCTCTGTATGTGGGTAAGTGTTATATGTATGTGCATGTTCTGTGCATGTAGGTAAATGTTATATATGCATGCCTGTTCTGTTAATGTGGGTAAATGTCCTAGGTATATGTGTATATGTTCTGTGTATGTAGATAAATGTTATGTGGATAAATGTTATATGTGTCATGTATGCATGTGTGTGTTCTCTGTATGTGAGTGAATGTTATGTGTATGTTCTGTGTATGTGGGTGAGGATTAGGTATGGTTTGAAGAGCACTCTTAGCAGGGATTGTTTATTACACAGTGCTAAGATTATAAGAACCTGATGGATCTGGCAGCTTCCTCTTCTGCTCAGTGCACCTCCAGCACTGTGTGCCTCCAGGATAATCCTACTTACTTTTTAAAAAATTTATTTTATTTATTTAATTATTTTATTTTATTTTATTTATTTTTATTTATTTTCTTTTTTTAGAGAGAGAGAGAGAATGCGTGCACACCAGCAGGGAGGGACAGAAGGAGAGGGAGAGAGAGAATCTTAAGCAGGCTCCACACCCAGCATGGAGCTCGATGTGGGGCTCAGTCTCATGACCCTGAGATAATGACCTGAGGAGAAATCAAGAGTCAGATCCTTAACTGACTGAACCACCCAGGCTCCCTGAACCTACTTACTTTTTCAGATGGTTTGGCGGATTCCATGAGTTAACAGATACAACACTTAAAACTTCAGTTCATTTGCCCATATTTATAGTAAACAAATACTAAATAAAATACAAAAAGCACTAACTTTATGTAAAATAAAAGGTTGATATGTTGGATTGTATTGAAAGAACTTCCCTTTATCAGAAGGCACCATTAAATGAATGAAAAGTCAGGCCATAGAGTACGACTGTCCAACAGAGGCTTATAATCAGAACATTTTGAGAAGTCCTGAAAGTCACAAAGAAAAGAGAAGCAGGGCGCCTGGGTGCCTCAGTTGGTTAAGCGACTGCCTTCGGCTCAGGTCATGATCCTGGAGTCCCTGGATCGAGTCCCACATCGGGCTCCCTGCTCAGCAGGGAGCCTGCTTCTCCCTCTGACCCTCCCCCCTCTCATGTGCTTGCTCTCTCTCATTCTTTCTCTCTCAAATAAATAAATAAAATCTTTAAAAAAAAAAAAAAAAAAAAGAAAAGAGAAGCAAACCCAATAGGAAATGGGCCAGAGACTTGAACGGGCACCTCACAGATGGTCAGTATACATAGGTCCTCATCAGTCATCAGAGAAGAGTAAACTAAAACCACGGCACCATGCTATTATACACCCAAATGACTAAATTAGAAAAGACAGCATCACGTGCTGACAAGGAACAGAGTAGTGGAAGCTTTCATACAGTGCTGAAGGGCGTCTACGTTAGTGCTGGAAAGCTAGAATTACCTATCAGAGTGGAAGTCATGCATGCCACATGTCTTGGCGGTTCCACTGCTCACGTATATTCCCAACAGAAACGTGTGCATATGTATACCAAAGATACGTACAAGAACATTTCGGGAGTGTGATTCCAAATTCCCAACAACCAGAAATAGCTCAAATGCTCACCAACAACAGAATGGAAAAATTAATTGTGTTATATTCATATAATGTGAAATTGTGTAGCAATGAAAATGAATGAACTTATGCTATATTCAGGAAACGAGTAACTCACAAACATACTGTGGTGTGAAAGAGACCAGACTCTTAAGTTTATATATCGTGTGATTCTGGATACAAGTTCAAAACAGTTCAGAAAAGGGAAATTAACCACAGGTTGGATGTCAGGAGTAGGTACCTTTGGAGAGTAGGGGAGGTCTGTTAGGGCTTCAGGCTTGCCGGTCATGTTCTAGTTTTTGATCATGGGTGTGATATGCATACATGGACACATAAAAATATACTTGTGATTTGTGCTTTTTTGTTTGTAAATAGTATTTCAATAAAAAGTTTGTTGAAATGATATATAGTGTAAAATAGATTATTAAAGAGCAGTGAGAAATGAGCAAAATACAGCTACATGCAATGGCATGGAAGAATCTTGAAATGCAATGTTTGATGCTATTTCTGTAAGGTTTGGAAGGAGCCAGTGCTCAGCTATCATTAGGGAAAACAAGTAGCTAGTGGGTATCAGTGCAGCAGAACTGTGAGTGTTATTTATTATAAGAATAGACTGTATGCAACTGTGGGAGAAGCTGGAAACAGAGTCCAGTGGAAGAATTAGAGGGTTAGAGAAGCATCGGGAATCACTTCCTAAAGCTCTGGTGGGGGTGGCCTGGCAGCCAGCGGGGTTCTGGGAAGCCAGGCAGGAAAAGCTGTCACCTCTGCCAGGCTGCTGCTTTCTTTTCTTTTTTTTTTTTTTTGAAAGATTATTTTAGAGAGCACACGAGTGGGGAGGGGGAGAGAGAGAATCTCAAGCAGACTCTGTGCTGAGCACGGAGCCCTACATTTGGCTCGATCCCAAGACCCTTAGATGATGACCGGAGTCGGACGCTTAACTGACAGCCCCGCAGGTGCCCCAGGCTGCTGCTGCTTTCATAGGTCTGCTGCCTAGCATCCAGTGGTAGGTGGGCCTGGAGGGGGGGCTGGCGGTTAAGGGGGGAGGGTGTCTTCTCTTGGTCATCAGGGCTAGCAGTTGGGGAATAAAGCTAGTGTTGGAAAGGCTGGAACCTTCTGGCTCCTGTTTCTGTTTGTCACCACCTTCTGAAGGCAGCGGCTCTTCTGCTTCCACCTTTTAAATCTTGGGCAGACTCAGGGAAGGGATCCTGGGAAGGTCCAGCTTGGCCAAACCGATTGAGGTAAAAACAGCCACAGTGATGTTTGCACAACCTTGTGAATATATCCTAAAATACTCTCTATTGTATGTGAATGCTATCTTTGTAAAGTTGATATTCAAACAAAGACTGCCATAGGTTGAAAACCCCAAAGAAAAGCAAGGAAATAATGAGTTCAAAAATCAGGATATTGGTTACCTCTCAAAGGTGGTATGTTAGGAACTCTTTCCTTGCTATGGGTGGGGGCTCCCCCCCGCGTTTGCTCTCTGGCTGCACAGGCTTCTGTAGATGGCATATGGCAGCCCACACACGCAGTAGCCATGAATTCACAGCCCCGTGCGGGAGGTGGTGCGTCAGTGTGGTTTATCAAGTTAGGGGGGCACAGTGTGCTCTAGTCTGCGATTTCTAGCTTTTTAATGATTAGAAGATGTTAACGTGGATGATTTCAGCGTTCCATCGTGGGAACTGGAAGTTTCAGTATAGCAGTTGCTGCTTCTCCATCTGTGTCCATGTTACCGTGAGGCGTTACTCTTAGGGCAGCAGGGGTGGTGACTGGGGCTCTGGGTAACAAGGCCTCCTAGAGCGCCTGACGGGTCCGTGAGTAGTTTTGAAAATAGGTTAATAGGATATTCCTATCATTTTCCTGTGTATATTTGATTTTAAAATTTCAACTGAGATTTCTTTGTACTTAAAAGTAGATTATACGGATTCATTAAAGCATTCGTAACAAATCTGTTTTGATAATCTGAGAAATCAAAACATTCTCATCATCTAAAACTTAGTGGAAAATGCCCTTTATCCACTCTTCATTTACATGGAGTCACTTTTTATTTGAATGTTTGCTATGGCTCTTTTCATCCTCTTTGTAGTGAGGAAGCAATTGCCCAAGTGAAGAAAGTTATGCAGCTTTCCTGCCTGGGGCTGTAGTTGTACCATCATCAGAAAATGGGTGCGAAGGTTTTTTAAAAAAATTTTTAATTGTTATGTTAATCACCATACATTACATCATTAGTTTTAGATGTAGTGTTCCATGATTCATTGTTTGTGCATAACACCCAGGGTGCAAAGGTTTTTACAGAAGTTCAAAAACAAAGAGTATCTTGTGCCTTTTGTATGCAAAGGCTAAAAAAATTTTTGCTGTAGTTATGGAGACTTTTAGCTTTATGTTTTTCTGGTGTAGAACATAAATAGCAAGGTATTTGAGTGAGACAGTTTAACTCCTTAACTAACAGGAGCCCCCAAACCATTATTTCTGCATGGGTTAAATTTATAATATAAAGCCTCATTACTGTTACTTACAGTGCCTCTGGACTATTTGCAAAACTTCAGAGATACGTTTGTTACATAATGAGATTCTTAAGCTTTTATTTTGAGTCAGTTGTCACTCTTTATAATTTTCCATTAAGAAATACATTTTTGGGGTGCCTGGCTGGCTCAGGCAGGGGAGCATGCAACTCTTGGTCTCAGGGTGTGAGTTTGGGCCCCATGTTGGGTGTAGAGATTACTTTAAAAAATAAAATAAAATATTAAAAAAAGAAATACATAAAAAAAAAGATTTTATTTATTTGAGAGAGAGAGGGAGAGAGCACAAGCAGCAGGAAGGGCAGAGGATCTGAGTGGGGAGCCAGACGTGGGGCTCCATCCCAGGATCCCAAGATCATGACCTGAGCTGAAGTCAGATATTTAACCAACCTAGCTACCCAGGTGCCCCAAGAAATACATTTTTGATAATTTTTTTTTTTTTAAGATTTTATTTGTTTATTTGAGAGAGAATGAGATAGAGAGAGAGCATGAGAGGGGGGAGGGTCAGAGGGAGAAGCAGACTCCCTGCCGAGCAGGGAGTCCGATGCGGGACTCGATCCCGGGACTCCAGGATCATGACCTGAGCCGAAGGCAGTCGCTTAACCAACTGAGCCACCCAGGCGTCCCCATTTTTGATAATTTTTATAAGCCAGTTAATTAAGCATTTTGTCTGTTGTTACGTTTGTTCAGTAAACATTTTGAGTGCCTACTATGTGCCCCAAGCCCTGAGATAAGCCATTCGGAAGGAAGGAAAAGGTGGTGACAGTCATGTTGGAAGACATACATAAAAAATAATTGCAATATGGTACAATAAAGGATATAATGAAATTATGAAGTGTGTATGTACAAGATAAATTTGAGGCCTATAAATGGTGGCTGTTGTATAACAAATGACACTCAAGCTGTATTTTGAAGATGATTAGAAGTTTGTTAGGCAAAGAGAATCACCAAGACAGCTTTCCAGGGAGAAGGAACTAATTGTGTAAAGGAGTGCAAGGAGGAGTGATGTCCTTGGTTAATCAGGAGTGGCTGGCATAGGGTTTAAGGAGAGAGATGGATGAACTAAGGTTAGAGAGGCAGGCAGGAGCCAGCTCACGGAAAGCTGTATATGCCATGCTGGGTTTATATTTTTATCTTCTAAGTAATAGGGATCAACGGAAAGATTTTAATCAGAAAAGTAAAATGATCACATTTTCATTTTATACAGTCACTCCGTGGGCAGTTTAGAGGCTGGAAATCTGGGGAGGAATCCCTACCAGAGATAATTAAGACCTGTTTCTAGGCAGTGGCAGTAGAGAAGGATCTGACCTGAGAGCTAGAATCAGGATTTACCCTGACCTCTAAGATGTGATGGCAAAGGAGAGGAGAAATTACTGAGACTCTGGCCTGAATGATAGTGACACTGTAGATAATGGAATATGGAAAGAAGAGTAAGTTTCAAGATACTGAACTTAATATTTGTATAGTCGAGTTTAGAGCACCTGTGAACATCTAGACAGAGATCCTAGAAGGCAGTTGGATATAGATTTGGGTGCTCAGGAGAGAGGGACTGACCTTACAGGTGGTACTTTCCAAGGAGAGTAGGGGGAGTGAGGAAAGGGGGAGGTTCAGGAAAGGAACTATTTCCCCCATCCTCTCTGGAGAGTAAGAGAGCATCCTTAGATGAAAGGAAGAGAGAATAGGAAGGAAATTGAGCTTATGAGGGAGACTCAGAAGGAATAGTTGGAGAGGAAGAGAGCTAGGAGGATCACAGAAGCCAAGGGGGGGTAGAGTAGTAAGGAGAATGAGTAAGAGGGATTAGCAGTACCATCTTGCAAAGAAAAATTCTATAAATATTAAGAAAATATTTTTCAATTTTTGTGTAATTTAGGTATCATTTAGAGGAGGAAATGGAGGGTTATTTATTTAAATGGATTTGGGACAATTGGCTTACCAATTGAAAAAAATATAAGGTAGGTCTGTATCTCAGACCTTATACAAAATAAATTTAAAAATTAAATATAAAAGGGAAATAATAAAAATACTAGAAGAAAATATGGGTCATATTTATAAAGTGTTCAGTTTTCTTGATGACACCAAAATTAGATAGGAAAAGGCTATAAATTGGATTGCATATAAATTCACCATTTCTATGTGCTAAAAATACTGTAAAATTAAAATGTAAATGGCAGACTGGGAGAAATATTTACCATATATTTGACAATGGTTTTTAATGTCCTTAATATATAGAAGATCTATTAATAAAATGAGTAACTGGAGATTTCTGGCTAAGCAGTTACTCATTGAAATGGATTTATCTTTACTTCCTTCCAAAATTTTGATAAAATGATAGAAGAGAATCACAAGAGGCATAAATCCACAAAGATAGAAAATATGGAAGTGGGGAAAATTTTTGTTAATGGTAGACTAAGTGGTTGGGCCCTCTTTCTTGCTAGCAGAAAAGCTGGATACAGTTTAAACCAAAATTTATGTTGAAGGTAATGGGGAGCTAGAAGATGGTGAAGATTTGTGGGGCCAAGATCTGTGGGAGGAGGGTAGCTCATAGATAGGAGATCAGATTTTTTTTTTTTTTAAGATTTTATTTATTTATTTGACAGACAGAGATAGTGAAAGAGGGAACACAAGCAGGGGGAGTGGGAGAGGGAGAAGCAGGCTTCTGGCCGAGCAGGGAGCCCGATGCGGGGCTCGATCCCAGGACCCTGGGATCATGACCTGAGCCGAAGGCAGATGCTTAATGACTGAGCCACCCAGGTGCCCCGGAGATCAGATTTGAATCTACTTCTGTCATAGAGGAAATCTGCTAATTCAAGAAGAGGCAGGCAGGCAAGAAGCTGAAAAGCCAAATAGAGATTTTGATGGATTCAAGGGATTGGAAGGTGGGGGGTAGAAATTATACTTTGATACATGTAAATCAGGGAGGAGGGACCCTGGAAAACTTCTTAGGCTTTGAGCAGAGAGAGGTCCCAAAGGCCTGTATCCTAGGAATAGTAGTCTCTCAGAAGTGCCAAGCCCAACTTCAGATCCTCTCAATTTTTGATTGGATCCAGGTGATCTTGACAGAAATAAATGTAAATCCTTTCTGGAAGAAGATAACATTACCCAGAGCCTCAAATGATACCTGCATTTATTTATAATGACTGGCATTCATCCAGCAGATCAGAATTTAAGACAATTTGACTGAAACCAAAAGAAACAATAGACTATGGAAGTGGATCCACAGGGATCCAGATAATAAAGTTTTAGAAAATGGTGTTGTATGTAATATGTTTAAAGAAAAAAAAGACAAGATTAAGAATCAGGGAACTGGAACTTCTAAAAAAAGAAAAAAAAAAGAACCAAATGTAAATTCTAGACTGAAGGATTATAACTGAATTGAAATTAAGATCTTAATCAATGGGGTTAACAGTAGATGAGTGGTAGTAATAATTTGAAAATAAATATTCAGAACGATGAGAAGTGTGGAGAAAAATGGATGGGATATACATAAAACAGTGTATGTATGATGTGAGATTCAGTGAAATTGTTTAATGAGTGTGTAATTGACATCCCAGTAGGAGAGGAAGGAGGAATGGTGCAGAAGCAGTATTTGGAGAGAGAATGGCTGAGAATTGTCTATAACAGACAAAAGCATCAGATCACAGATTCAAGAAATACTGTAGACCCTAAGCTAGATAGATATATTCAGATAAAATCTCACTGAAACATAAGATTGCTTAAAACCAAAGATAACAAGAAAATCTTAAAAATAGCTAGAGAAAAATTACATTCAAAAGAGCAATAGGGTACCTTGGTGGCTCAGTCAGTTAAGCATCTTACTCTTGATTTGGGCTCAGGTCATGATCTCAGGGTCATAAGATTGAGCCCTGTGTTGAGCTCCGCACTGGGCTTGGAGCCTGTTTAAGATTCTCTCTCCTTCTCCCTCTGCACCCCCGTCCTCCCACCCTGGCTCCTCCCACGTGTGCTCTTTCTTTAAAAAAAAAAAAAAAGCAGTAAGACTGACAACTAATTTCTCAACAGAAGCAGAAGTCAAAAGACAATTGAATGATATTTTTAAAATGTAAACAAGAAGGTAAACTGCCAATCTAGAATTCTATACCAGCAAAAAACCTTTCAAAAGTAAAGGCTCCCTGCACCTTGGGGGGCCTGCTTCTCTCTCTCCCACTCCCCCTGCTTGTATTCCCTCTCGCTGTGTCTCACTCTGTCAAATAAATAAATAAACTCTTTAAAAAAAAAAGTGAAGACAAAATACCACCTTTTTAGATCAGCAAAAAATGGAAAGAAGTAATCTCACCAGACCTGTACCGAAAGTGATATTAAAGATTCTTCTTTAGGTAGAAGGGAAATAATCCTGTATGGCAGCTTTAAGTTGCAGGAAAAGTGAAGAACAGAGCGAGGGTGAATGCAAATGAATCTTGGTGTATAGGACAACAATAATGCCTTGTATGGTTTAAAATATACATAAGAATTAAGTATATATTAAAATAGTGTATAAGTTGTGGGGATATAAACAGATTTAGTATCCTGTGATGTTTGCATTGTCCAGGAAGTGGTAAAAATAGTAATATGCTTAAGACTGGTAAATTTAGGTTGCATGTTGTAATCTCTAGATATTCATTAAAAGAATAATAAAAGAATATATTATATACCTACCAAACTAATAGAGGGGAAATATAGAGGAAGAGGAGTTGTCATCGAGTAAAATTTGGTTAATCCAAAAGGAGGCAAGAGGACAGAAGAAGGAATATAGAACATTTGGGAAAAATTGGAAGCAAACAGTAAGATGATAGATTTAAACTATGATATTCGTAATTATATGAAATAAAAATGAACTAAGTTTTTCATTTAAAATACAAAGATTGACAGATTAGTTTACAAAACAAAGTGATTCATAACTTCATGCTGCTTACAAGGATGCAAATAAGTAGAAAGTGAAATGGTAGAAGAGGATGTATCACTCAAACACTAATCAAAAGGAAACTTGTGTACCTGTATTAGTAGAGTAGAACTTAGGGCAGAGAAGCATTAATAGGGATAAAGAGAGACATTCCTAATGATAAAGCAGTCAACTCAACAGTTCTACATCTACATGCACCTAAAAACATAGTCTCAAAATACACAAGGCAAAAATTGACAAAACTAACAAGGAATAGACAAATCCACAATCATAGTGGGAGATTTAAATACACTTTATGAACTGATAAAGAATCAGGACATAAAAGATCTCAATTACACAATTAACAAACTTGAGATCTTACTGCGTTTACCAGTAAACTGGACACAGGACAGAGAACTAGCAAACTGAAGTGATAAATATTAAAAATGAAATATAGAATAAAATGAAATATGAAAGAAATAGGGCACTGCACCCAGTATCTCGGGACTGAACTTTTTTTTTTTTTTCCATATGAACATGGAACATTTATCAAAATTGCTGATCCTCAAAGTAATTCTTGACAAATTTCAAAAGGTTAAAATCAGACTTATAAAGATAGGCTTACTATTTGAAAAATCAGTGTAAATCATTAAGTTAATAAGATAAAGCAGAAAAGTAATGTGATAATGTCAATAGATACAAAAATCATCCATTTAAAATGCAATCCCATGACACATTATGACTGAATAGTAACAGTCCTTAAGTTGATAGTGATTACTTAGAGAACCCCTATGGCAAACATTCTGTTTAGTGGTGAAATGCTGAAAAATTTCCTTCTGAGACTGGAGAAGAAATAAGTTCTTTTCATTGTTACCATTTCTCATCATTATTTTACTAGAAGTCCTACTTAGTTTAATAAAGACAAGAAAAATAAAAAGTACAAAGATCAGAAAGTAAAGAATAAAACTGATTTTGTAGATGACGTGATTGTGTTAGAAGAAAATCCAAAAAATTTCCTTATAAGTTAATTATGATTAATAAATAAGGTTGCACGATTTAAGGTAATGCTGGACACAATTGCAATTTTACATATCAACTAACAAAATATAATAAAGATATCATTTGCAATAACAGATTTTTCAGAATTAATCTAAAGAAGTATAAGGCATCTATATAGAAAACAATAAATATTGAGAAAAGTTAAAGATCTAAATAGATATACCATGCTCATGGATTAGATGACTCAGTATTGTAAGATGTTGATTCTTCTCAAATTCACCTATGCATCTAATATAATACCAGTGAAAATGTCAGCAGATTTTTTTTCTTTTTTGTGGAACTTGACAAACTGATATTAAAGTATGTGGAAATGGAAAAAGCAAGGAATAGCCAGAATAATTTCGAGGAACAACAGACTGAGCAGGCTTACTGTACTGGGTAGCAAGACTGATTATCAAGCTGTAGGAATGAAGAGTGCTGTTAGATAAGTAGACCAGTTGACCCAACTAATCCAGACACAGACCCACTCTGATCTGGACACTCGATTGATTGCACTGAAGGCACTGCTGAATAGTAGAGAAAGGATAGTCTTTTCAGTGAATGGTGTTTGGTTAATTAGATACTCATGTGGGAAAGAAAAGAAAAGAAATGTGACTCTGTACCTTACAAACAGAGAAATTAATTCCAAATCTATATCAGGCTGGATCCAATCAGGAAAGAGAAACCAAACATTAAATTGAAAGAACAAGTTTAATATGAAGAATTTTTTTTTAAAGATTTTATTTATTTATTTGGGGGAGAGAGAGCGAGCACACAAGCAGTGGGAGAGACAGTGGGAGAGGGAGAAGCAGACTCCCCCACTCAGTGGGGAGCCTGACGCGGGGCTCGATCCCAGGACCCTGAGATCATGACCTGAGCCGGAGGCAGACGCTTAACTGACTGAGCCACCCAGGCGCCCCTAATATGAAGAATTTTTAACTGAAACAGGGAATTGAAGTAATGAGAGATTGGCTAGTAAAAAAAGAAGATAAAATAGCAGTTATGCAGAGCAGCTGCTACCTCTAGGGCTAAGAGAGAGCCCCCAAGGAAAGCCCCCCCGCAGGACTGAGACCCTGTGGCTTACCGTAAGGCAGAAACGTGGCTGTTGGTGTCGTGCTGCTGGAGCTTGGTGGAGCTTGATAGAAATCTGCCCTCTGGAACTTGGCAGAAGTTGCTCTCTAGTGCATCACAGGAGAGCTTTTTGTGGGGAACTGTCTTACTGGAGGCCCCGTGCTCTAAAATCCCCCAAGGTGGTGGCCCTGGGGGAAGCTGCTGGCTGCTAGGCGATGCTGACCTCTGTGTGCTACAGTCTCTGGAGGCCAGAGAAGCTGCTGTACGCACTGCAGGAGCTGGGTGGGTGCTGGGGTGACGCTGGAGGGGCGCTGGGGAACTGCACATGCTGCAGGAGGTAGATGCTGGAGAAGCCACTTGTACTGAAGGAGCTGGACGCTTAAGTGAAAGTATTCAGAAGGTTATATATATAGATCAAGATGCCAAGATGGTGCCAGTGTTGTTTTTTTTTTTCCTTAGCAAATAAGATTATGGTGTCTCCCCTTGTTTGTATTCATTCAGCATTTATTTAATACATGTTGTTAAACATTCTCTCTATGCCAGATGTAGAAATGTGTTTGTTACCAGATACTTGAGTGGACAAAATAGACATTGAACTTGCTTTTGCTGAGTTCATAGTCTCGTTGGATAGCCAGCTATTCTGTCAGGCTGTGGAGCGCCTTCGTCAGGCGTTGCTCTAGTCCCTGGGGGTGGATATGTCTGTGTCCGTGTCCGTGTCCGTATCCGTATCCGTATCCGTATCTGTATCTATGGTGGTGGTCCGGACACCTTTTCCCTTTAAAGGGAAACAGCCATTAAGCAAATAGTCATAAAAATAGTTGTGTATTTACAAAGTCAGATAAAGGATAAGGAAGCAGAAGTATCGGCTGCTACGGGAGAGGAGGGTCTAGGGTCTAATTTAGACTGGAAGCCAGGGAAAGGCTTTCTTACGAAGTGATACTTTCATGACATGAGACATGAGGATGAGGAGGAGTTAGCTTGCTGAGATCGGTGATCAGAGAGGAGGTTCTGGACAGAGGGAAGAAGAGCGTTGGCACATCTGAAGCAGTGGGAGGAGAAGCAGGGAGTGGCCAGGGGCTAGGAGACGTAGAGCAGGGCAGGAGAAGGGCAGCTACAGCCGTTCTGCAACTTGGAAGAAGCTTGGCTGTGAAGTGAAGGCTGCGGTGGGGTGTAGAGCAGGCAGCCTTGTGTTCTGTTTTATAGGTGGGGGATGTGAGTGACTTATGTTGGGAGAACGAGACCATAGAGAGAGGAGAGGGCGGTCATTGGCCCAACAAATATTTGAGCGTCTTACAGGAGGCAGTATTCTGCACATAAAACAGAAAAAGATCTCTGTCTTCAGGGAGCTTACATTCTAAAGGAGGAGACTGAAAATAAACAAAATAAGGTGCTAAATGTATTGTAAAGAGAAAAGTAGAACCTATTAACAGGGAGACACAGGAGCTGAGTTCGGGCAGGCAGTGGGATGTAGCTTTAAGTGGTGGGATGGATTTGATGCCACTAGAATGCAAGATAAACCAGGGCAGAGATTTTTGGGTTATTCATTGCTGTATCCTCAGAGGTTGGAGTGGTGCCTGGCACATAGTAGGTGCTCAGTAAATGTTGTATGACTGATGAATGATGCAGGATCCCAGGGATGGGAAGGAATGAGTTGTGGGAAAATTCTGTTTACCTGTGTCTCCCTAGCGCTTACACCACTGCCATACTTACAGCACTTCTGACACCAGACGTTGGGGGTGTCCCCCGCCAAGCTGTTCTCTCCAGCACCAGCTGGGTGTCCTACAGCTTAACTCAGTTCTGACGCCGTGTACCTGGAGATTGCATCAGATACCACAGGTTAAGGGCTCAGTCCCATAAGACTGCACCCACCCCACTTCAGATGCCAATGGCAAGTCCAGGTTCTCACCTGTGCTTCTGATGGGCTGTAAATCTGATGTTCATATAATTTGCTAGAGTGCTCACAGAACTCAGGAAAATTGGGTTTACCAATTTATTAAAGGATATGATAAAGGGTATAGGTGAACAGCCAGATACATAGGGCAAGGTCTCGGAGGTCCCAAGTGCAGGATCCTCTGTCCCTGGGGATTGGGGTATATCATCCTCCCCGTATGGATGTTTGCCAACCTGGAAGCTCTCTGAACCCCGAACTGTCGGGGTTTTATGGAGGCTTCCTCGTGATCAGTTGTTACCTCCATTTCCAGCCTCTCTCCCCTCTCTGGAGGATGGGGTGGGGCTGAAAGATCCAAGCTTCTAATCATAGCTTGGTTTTTCTGGTGACCCGCCACCTCTCAGGAGCCATCCAGGGGCCCATGTGAATTTGCCTCATTAGAACAAAAGATGCTTCAAGTGCTCTTATCATTTAGGGAGATACAAGGGGTTTAGGAGCCCTGTGTCAGGGATAGGGTCGAATACCAAATATTGGAAGAAAAGATAATCTTACCACTTAGGCAGATTGTGAGGGTTTGGGGAGCTCTGTGCCGTGCATGGGGCCAGAGACTAATAGATATTTTCTGTTATCTCCCATTGAGAGACCAAAACGAGATTAGTCATGGATGAAGATACGTTGTAGGGAGGGTGTGCACATTGTAGGCGTATTATTACTGATATCCCCAATTCAGATTACAGTAGTCATCCCTTGACTGTGGTTTGCCTTTCATGGAATCACTTAAACAAGGTCAACTGCAGGTGATCCTCCTCCTGACATAGTGTCAGAAGGTCAGGAGTAGCCAAGTGCTCTGTCACAGTGCGTGTGCCGTTCACGTCACTGTCCGTCCTCAGGGAGGAGGTTCATCCCCTCACGTGGTCACAGGAAGAGGGCTGATGCAGGACAGTGATTTTGAGAGGAAAGGCCACATTCACATAACTTTTATTACAGTATATTGTTACAGTTCATTTATTAAATTATTGTTAATCTCTTAATTTACAAATTTAGCCTTAGTGCAGTATGTATATATGGGAGAAAAACATTCTCTGTATAAGGTTCTGTACTAGCTGTGGTTTCAGGCATCCACTGGGGGTCTTGGAACATATTCCTCACAGATCAGGGGCGACTACTGTAAATTATATTTACTCTTAAAGGATTTGACTGTTCAATGATATTTTGAATTCTTTGAGTTAATGTTGTTTCATGATACTAGTTTTGTCCACTGTGTTTCTCAGTTGTCTTAGCAATAATTTACAGATCTACTTCTCCTCTGGGGTATTACCCAATTGAAAGGTGACTACTTTTAGTAATTTTAAAATCAAATTGCTCTTGTATATTGATTTATATATTGAAATTGTTTTACCACCTGTCTTACTGCATCGTACTGCCTTAAGGTGGTGGTGCTGACGGGATGTCTGTGGGCACGTGTGGGGTGGAGATTTTATGCCAGTCAAACCAGTTTAGCTATAGTTCAGCAGTTTAGCAGCGTTTGAGTTTAAAGTTACACTCCTTGCAGTCATTCTTCTGATCTGTTAATTGGATGGATCCTTCAGTGAGTTTTCATGTAGTCTTTGTTTAGCCTCATGATGATCTTTTTGTTTGCTTGAAATCATATTGACAGACCATAACTCCTTCTTCTAATTTGGGTATGCATGAAGATTGCCCTTTATTTGTTGAGTCTTACGCTTTCTGTTTGAGGATTCTAGTGCCATATATAACATCATAGCTCAAGAAGATACAGCTTCTGACTGATAAGTATAGGGCATTCCTTTGTTGAAAAGAATTTGATACAGATGTTTTAAGACCATTCAGTCATAACTAGAAGCTGGCTTATATTCGAAGGACTTCATCTGTGAATGAGGTAATGGGGAGCACACTAAATTGCCTACATCCTTTTTGCTATAGGTAGTCTACCCCTCCCGTAGAAATCGCCTTATTGTATTTCTGTATAAAAATACACAGACAGGGGTGCCTGGGTGGCTGAGTCGGTTCAGCGTCTGACTTGGGTCATGATCTTAGGGTTGTGAGATTGAACCCAGCAGGCTCTGCACTCAGCATGGAGCCTGCTTAAGAGTGTCTCTCCCCCTCTGTCTCTGCCCCTCCTCCTGCTTGCGCACTCTATCGAAATAAAATACTAAAAAAAAAAAAGTATACAGACATACATATTTTATTATAAAAATAATGAATGGTCATTGGAACCGTGCTAACAACAAAGGCATGTAGAGATTAAAAATTAAAATTTTCTTAAAAATGTAAACCATTGTCAACAATTTGATTTATATCCTTCCCTGGACTTTAAGAATGCGTATGTAAATCGTGTGTACGTGTAGTGTTTGTGCATGTGTATGTATATATACATGTTTACATGTATATAAGTCTCTGTGTGTATATGTACGTGTGAGTACACACATTCCCCCCCACAGGAATCACGCGTGCCTCTTGCCTGACCATTCTTCTTCCCGTGCCACCGTCTGTTGTCATTTCCCACACGAGTACATGGGTGTGGCTGTGCATAACTGCAGAGCACAGATGTTTTGTAAAAATTTTAAACCAATCCTTTATGGATTGTCCCAGGATTTTGCTTGTGTCATCAGTGATGCACTTAACATTCTTGTTCCCATATTTTTGCACATTTCTCCGGTTATTTCCATAGGAGAGAGGCCTACTGTGCAGTTGCTCATCTAGGAGTGGAAACATTTGTCATGTGCCCTCTAGAAAGGTTGTGCCAATTTGTATTCTCAGTAGCTGAGAGTGTCCATTTCCCCAAACCCTAACCAACACTAGGTTTTTAAAATCTTCTGTCAGGTGAAAAATGGTGTCTCTGTTAATTTGCATTTCTTTGCATATTCCTAAGATTTGGCATGTTTTGGCCGCTTGTTACTTTTCTGACTTGTTTGATCATTCTTCTGCCCTTTTTTTTAGTAGATTCTTCATCTTTTTCTTTCTGATTTCTGTGTTTTTCTGTAAACAAGTGTGTGTACAATTTTCCTTGGCTCGTCACCTGTATTTCATTCTTAACCGACTGAGCCAGCCAGGTGCCCCACCTGTATTTCATTCTTAATTTTCTTAGCTCGTTATATATCCTCTGGCAGTCCTGTGAGTCATGCATTCAGACTTTGAATCTTTCTGGCCCAGAAAGCATGCCTAGGACAGTCTCCCCACCCCAGTTATTCAGTATTCTCCCTAGATTTTCTTATCTGTTATGTATTTTTATCCTGAGATGTTTAATATAAATAAACAGTTTTTATAAATGGGCAAGGTGAGGTAGAGCCCTAATTTCATCCCCCTCCCAATACATGCTAATTATTGAATCATTGATCCTTTCATACTGATTTGAAATGTCGCCTGATTACCTTGTGCTAAATTTCCACAGACGAATGGTTCTTTATCTTGATGCCCTCTCTTCATTGATCTGTTTAGTGTATCTTCATCAGTCCCACATTGTGTGTTCTTTCCTTACACACACATTTAATTTTTATCAGCCTAAGGTATCGTGAAAATTATTGCTCCTATTCTAGTCTTAAAGATCTTTCAAAAAACAGAGTGTGACTTCATTGGCTTTTCTGAATGATCGGACACCAGTTTCTGTAAGCTGAGGTCACAATCCTTTTTTTCTTTTGGCAGCAAATGTTGTGGGTTGATGAAGAAAATGAATTAAAGCAACTTTTCTTGCCACTGAAAATAGAATTGAAATAATCTCTATCCTCCATTTCTCTAGCTGTTGTGTCCCACCTTTCCTCCCATCTTAGCACACATCAAAAATAGAAGTATTTCTGGGGTGTGCTGGGTTAGTGGGTGAGTTCTCTTGAGGTCAGAGCCCACTGGGCAGGGGTCTGGGTGTCCCAGGCTCCTTGCAGAGAACGAGGAGCTCAGCATCTGTAACCCGCACATGATGGGCCTTGTGTCTTTAGAAGTGCTGACCTAGGTTAAGGTATTCTAGCTTCAGGTAGTTTTCACTGTAGGTCATTATAACTTCGAATGGATTTAACATTCTGAGAGCCAGACTTCTTTTTTAAAAAAATTAATTGTGGTAAATATACCATAACATAAATTTTATCATCTTAGACATTTTTGAGTGTACAGTTCTTTGGCATTAAGTACATTGACACTGTTGTGTAACTGTCACCACCATCCATCTCCTGAACTCTGCCCTCTTGCAGAACTGAACCTCTGTTCCGTTAAACACTAACTTCCATTCTCTCCTCCCTGCCAGTCCCTGGCAGCCTCTGTTCTACTTTCTGTCTCTGTGAATTTGACTGCTCCAAGTTCCTCATATAAGTGGAATCATGCAGTATTTGTATTTTTGTGACTGGCTTTTTTCACTTAGTATAATTTCTCAAGGTTCATCCATGTTGTAGCATGTAATCAGAATGTCTTTCCTTTTTATAGGCTGAATGATGTTCCATTATGTATACACCACACTTTGTCCATCCGACCATTGATGGATACCTGTCTTGCTTCCACCTTTGGGTGTTGGGATTCATGTTGCTGTGAACATGGGTGTACAAACCTGAGAGCCAGACTTCCTAGAAGAGTTGTCTTTTCTCCCCATTTTTGCCTCTTCTTCAGATACTCCAGTCTGAATTTAGCTTCCATTGTTCTGCTGAAACTTTTTTCTTAGATCACTAGTGACGTCAAAGTTGTTTAATATAAGGAGCATTTTTCAGGACTTGATTTGGTTTCTCAGATGTAGTCAAGCAAGTTGACTACGCCTTTTCCCTTGGTGTCTGGGATCGTGTATGCCCCTGGTTTTTCTCCCCACTGCTGGTTCTTCCTTCTTGATCTTTATCCAGCATCTAAAGGTGGAATTTCTTCGGGGTTTGAAACTAGTCTTTCCTGTGTGACTGTTAAATGTGGATATTTCTGGGAATCTGAGGGCCTTTACTTCTTGATTTCCATTCTTTCTCACAGTGACCCGCCCCCCCAAGCCCAGTTCCACAGTCTCAGCCCGTCAGGCTCTTCAGTTTGTTTTCTGAGCTCAGGGCTCTCTGCAGAGCTCCACACGAGAGCTTCCTACCTGATATCTCTGCTGGAGGGTCTGACAGGCTTCTGCTTTAGTGTCTGAAACAGAACTGATTATCTTCCTCTCTGTCTCTCCTGTCTCAATAAAGGGCATCTCCCAGGTGCTCAAGTCAGGCCTGGGGGTCAATTTTAAAATAAACCTCTACAATCAGAATAGGTTTAGATTTACAGAAAAGTTGCAAGATGATTTTAGAGAGTTTTTAATGTACCCCCTACCCAGTTTCCCCTATTTACATTACTTTGGTATACTGGTCCCAACCAGTCAACCAATACTGATTCATTATTATAAAATAAACTCTACCCATTATTCAGATTACCTTGGTTTTCCCCTAAAGTCCTTTTCTGTTCCAGGACCCCACCCAGGATTCCACATTACATTTAGTCATCGGGTCTCCATAGGCTCCTCCGGATTGTGACAGTTTCTGACTTTCTTTGTTTTTGTTGACCTTGACAGATGAGGTGTTTTGTATAATGTCCTTCAGTTGGGTTTGTCTGCTGTTTTTCTCATCTCTAGGCTGGGGTTTGGGTCTTGGGAAGGAAGACCCCAGAGGTGTGATGCCATGCTCATCGCATCATATCAAGGGTGCCTGCTGTCAGCATGACTGCTCGTGATGATCTTAACCTTGATCACCCGGCTGAGGTGGTGTTGATCAGGTTTCTCCACTGTACAGTTCCTACTTTTTTCCCCTCAGAGGCCATTTTGACCCCTCCTTTTTATTTTACTCCGCACTGAATCCAAACCTACTGGTTCTGTTTGCAAACAAACTTCCTTTCTGTCCAAATCACTCTTTACAGCCACCACTGCTGTCAGAGTCACAATTACGTGTGCCCAGTCGGCTTGGAGGGATCTCCTGGCTCCTGTCCCTGCCTGTACCTGGCCCCCTCGCAAGCAGTCTCCACGCAGGTGCCAGAGTGGTCTTTTAAAAACACACTTGGGTTACAGTACCCCTTTTCTCAATACTTTGATTGGTTTCCTGTTGTACTTAAGATCCCAGCTTCTCAGCATGGTCTGCGAGGCCTATGGAATCTTAATGTCTGTCACCCTCCAGCCTCTGGCCAAGCCCTTCTCCCCTCCTTCTCCCTGAGTCCCTCCCACACGCTCAGGTGCTTCCTGCCACTTTGCCTTTTACATGTCGCTTCCTCTGCCTAGAAGATGGTCACCAGCCACCTTGCTGTCCTTCAGATCACAGCTGTGTGGTATTTCCTTAGGGAGAACTTGCAGGCCCCCTTGCGAGCTGAGGGGGTACCCGTCCCTGCATGGGTTTCCACAGGGTCTTGCACTCCTCCTTCCCTCTGCGCTCAGGGTGCTGTGTGGGAATCCTTACTCGCTGGTGAGGACTCTCTGCCCTTCGCTGTATGCCCCAGGCTCCTCTCATACGGAGCCTGCCCCAGAGTTTCGTGCTCAATAAATATTTGAGTAAATGAATTTGTCTTTTATTTAAAATAGTGGATAGAACTGCAGAATGGAAACTAGTGTATCTTCCTTGTTTTAAGCATGCAAATATGTAAATATGTTTTTGAATTTAATTCTGTCATTCCACTGCTTCAAATCCTACCTGTATCCTTGTAAATGCATTGTGTAAGGTCCTGTGATGGGTATAGCAGTGGATGGAGAGGTGTGTATTCAACTCAAGGACCTACCTATTCATTCATTGCCTCATTGTCCACTTGTGTGTTGGGAGCCGCAGTGCACAGAGCCCTGCACAGAGCCCGTGTGATACTTTTGGGGCCTGTGGGACACCTTCCATTCCTTCGGGTACTAAGTCATGTAGTATGGACAGGTGTAGTTTGAATTCCAGCTCTGCCATTTTTAAGGTTTATGTCTTGAACTTAACCTTTGCGCATCTGCAAACATGGGGAATAGCATTATCCCTCTTGTAAGTCCTAGAAAGAATGAGATAAGAAAAGGAATGTAAGATGATCAGTGTCATCATAATCACTGCAATCACACAGCTAATGTTGATTGCTTTTTAGGTTCTAAACACTGTGCTAAGCAGTTGATATTACTTATTGTGATAAATTCTCACAGCAGTCCTATGAAGTAGGGCTGTCGTTATCTTCATGTTATAAATGAAGAGAGTGAGACTCAGTTAAAAAAATTAAAGAATTTGTCCAAGGTCATAGAAGTAGTAAGTGGTAGAACTGTTGTTACTGGAAGCCAGAACCGCGTGACCTGATTTCAGAGCACAGGAAGGACTTCTGTGTCTTGTGAAGCCACCGACCTTCCAGTGCAGCTTCATTCTTTTGGGTTTTAAAGACTTTTTCGGGATCAATTGGCATTTTAAAAATGTTAATAGTTTTGGGAGGGAGAACCGCTTTAAGCTGTCACCAGCCGGAATTTGTTCCTTAACTTTACACTTTGGCAGTTCTGACATCTGTGACTTCATGCCTGCAGGAGGCAGGGTGTGTGTGTGTGTGGCGGGGAGGGGGAGGGGAGACTGGAAGGTGGGGTTGGACCTACCTGGGCACTTTTTCTTAAAGTGAGGATTGTGACTCTTATGGTCAGACTCACCTGGCGGTTTTACCAAAACTTCAGTGCTCAGTTCCTCTTTTGGTGCACTAAATCGTCATTTCCTAGTGGCGGGACTTGGGAAACAATGTTTACAATGACTTGGTTTAAGTAGGGGGTTCTTTCTTATTCAACTTGAAGTTTGAGAATCAATGAATAGACGAGGAGATGGGAAAAGTAGGCGTCTTGATGATCCTGACTGTCGTGTAGGAAGCCACAGAGCGGTTATTAAAAAGCACGGGCATGCGCAGTTAGTCAGCTTAGAAGCAAGTAATATACAAGCAAAATATACAGTGGATGAATCTGTTTTACTTTTGTTTCAATAAATTTGTATTTGGGGGAATTTGGCATATGTTGTATTACTCTTTTCCCCTAGTGGGATAGTACCAGAAAGGAATGCATCTTGGCTATAAGTTGACATAATATACATTTCAAATCTGACGAATGTTTGGTGAATTTACATATTATTTGCAAAGCCAGGAGTATGTTGTCTAAAGCTGATTTTGTAGTCTCAGAGAAGCGACATCAGAGTGCCCTGATTTTCAGTTTAGAAAATGTGGTTCCAGAGCTGGGGTTCAGCAGCTCAGTGAAAGCGGCTCTCCCGCGCTCCCCTGTGACTCCCTGCTTTCTCTGCATGGGGACCGCAGCCTGGCCGCGTGGCTCAAAGGGTGCAGGGGAGGGCAGAGTCTCTGTCTTGCGTGCCCCCTCATTCTGAAATGGCTTTTTTGAGGTATAATTGGCATAGAACAAACGGCACTTAGAGTGTACGGTGTTAAGTGTGCACACGCACACGCCGCGTGGACCAAGCCTGACCCTCCACTGTAATGAACGCGTTCATCACTCTGAAAAGTTCCTGGGGGCTCTCTGCTGTCCCTTCCTCCCACTCTCTTCATCCTTTTGTGGAATCTTTGAAGCTGTTAGGCCGAAAAAATGATATTGTTGAGGATAAAATCATGGGTAGAAAGGTATTTAACCTGCAGTTTTTAGGTTTTTTTTTTTCCTGAGGACTAGTGGAAGTAATGTGATGATTATAACCGTAGGTTGCTCTGTCATTGATAGAAAGTTTTGAGAAAAACACACATATCTTAGAACAGACTGTCTTTGAGAAGCTTGGCAGAGATGCATTTCTAGAAAGGTTGAAGAAATGGTAGAGATGGTGACTGTTGTTGGAAGGGCACAGAGGACCAAATGCTTGTATTTTTTTAGTTTTTCAGTAGATGATATTTCTAACAAATTCTATCATGAAAGGGTAATAGGAATATAATCCCCACTTAACTGAAGGATATACTTAGCTCAAGTGCATTTTATTCTAGTCTGTTTTATTGAATGACGTGGTGATTTATTTATTTATATTTATAGGTAAACAAATTTTTTTTTGCCTCTCACTGTAATAAACTTTTGTCTGGACATTTTCTCTTTTTCACCTCTGAATACACTTGCTGAGGTTAGTTTCCGGTGAGCATAATATTGTTGAGTTACTAGACATTTGGTAAAGAAGTAGTGAGATAGATAGGGTTCTGTTGTAATGTTAGTTTCTGGCTGTCTCCTAGCTTTCTGACTCTGAATTTTCTCAGCTGTTTATTTTTCATTTCTTTTCGGTTCTCCCATGTATTTTGTTTTGTAAGTAATATGCTTGAGGTAAACATGGCAGCATTTGTGTGATGATTTAACCTCATTAGAGATGATGTTCTTTGTCCTGTGTCCTGTTTAGTTGAGAAATGAGCCAGTTCTCTGTGCTTATAAATGCTGGCAGGTCCTTGGCAAAAAACAAAAAGAAACTAACCTAGAATACAAATTGAGTGTGTTGGAAAACATGTCCCTCTAAAAAGTGATCCAGACATTGAGAGCTTACTATGGGTGAGGATTTCCCTGGAAAAGTGTCCTTCACTGGAACTCTGATGACCTGATGGTCTCCTGACAGTGAAGCTTGGTTGTGTATTTCCGTGATGTTATTAGTGTGTACTATGGCGGCGTAGTTCTCCAGTTTAGATCGAGGATAGCATGCATGTTAGTTATGCCCCTAAAGTTCTGGGGGGTTAGTAGGATTTTTGATCATTCCTTGTTTAATTCAGTGACTGGTCATCATTTTGAAAGGGGACTGTCTTGCAAGAGACGAGCTTTCTGTGCCCCTTGATGTAAAAATGCCAGTTCTCCCAGCGAGGGATTTGTTTTGGGTTGAAGAAGCCACCTTAGTCTTTGCGTGCACTGCTATGTATAAATTCAGTCCATTTGTAGTCAACCAGTGCCTGGCCTCACGGAAGAAAAGGGGGCTCCTGGAGGAGACCCGAAAATGGTAATTTGGTTCCTGAGCCACTCTGGGGCCCAGGAAGGGAGCTAGGAAAATCTTTTGTATATACATCAAGTTTCAGCTTGGGTCAGTCCTTTGGGAAAAAATAAAATAAAAAGCTATGCAGGTCCCATAGCTTCTAGAATTCATAGCTGACCTGTTGCTTTAACAGATTTCAGGTTAAGTAGAAAATTGCCAGATTGTTTCTGTGGGAAAACGTATTATGTTCCAAATGCCTGTCTCAGTGAAACGGCTCTGGCAACAACGTGTGGTTGAAGTGCTCCCCAGGTGTGCCCTGTCCTTGAGCCCTCCTTTTAGGCATTAAATTATATTCCAGGACCCTTGAATATTAGGGACGTACTACTTCCTGGTGGCCTTTACTTTCCTCCACCCCAATTAGCAAAATTATTCGTAGATTATTTATTGGCACAAATTTATTCAGAGCCACTTGTTTGTCAGAACTTGGGGAGAGTTCTGTTTCTGTGTGTTTTTTACTTAGATTGTCATCATTTCCTTCCGTGGAATCATCTGTGGGAATTCAGCTGGTTGTAGTGAGAGCGGTTCCTTACTACTTGGGCTGCTATCACGTTGGAATGGGTTGGTGTCTCCGCAACTTTTGGCAGGGGTTAAACTGGTACAGCATTTGGGCCAACGTATTTTTGTGAGTTGGTGAATTTTAGAAGTGATTTAGAAGATGTTAGCAGAAACCTCTCTAGGTGCTCTTTCCTCTTGTTTTAAGAAGAAATTATTTGATAAGTACATGTGTTTTGATAATGAAGGGGTGTGTGTAGATACTTGATCTGAGTTGGTACCCTTTTTCTCATTTTCATAGGAAATCTTTTAGTAAAACACAGCTTGACTACCGTTACACCGCTGGCTTCTTGCCTCCTCCTGCGAACCGGCTGGAGCCGTGTGAGCACCAGCGCTTTTTTTGGTGGCTATCGATTCCTGCCGGAGTGCTCCCAATTGCTTGCATGCCTCCCAGCAACAAATACATATGTGACAGACTTTACGGGAGATGAGCATTCCCGAGAAATGAAATGCTAGTTTACTTTTCAGTAGCTATGGAACTTAAAAAAAGAAATCATGTTTTTAGAATCATGGCCTTAAGGCACTAACACACTTGTATCTAGTGCATGAAGCTCTGCACGTTATTTTTAACAAAACCTAATCGGGGAGACAGAAATCTGATGTTTATAGAGTTTGTTTATTTATTGATTGCTCTGAGCCATCAGAAAGAATATGCTGTTCCTTTTAATAAAATCCTTTTGGGCAGTTGTCTATATTTTAATATAGAAGTATTTTTGGAATTTGATTTTAACAAGGTAAACTCTGATGTTGGATACTGTGGGATGCAACGCAACTAGGGGCCTGGAAGAAGGGTGGTACTTAAATCAGGTCCTGTTTTACTTCGAGTGGTGACATTTATGTTCCCATTTACCCTCCCACCCTTGAGCCATCATTTGCACTGCCGGTTAGAGCCTGCGGTCCAGTAAATGCTGGGTACTGTGGATCCTGAAATCAGGGAATGTAGCCTGCTCCAGTTTGGTTTTAGAGAGCTGACTAAAGATTACTGCGTGATCATGTTCACTTCCTTTAGTAGTGGAAGGAATATGGAAAATATTTGCTGTAACTGTTAATTGTTACGCTTGCTGTTGCTGCAAAGTATGCATGTCGAGATTTAGACGGTAGCTTTGTGTTGCAAAGAGCTTTGTGTTAGCTCTTTTTTGTCCTTTTTAAAACAAACTATTCTAATTTCTTAATGAGGAAGATGAGTAAATAATAACAAGATATTGAAGCCTAACCTGTCAGATACTTTTCATTGTCAGAGATTCCTGTTGTCAAGCTTCTATTAATTCTGTGTAATTCCAGTAGAACTGCAAGTTATTTTGCTTAAAATGTTTTTTCTCCCCTCTGTGCAGTGAGAGTTGAATGTGAGAACAGATCTTAATAGATAGTTACACAGTTTATTTTATCATGTATCACTTTATTGCTGTCTTCTAGAACATTGTTATACTAAATGTTCCAATAATGGAAATTTTATGCAGCTACTTCAAATGAAACAAATTTGCAAAAACTCAATTTTGGAACTCATTCCTTGAGGAGAGGGAAAAAACTCACCACACTGTGACCAAATTAGATTTCTGATATATTGGCAACTTACCAAACACTGTCATTTCCAGAAAACAGGGTGTGGGGTCCAGTGGAAATGTCAGTACTTCTCAAACACTTATAGTTGGAGATATTTTGGGTTTTAATATGATTGTATGGTTAAATTTTTACAAAAATTTTGTTGGTAACAGGTAATTGAAATTTCGTTTTGTGCCTAAATAAAAATGGCTCTACACGGAATCAGGAATGACTTGTGTTCAATTACAGGGGAGTCTTCTTTTCAAGAACTTGATTTTAAATTCTCAGAGATATTAGTTTTACTTACTAGAGCTCCTTTGTTTTGCAGAGATCATGATGCAGCCGTCCTTTTGGATTTCTTTTTAATAATGTGTGACCCTTCACCTTTGATCCCCTGACCTGCATTACCTTGGTAACCATTTCATTTTTTAATTTAATTTCATTTTTTAATTTTGGTGTACAAGCTGTAACATTTCATCTCTCAAAGTGTAACACGCTGATTTCCTCAAATAGAGATACCCCTTTGAGTGATAAATTTGCAAAATGCTGTCTTCATTTTCTGTATTAAAATTCATTTCAGTTTTTAAAATAAAGTGTAATCTGTGTTTTCATCCTTTTAAAATTTAAGTTTAGTGAGTGCATTTCCCCATACAATAGTTCTCCTTTTCTATTCATGTTTTGCAACAGCTAGATTACCTTGCTGCTCACACATAACTCACATCCACAGCAGCCAGCCGCCACCTTCTTCCACACACACCCCCTCCCTGTCAGCACGCACCCCTTCCCGTGCAGATTACCTCCTCTTTCTTTCAGAAACAGTGGCAACTTGAGTTTAGCAGTCTTAGCTGCCACATTCCACAACCTCAGATTACATTTTATATTCTCAAATATTATTGGGACAGAGAGTTGAGCCCCTTAATTCCATGTATGGACTAGAAGATAAGAAAGTTGTCTTTTCCCCAGAAAGTACCTTTCCCCTCCTTTAATATTTATTTCTTTATTTGAGGCATAAGTTAATAACAAGCAACATTTTTAACATGGTCAGAAATGTGCTTTTGTCTCTGCTGCAGCCTGGGTAATCAGCTGCGGTGGTCTGCATACCTGATTGCTTTATGACATATGCTGTTTTGTGACTGCTGTTGAGACATTTTTAATTGTATTCTGCTTTTCAGAAAATTCTTACTCAAAAGCAAAACAAACCAAAGTCTAAAAACAAAAATCAAACTTGAGTTAGTTCTTTGAACTGGCAGGAAATTCCTAAGAAATCATGTTCCTTAAAAAATCATGTGAAATCTCTTAGCATGGTCTGCTGAAGTGCAGATTATTTTTTAAGTGTCTCATTATTTTATTCTCTAACATTTAATGCTGATGCTTTAATTGCACACAGCTGAAGCTGCTAAATGAGCACTGAAATGGATTTAAGTCCTCTCTGAGCTTTGTTGATACCTATAAAAGTTTATGTCATTCATTAGAACCATAAATTAAAATTAGTTGTAGTGAGCTGTTCATTGGAGATTGGAACTCTCATGAACACTTCTTCGGGCTGACTAGCTTGTTTTTGTCTTTTATACTTACATACCTGCAAACCTGCCTTCGACCTTGGCTATCTTTTCACAGAATTGCAAAATACCAAGAGCTGAGAAATACAAATTCTATGATTACAAAGCCAGAATGTACATGGAATGAATGTCCCGGTAGTTATGGGCAACTTACTTGTTGCCTTGCATTTTAAGTTTTTTTTTTTTTTTTTTTAATTTTTTTTAATGAGAATGCTTTCAGAGTTGTGTAGGAACGTTTTCCAGATCCCACCCATTATTTGTTCCTCTGATGTGTTTTCCTTCCCGCCCTGAAGGAATAGTGCACAGCCTGAGTTTATTGCACAGAGTGTGCTCCACTCGTCTTGCTGAAGCTCCCTGTAGCCAGGGAGGGGCCCCTGAGGGGAGTGGCCTGATGGTCCCCAGAGAGTCACAGGCTCCCTGTTGACAGAATCAGGGCCTCTTGACATCTTCCCGGTAGGCTCCCATGGCTCCTAGAGATAGCCAGCTACTTTATTCATCAGTCCAGTAGCAGCTGAAGAGACATAAATAGGTGCACAAGAGAAATGTTTTTATTGTGATATTTTATTTTGCAGTTAGGTCAGTTAGGTTTTCTTTAAAGTTTTCTGCTTAGTACATTTTAAGATAACTTAATTTTTCTAAGAGAGCTAGTGTATGGACATATTTATTACTTACTTTCAAGAAGCATTGTTTATTTGGTTCGTATTTAGGGATGCTAGTAAGTTGTAAGCCACATGGATGTAGTTTTTGTAAGCCTGATTCAGAGAAAACTCTAGTCTGGGAGTCAGAAAAACCTGCCTTTGACTGGCAGGGTATCTGGATGTGCCATTTGTTCCTTTTAAGGTAGTTCTATGAAACTAAAGAACTGGAGTAGGAAGACTTCAAAAGACTGTCATGTTGATGGTATTAAAAACACTGAAATCAGTTGTGCAGTTCAACAGTATAGGAGTTTGTAAAACGTTTCATGGATTCACCTTCAGTTTTATCCTCTGTGAAATGTAGATATTATTATGTCTCCTACTTGCTTTTTAGGGTTGTTGGCAGGATAAATGAAACACTGTATGCTGCACACCCTGGGAACCAGAGGGAAGGTGCTTTTGAAATTAAACGTCGTCCTCTGGCTGGGCCGTTGGCGGCGTGACTGTCACACCGAGAGGCAGTTGTAGTGAGGTCTGTGGTAAAGGCCAGGAGCATGGGCTCTGGGGCCGGGTTGCCTGGGGTCCAGTGCCTCCTCCCATTTCGGCCCCTTGCAAGTGGTTTGGCCTCTCTGTGCCTCGGTTTCCTCCTCTTTCAAATGGAGCTGAGAAGAATAGCCCCCTGCTCAAGAGGGTCATGGTGCGTCTTTGGGGGTGGATGTCTGTGAAGTAGCCAGAGCAGGGCTGACAGGCGGGTCGGCAGTGGCTGTGGCGTGCGGGCCAGATCCTGCCCACCGCGAGAGACCCAGGCAGGGTGGGGTGTCAGTGACAAGGAATTCTGAGGGGGGCCTCGCAGGAAATGAAGCTTCAGAGAGCTTCCCCGTTAGTCTCCTGACGTTGTCTGCGAGAGCCAGGTGTGCTTCCGGGGAGAGGGGCTAGGATGCTTACGGTTACTGGGTACCTCTGAAGCAGATGCAAGTTCAGGTGTGTAAAGGTAAATCTGGGCTCCTAACCGTCTAGAAAGAAAAGCTTAGATTTAAGAGCACTTAACCCTTTCATGTTAGTGGATTTTGGCTGTGGAGATGTAAGAAAAGAGACCCGTGGGAGAGACGCCCCATCTTTCACTGTTGAGCTGGCTCCCAAGGAGTCAGAAAACTGTATGAGGCTTCAGTGCTTCCTCCTAAGTTGAAGAAGTGGAAGGAAGTCACTGTTGGGGGGGCGGGGTTCACATATTTTTCCGGGTGCTTTCTGTACATTTTAATCATCTAAATTTATCTGTGAGGTGAGTGGTGTGTTCACTCTATTTTGCACCTGAGAACACTGATGATCAGGTGGTTAAATCAGCCCTCATAGGGTCATACTCCTAGAAAATAATGGAACTGGTACTTAAATCCAGGTGCTGTCCTTCTCCTGGCACCTGCTTCCTTATTTTACTGGCAGACGTGGCTGGACCCCTCAGAGGAAATAGTTCTGCCGTTTGGTTGCAGGGGACTCACCCGTGTGCATTACGTCCCTTAGCCATTAGCAGCCCTGACTTAGTGACCTGCCACCACCACTGCCAGGAGGGCTCCATCCTCCATGCGGCACTTCGAGGGGCTCCATAACAGTGGCTTCCTCCATCTTGGCTGCACACCCAGGATCACTGTGCAGCTTTGAAATATGGAGCCCTGGCCGCGTCCCAGGCTCCGATCTGGCCATTCTGGCAGAATTGGTAGGTTCAGAAATACAGGAAGTTTATGTTATGAACAGAAAAGAAATGTAAATAATTGGTGCACATGTAGACCTGTGCGTCCAGAACATGGGCCAGTGCTATTAATTCTATAGTTAGCTACACTGTAAGTTAAATGGGCCTTTCTGGGCCAGTTTAGTAATTCAGCCACCTGTAATCAGCACCCCTTCTGTGGGAAAAGTCCCAGCCATCCACTCCGTAGGATATAGTCCTCTGGAAGTGGGCATCTGACCATCCCCAAAACCAGGTTTGAAGTTAGTCACAGAACTGAATACAGTTAGGGGGCTCTGACTTCTTCCTCTCTCACTTCTTTTTTCTCCCATCTTGTATGCTTCCCCCCGCCCCCGTCCTTTCCCCTAGCTCCCAACTCCTTTTTCTCCTGTCCTTCCTCTTTTTCTTTGTCTCCATCCGTGGGCCAGATCCCTCTGGGTGTGTCTATCCTTTGGACCCCAAAGCACTTGAAATCCTCCAGGAGACCTAGCATGAAGTAGGTGTTCATATCGACATTTCTTTTTTTTTTTTTTTAAAGATTTTATTTATTTATTTGACAGAGAGAGGCACAGTGAGAGAGGGAACACAAGCAGGGGGAGTGGGAGAGGGGGAAGCGGGCTTCCCGCTGAGCAGGGAGCCCGAAGCGGGGCTCGATCCCAGGACCCTGGGATCATGACCTGAGCCGAAGGCAGACGCTTAACTGACTGAGCCACTCAGGCGGCGCTATCGACATTTCTTAATATGTCTTCATATTGCTCTTTTAGAGGAGTAAGCACTGCCCCTCATTAGCCTGAACACTGTCAGCTTTCGTTGGCGATTCACTGAATAGGATGGAATGTGGGGCAGTAGGATGGACTTGACCGTTCTCGAGGCACTGGTATCAGGCTTTTAGTGTGTTTGCCGCCTAGTTTTTTAGAGCTGGGCTGTGAGGCCATCTGGGACCTCTCACGGTGTTCCTGAGAGGGGAAGGCCTTTCCTCGGGGCGCTTCGCTGGTCCAGATGTGCTGCTTGGGGCGCCTCCCCCTCCGTCACACTGACCGAGGGGAGCAGAGCAGAAGCTGGGACACCTGTGTGTGTACCATTCACTGCCTCGAGAGATGGTAGGGAAGCAGCCAGCCCTTCTGCGTCGGTGCCCCCTGCCCCCTCCCGTGAACAGCTTCTGCGGGGCGGAGTGCTTTGGTGTGACCTGAGGGCCTCCTCACGGCCCCCATCCGGCCACCATCCGGCCACCATAGGGGCCGTGCTGATGGAGGTTAGCCCTTGTTCAGGCATCGCGGAGACCGGGAGACCCACTCCAGGGACGAGAAGGCGGTTTTGCCATTCTTCAGCGGCATCAGCTCTAGCCAGAGAGGGAGTTAGAGGACAAGAGGGGACAGCAGTGTGGCGGCATAGTCAGGAGATCACAGGAAACGTCTCCTGTTTGTTCTCATTTGTGCTTCTTGTTTCCCTGGGGAACTGGACTGTGGGACATGCTTCAGAATCCCAGGATTCCTAGACCAGACTTGTCACTGTGCACACATCTTCACCTGGGTTCACAGATCCGCCACACGATGACAAGGAAGCACACACGTGCCTCCCTCAGAACTTTGGTTATTCGGGTTTGATCATCCAGTCCTTTCTCTCTCCTGTGCTGGTCCTTTCGAGTACTTTACCCCTCTTCGCCCTTCATTTTTCCAAGGAGAGACCTGAGTGATTGTTTTACTTCTCTCGCTACGGTGGCAGGAGGCCTGGTAGGGAGGGTTGGAGCTCGGGCTGGGCTGTTTGACGTGGTTTTGCCTGCTCGAGTACATGTTGCAGCATCTGGTACGGGAGCTTGCGTGTAGTAGGCGCTCAGCAAACACTCGCGCTTTCCGTTCTCATTAGCACAGGTAATTAAGAACAGGAGCTGATAGACTGCACGTATCTGTGCAGAGATATATCTGTAATTAAAGTTTTAATTAAAGAAACACCAGACCAGGCAGATGGTTCTTATGCCTGCATCCTGTAAACCAAACAGCCATGGCTTTTTGATCTTGCAAATAAGCAAAGGGGAGACTCGCATCACCCGTCGACAGCACCAGAGGGGAGGGGGACTCGTATTAACTAGCCATAATCTAATTTTGGTAGTGCTCTGTGTGATGCCAAATCCAGGGATAATCACTGCAGTTTGAAATGGAAATACGATACATCAAAGTTATGTCCCAGCCGAAGCTTTTAAGCCTCCAGTCAAGGGCATTACCACAGCCCAGCTGGTATATCACAAGGCATGTGGTTTTGTGCTAGATCACAAAAGCTGACAAAGTGTTATTTAGGATCATCAGCTAAATACAGTATTAGAGTGCTATCATCCTGATTTTTCGGGTTTTGCCACCTTATAGCAATGCTGTATTGAGATATGGGATGTGTGCCTGCTTGGCTCATGCAGGTCCTCTGTGCTGTTTATGTCACAGTGACCTTAATGACCAACCAAGTGCAGAATTTAAAAAACAAAACCACCACAGGGGATAACAGAAAAAAACTTAATCTCAGGTCTTACCATTTAGAACAGCCTCCACCCAGGGAGCCCCATGAACTTGTTCAGGTCGTGCGCTGTTAGCAGGAGGCCTGAGCAGTGCAGAGAAGAGGCTTTGGGAGGTCCGCGCCAGTTCACCTTAACCTCCTGGGATGCATCCACTACTTAGCCCCCAGTTTCTTACCCATCCTTGTGACCATTTACTTCTCCATGCTCATGATTTTCTTGCATTACTGCATTGCCGGTGGGCAGTTCTGTAGCTCAGTTAGATGCCAGTTAATATAGGTATGTTTTTACCACCTACGTCTCACTCATTTGTTTTCTGCTTGGTAGAACCAGCGTTGAAGATGTTCATTTTCTATTTCACTGTGAAACATCTTAGTTTAGAGGGTTAGGAGAGTAGTTTCTACTTTGCTTAATGGTAGGTGACCTTATCCCTGTTTCTTTTAAGGCGAAGTAGGGCTCTCACCAGAAAAAGCCCGTGCACACCAGGGTGTATATAGGTATCTCCACATTAAAGACCGTGTCACAAAGTGGTAGAACACAAAAGTACTTTAACTCATCTTCATGCCATCTGTAAATCAGAACTCCGTCATCCTAGCAGAAATGCCAAATCCATGAACCCATGACGCGCTGTGAGTGACACGTGTATGACGGGTAGAGAGAAATGTTTTTGTCATCTTTTTGCTCGGGGAAGACTTCAGTTATTTGGGGAGATACTGTGTGTTTTCAGAAGAAGCCAGTTCAGTGTAAGCTACTTTGAATAAGTGGTCTTCGGTGTTTGTGTCCAGGAAATATTGTCAGACCCATAGAGAAGTGCTCCTATGTGGTGAGTTGCCATTTTACGTGCAGAATTTGAACCTGATTGGCTCTGAAGTCTGTTTCTTCTCTCACCTGGTCAGAGACCTGAGCATGTAACCCTGGCGTGTATAGCACGGTGTTCGGTTGTAGGAGGTTTCCTAGGAGGCGATGGGCACCACGGGAGCGCCTCCCTTCAGGGTTGCAGATTGTTGTTTCTCCACGGGGAGAAGGAAACATCAGCAAACAAACCCACCTGGAATAGGAGGTTTTTAATTTCTTATTCTGTGGTGGTTTTGGAGAGAGCTTTTGTTCCCTCTGATACCTGGGTGCTGATGGAGTGGGCAGTGGCGTGTTGTCTACCCTCCAGTGACTTAAATTCAGACACTTGCTCTTTGGTTCAGTATTTATTGAATGCCTAGTAGCAGGTGCTGTCCTAGTTACCAGGAATAAAGCAATCAACAAAAGAAGGCCATTCCCCTCAAAAAGCTTATTTTCTGGTTGGGGGGGAAGGGTCACAGCCAATAAGCAAACAAAAAATGAGTAACAGTAATTGAGTGATTATATGTGCCAACATTTATTCACTAGTTACTCCTCAGAGCACTGAGGAAGCAGGTTCTCTTGTCCTCGTTTTGCAGGCGAGGAAACCGAGCTCCAGTGCTCAGTGTCCCATAGCAGGACGTGGTGCTGCTGGTCTTCCAACCCCAGTGACCTGCCTCCGGCTTTCCTGCTCTTCACACCATGCGATTTTCTCTTTTAAACAACGGCCTGATGTGTTTATTTCTACATCAACACAGAAATGTTGATGCTACTAAGTGTGATGAGGAGCAGTGAGGCAAAGTGAACCTTCGGGAGGGCTCCTGGATGTCGGCCTGGGGGTGTGCAGGTGTGTGCTCTTTGAGAGAGTGTGACTTGAGCAGGTGTCTGGTAAGGTGATTTGAAGGAAGTGACACAGATCCAAGTAGTATCTGGAGTGAGAGTACTCCAGGCAGAGGGAAGGCGGAAGCAAAGGCCCCCAGGTGGATGTGGGTTTGGCAGTAGCGGAAGAGAAGCAAGGAGAACAGCAAGGAGGCCGGTGTGGCTGCTCTGAGTGGGTGTGGTGAGAAGAGTAGGATGAGGTAGCCAGGGCCCATGTTCCACAGGGCCTGGTGGGGCACAGTAACGTCTTCTGATTTTAGTGAATGAGAACGGAAGCCATCCGAGAATTGTTGAGCAGGAAGACACCATGATTTCAGGGATCCCTCTGAATGCAGTGCAGAGAACAGTCTAGGGCAGGGGTTGGCAAACCGTCACCTGAAGGCCAAATCCAGCCAGCCACCTGTTTTTGTGCAGCCAGCAAACTAAGATGCTTTTTACATTTTTTAAATGGTTGAAAAAACTACGATGAATAATAATTTGTGGTACATGAAAATTATACGTAATTCAAATTTCAGTGTCCATTTAAGTTCTAGTTTTACTGGAATAGAGCCACGCTCATTCGTTTGCATATCGTCTTGAGTCTGCTTTTGAGCCTGCAACAGCTAAGTTGAGTGGTTGCAACAGAGACCATCTGGCCCACAGAGCCTAAAATATTTACTATCTGGCCCTTTAAGAAAGAGTTTGCTGATCCCTAATTTAGGGCTGTAGGGATGGAAGTAAGGAGACCAGTGAGGAGACTCTTGCGAGGGCTGATGGTGGTCCGGACCAGGGCAGTGAGAAGTGGTCAGATGCTGGATGTGTTTCAGAGGAAGGGCTGACAGGTTGTGTGCAAATATGAAGGGTTGGGGTGGATGCCAATGTTTCTGCACTGAGCAGCTGGGAGAATGCAGCTTCTCTTTGCTGAGATTGGGAAGCCCGTGGGAGCCGCAGGTTGGGGAGAAAGGGTGAGGAGAAAGCAAGAGTTGTGTTTTGGACGTGTTAACTCTAACATGCCAAGTGGAGGTGTTGACTAGGCAGTCATATATATGAGTTGTAATCTAGAGGAGAGGCCTAGGCTCGAGCCAGACTTCTCAGTGTTTTCAGCATATAGAAGGTTCTTACTTGCTCTGGGATGCATGGGATCCTGAAGGGGGTGTGGATAGGGAGAGGTGTTCAAACACGGAGCACTGGGGTGTTAAGAGGAAGGAGGAGGAGGAAGCAAAGGAGAACGGGAAGGAACAACCAGAGAAGGAAAGCCAGGAGAGCGAGGTCTTCTGGAAGAATGTGTTTCAAAGCAGAGAGAGTGACCCTCTGTGTCAAATGCTGCTAAAGGTCAAGTAAGATGCAGACTGAGAATTGGCCGTGGATCTGGCAGCATGGAGGTCGGTGGTGACTTTGATATGAGCTGGATGAGTGAAGTGGTGAGGACAAAAGCCCTGTCCCAGCTGGTTCAAGCAAAAATGGGAGGACAGGAAGCGGAGCTGCTGCATTTAAAGAGTTCTGCTTTCTGCTGCCCAAATGCAGGCTGTGAGGGCAGAGTAGGGTTTAACCTGGGATTGGGATTTGCCGGGGGAATACTGATGGTGGGGGAAGGCGCAAGGTTGTTGAGCTCTGGTGTGATGAAGGACTGCATACTCTAAACCAGACAGGTTGCAAAAGGGAAGCACGAGGGAGATGAGGGCAGTGAGAGGCCATGGCGTCAGGGGGATTCGAAGAATAGGATCAGGAGTGGTTGGAGTAAGGGGGGCGCCTGGGTGGCTCAGTCGGTTAAGCGTCCAACTCTTGACTCTTGATTTCAGCTCAGGTCATGATCTCAGGGTTGTGGGATTGAGCCCTGAGTTGGGCTCTGCTCTGGGTGTGGAGCCTGCTTGGGATTCTCTCTCCCCTTTCCCTCTGGCCACCCCCTTTCTCTCTTTAAAAAAAAAAAAAAAAAGAATGGTTGGAGTAGGGATAGTCAAAGAGAGGGATGCTTGAATTTGATATTGAAGGAGTGCAGTTGTGGTTAACATCAAGGCCTAGGGCAGTGCTGTCCAGTAGAAATATAATGTGAGCCACATGTGTAATTTTGAATGTTTTAGAAGCCATATTTTAAAAAAGTAAAGAGAAACAAGTGAAATTAATTTTAATGATATGTTAGCTCAATATATCTAAAATACCATGGAATATGCAATCAATATAAAAATTATTGAGATATTTTACATTTATTTTGTAGTAAGTCTTTGAAATCTGATATGGATTTTATACTTTCAGCACATCTTTATTCAGACCAGACACAATTTCAAAAGTGCTCAGTATCCACGTGTGGCTCATGGCTCCCATCTTGGACAGGTTGGGGATGCTCGTGGAAGTATGGTTCAAGGTTATTAGAGAGGAGTGGGTCAAGGAACAGGCCAATGATTAGGAAGGATTGTCTGCATGGATCTGAAACCACTTATGCCTCCTGATGAGAGTAACAGGGTTGGAGAGGCAGAAGGGGGATGCTGTGGCTGTTGGTAGGATCTTTGCCTCAGTGGCCACTGTTCTAACCTGCCTGCCAAGGAACATTTCCTGACCCTGATCCTGTCCTACTTCTCAGCATCTGTGAGGTTCTGAGGGATTGCTCTTGCCTCATTTCAAATCCAGGTGGTACCTCCTTGGGATGATGGGTTTGGGACAAGATTTCTGAGTCACAGTGAAGTATCAAAACACAAGGCCATAATTTTGATAAGCTCTTCCAAAAATGGCAGCTTTTTACTTGGGTTTTTTTTTTCTTTTTTTTTTTTTTTAAAGATTTTATTTATTCATTTGACAGAGAGAGACACAGCGAGAGAGGGAACACAAGCAGGGGGAGTGGGAGAGGGAGAAGCAGGCTCCCCGCAGAGCAGGGAGCCCGATGCGGGACTTGATCCCAGGACCCTGGGATCATGACCTGAGCCGAAGGCAGTCGCTTAACCGACTGAGCCACCCAGGCGCCCTTGGGTTTTTATTTTCATCCAGAAGGCTTTTCATTGACTCACTAATGAAAATGTTAACTCCATGTGGGCAACTCATTACAGCCATCCCCGCGCCCTCCCCCCCCAACCCCCCCAGAAAAAATATCCTTTAGATTCTTACCTTTATTTTGTCATATCTTTAGATTTCTATCTTTATTTTGGCATAATCCTTGAATACCTCAAATGTTAGTTTATACTTCATCCTAGATATGTTTGAATCCCTACAGAAGCCAGCATTTGGTAGCTTCGAGGCAGTCTCATGTGATAGAAGCAACAGCATACAAAACCTGCCTGTCCTCATCCGATGCTTTTGAAAGGGCGGGCATGGTCAGCCTTTTACTGTGTAGAGGAGTTGTATATATATACGGCGCGTGTGCACGCTCACTCTGTTACGTGTGTGTGTGTAATAATTTACATAGATAAATTTATATATTCGGCTTTGATCCACAATGTGTGTTTAAAGATTAATAAAAATTGATGATGGGGTCAGAAGCTGTTTTTTAGTCTTGTAGGCCAGGAAAATTAAACTGTTTTGAAAGGGTAAATAGGAACACCTCAGCCACTCACATGGTCTTGGTACTTTCCATACCAATAATGAGCCCCGGGGAAAAAGATGCATGGATACTCCCATTCTGTACCTTTATCAAGTTTAAATTATTTTAGCTTCTCTTTAGTTTGTTTCCTGTCATATTAAGATTAACAAACAAACAAACAAAATCCTCAAAAATCCTACCAGCCCCAGTGTTTAGGAAGAGTCTGTTTTGAGCCATGTGTTTGTGAACCTTATGTTCTTGGATGACCTCTGTTTTGAAGGAGTAATTGCTTGTTCATTTCATATGAACTAATGTCACAAGAATGTGGGGTCTAGGTAGTTTGTCTTGTTAATGTCCAGACTAGTAATTCCATGAGGGTGTCACAGAGTCTACCTGGTCAGTAACTGTGCACCTGCTGTAAATTTAATGTCCTTCTGGCACCAGTGTACTCATGTGAAAGAAAACTCAGTAAACACAATTTAGTAATAAGGAAAGCTTACTCATTACCTAAGTTTTCTTAAACTCTTTTTATTCTAATTAAAATGTTTCCATCTAACAGGGAAGTGGGTGAATACTAAGAACTGGAAATTAAGCAAGAAATTAAAAGAACATTGATGGCTTTATTGCAGTTTGTTTTGAGATTTTTCTCTCCACTAAATGGTGGTTTACTTATAAAGTCACTCCTTCACACATAAATCTTTGTGACGAATGGACTGGAATTTATTCCAACAAAAGAAGAGCTAGTTTATGATGCCACTTGTAAATGATAACACATGTTATGTACGAGAACCAAAGCATTAGCTTTTTAAAAGCATTGTTAGCATGATTACTTAATTTGGTCCACACACAATTCTAGTTTCTTTGAAAGTGAAGGTCAGTGTGTCTAGGAGACTAGGGAAGTGAGGGCTTTGACATTTGTTCATTGTTTTTTATTTAGATCTGGGTCACTAGCATGCTCTTGGTATAATTCTTGCCTCAAAAAAATCCAAAGCATAACATTTAAACTTGTACTTTATTCCTTCAGAAATTTACTGCTGACACTGAAACTTCTCCCTAACCAAAGCGGATGCTTGTTCTGTAGTGGGCAAGCCCTTGCCCTCCCTTGTCCTAGAACCCTTGTGCAAGCCAGCTCTCTGGATGCTTCTCTGTGTTGTCATCTGGATTTGCCTTTATTAATAAAGCATTCGTTAACTCAGAAAGCCCATGTCTGCATGCAGATGTAGGTGGAGGTGTTCATGAACAGATACAACCTGCCCCACCTGCTCCCCCAGCCCCCCTGCTCCCACCCCTTCCCGGTTTTATGCCTGGCAGACAGGCTCCTTCTGGAGGCCAGCCTGGATGTCACTTCTTCATGAGTCCTTTCCGCGCAGCCTGCCCTGATGGCTCACTTTTTTTTTTTTTTTTAAGATTTTATTTATTTATTTGACAGAGAGACAGTGAGAGAGGGAACACAAGCAGGGGGAGTGGGAGAGGGAGAAGCAGGCTTCCCGATGAGCAGGGAGCCCGATGCGGGGCTCGATCCCAGGACCCTGGGATCATGACCTGAGCTGAAGGCAGACTCTTTAACGACAGCCACCCAGGCGCCCCTGATGGCTCACTTTTAATGGGCACTGCTTTCCATGTCCGTCTGAGGACCCTTGCCATAGCATATTGTAATTTGTCTCTTTATTGGTGTTTTTAGTCCCCTAAACCGTGAGCTCCTCGGGGCAGGTGCTAGACCTCACTGATTTCGCTTTCCCTAGAGCCCAGCCCAGCATGTGTGCATGGCTGTGAGTGATGAATGTGGGTGGATGAAAGAGGAAGAGGTGGTGGGGTAATACACTTCAAGCCAAAAAGTTAAACTTAATTGTTTTGGGGGAAGAGAATAAATACTGTTTTTGTTTATATAGGTCTTAAAATTTGGGTGGCAGAAAGCAGATATACAGAGAACAAGTTAGAATCGGCTGTCTGATTCCACAGAGACAGTCACATTTTGTATTAAAAAATGTAATTTACCATTGATCGCCTTGAAATCTTCAGTTTGTTGTTCTGGTGTCTTAATTAACTAATTACTTAATTGAGTAACAACTAGGGGAATAGATCATAAATGTGAGGATGTTCCTTGTAAGAAGCCCACCGCTCTTTTCTTTCCGTGATGTGTCCTTTTTAGCACCATCCTCGAAGCTTGTGAAACTGAGCTGCCTCTCTGCATTGGACACATGCTTGAATATGATGGTTCTTTCATAAGTATCTGGTTCCATAGGAATTCACTAGTTATGCTTCTATTGAGTCAATTTGAGGTTTCGTTGGAAATCATTCCCATAGTAGAAAAACAAAGTAGCATCATACATCCTCCCCCTGCAACCAGCTCCCAAATTCCCCTCAAAGATTCATTAGCACGGTGTTCATTGTTTTACCCGAAATCACTCACTTTTAAAATGGCTCTTCCCCTCCAGTAGCACCTAAGCAACGGGAGGTAAGTGAGATCAGAAAGAACAGACCTTCTGCGGCTTCCTTCCGCATCAGTGTGCGTGTGGTGGTTTAAGGGCCACTGTGGAAGTCACCTGTAGCTTGTTAGGATCTTACGTAATTAAGGAAATGTTAGTCCTACTCCTCATTCAGTATTCCTTTGAAATACTGCATTCCTCTGACCTGTGAAGCTGCTTGGAAGTAACGAGTGTTGGTGCTGAGGATTCAGTTTGAGCAGTCCACCTTCTCAGGCCCGTGCTTCATCTAATGGTGTCTAGCAGGGGAGCCTCTCGAAGCATTGTGTTCTGTTGCATCAATATGTACTTAGACACGCTAATCTGAATTAGAGAGCTGATTGTACATAATGACTCCTTAGGGATGCCGTGGTAGAAAAAAGAAAACAAAAACTTGCATAGTTTACTGAATATGCATAGTCAGTAAAAAATTCTTCTAAAATTAGTGTTAATTGAATCTGAACCTTGATCATCTTTGAACCTTTAATTTTTAATTCGATCCCTTAAAAAACTCTTGTGGCCTCTTAAAGATACATCCTACAACCAATAAAAGTTATGCTGTAATGATTATAAAAAGGCCAAGTTACCATAGGGAAGTGTCAGTTGTGTGGATATATATGTGAATGAATAGTGTGTGTGTCACATTTATACGTGTTCATACACATACACAGACATATGTGTGTGTTTAATACACACCGTGGTTTGTCTTTATTCAGATATCTCCTTCTTTCTCTGCCTCTGGGAAATGGGGCACATTTTCTTCAGTTAAAAACAGAAATAGAAGCGATGGTCTTGACCCATTTTACACTTATTTATTTCAGGCTCTCACCACACAGTTGTTCATGGGCGCAGCAAGAAGAGGGACCCACAGAGCTGGAGCCGTGAGGGCTGGCACCCTGGACTTGCAGCTAGCAGAACTCGTAGGGGGGCCTTGCCATCCTGCCGCCCCATGTCTGGCTCCAAGATAATTCCATTAGTGAAGTGGTTGCACTTAAAACCCAAAGTTAATTTGAACTGAATGTTACTGAAAATGAAGTACATGCAAGTGCCTCACTCTTGCTTTACCCCACAGTTGTTATGCGAGAGACCCACAGTCTGACGTGGCTGTGGGAGAGCAGGTCTTTACCCACATGCCACCTGGTCACAGAGGCCTCAGCGATCATCCTCATGCCCAGATGCCACTCTTGGTCCCCTTTGCAAGCTTCTCTTTTCCTAAAAGCACTCATCTCCAGAGTGGTGATATAATTATGTGTTGGTTACTGTCTGTGTCCTGCAGGAATGGAAGCCCCACGAGGGCAGGGCCTCCGTCCTGTTCCTGTCTTCAGTGTGTGGGGTAGGGCCTGGCTCAGTGTAGAGTCTGAACGAATGCTGTTGAATGCATTATAAATGGGTCCACTGGTGTGGCATCCTTTCTGAATGTGCTTTTAATTTGCCTTTTATAGATAACTTTTAAAAAATGATAAAACAGTGAAACTTGGGGGTAAATATAAAAATTTTGTTGGGATTGAAATAAGTGACAGTGTTTTTGAGATGCCAGAGCCAATCAGGGCTTTAGGATATTGAATTACAAATTTACTCTCTGTTCCGGTATCCATGCCTTCTGATGAAGAAGCAGAGGAAATAGATGTAGGAGAGACAAGAGTCCTGTCTCTGGAATACAGGGGCACCTAGGAGATCTTGCAGTTTGGGTTCCAGACCACTGCAAGAAAGCGAGTGTCACAATGAAGTGAGTCCAATGCATGGTTTTGTTTCTGGTGCGTATGAAAGCTGAGTTTACACTATATTGTGATCTATTAAATGTGTTAACAGCATTATGTCTAAAAAAATACTGCTGGAACATGCTAACCATCTGAGCTTCCAGCGTGTCGTGACCTTTTTGCTGGCGGAGGGTCTTGCCTCGATGCAATGGCTGCAAGACTGCTCAGGGTGCTGGGTGCTGAAGGCTGGGGTGACCGTGGCGATTTCTTACAACAACAGTGAAGTTTGCTGCATAGATCAACTCTTCCTTTCACAAATTCCTCTAGCATGTGATGCTGTTTGATAGCATTTTCCCCATAGCAGAACTTTTTTTCAAAATTGGGCTCCGTCCCCTTGAACGCTGCCACTGCTTTATCAACTAAGTTTATGGAATATTCTAAATTCTTTGTTGTCATTTCAACAGTCTTCACCAGGAACAGATTCCATCTCAAGATGCTCGTCCATAAGAAACAACTCCTCATCTCGTCAAGTTTTATCCTGAAATTGCAGCGATTCGGTCCCATCTTCAGGTGCCACTTCTAATTCTAGTTCTCTTGCTGTTTCCACCACACCTGCAGTTCCTCCCTGCACTGAAGTCTCGAACACCTCAAAGTCATCCATGAGGGTGGGAGTCTATTTCTTCCAAACTCCTGTTGTGTTGATATTTTGACCTCTTTCCATGAGTCATGAAAGTTCTTAATGGCGTCTAGATGGTGACTCCTTTCCAGAGGTTTTCAGTTTACTTTGCCCAGATCCATCAGAGGAATTCGTATCTAGGGCAGCTGTCGCCTTATGCAATGTATTTCTTAAATAGTAAGACTTGAAAGTTGAAATTCCTCCTTGATCCATGGGCTGCAGGCTGGATATTGTGTTAGCATGCATGGAAACAACATTAATCTCGTTGTACGTCTCCATCAGAGCTCTTGGGTGACCACATGCATTGTCAATGAACAGTACTGTTTTGGAAGGGATCTTTTTTCCTGAGCAGTAGATCTCAACAGTGGGTTAAAAATATTCAGCAAACCATGTTGTAAACAGATGTGCTGTCATCCAGGCTTTGTTGTTCCGTTTATAGAGCACAGGCAGAGTAAATTTAGCATAGTTCTTTAGCATAGTTCTGGAATTTGCACAATGGTAAATGAGTATTGGCGTCAGCGTCCAGTCACCAGCTGCATTATCCCCAAAAAGAGAGGCAGCCTGTCCTTTGAAGCTTTGAAGCCAGGCACTGACTTCTCCTCTCTAGCTATGGAAATGCTTAGATAAGCCTTCCAGCAGAAGGTGTTTTGTTTACATTGAAAATCTGTTGTTTCGTGTCGCTGCCTTCATGAATCCTCTGAGCTTGATCTTCTGGAGAACTTGATGCAGCTCCTGTATCAGCTCTTGCTGCTTCACCTTGTGC
>NC_138372.1:4269605-4368326 GCF_054177405.1 Leptonychotes weddellii
CTCAATACCTGTGAAGCCCAGGAAAGCAAAGCAATAAAACAAGCTGTTCTTTATTTTAATACCAAGACCTCTAGTGAGAGTTTAGAAAGAAGCATTGAAAAATAAAAATAGGTAGAAAGTAGACATTTTTAACTTTTCCTAATATTTAATAATTTAAAATAATAGATTTTGGCATCAAGTAAACAAGATAAACCAAAATATTTCCTAGATCAAAGGGGCATTAACAAAGACACAGAGGCAGTTATTCTGATGGTACTAACAGAAATACTTGTGTTCTAGAACACCTGCATGTTGCAGGTGTAGGTGTTCTAGACCTCTTTATTCCTTGAGTGCTGATGTAGGCCACAGTACCCACGTGTTCTTGAGAACCTTCAAGGAGGATTGGTTTGTTTGTTTGTTTTTAACACAAAGGTCAAAACCCAGGGAAGCCGTATCCTGTGACGTAGGCTGTTATCTCAAGGTGAGTTTATTTGGGGCAGTAAGTTGTGCTAAACTGGTTAAAGAACTTCAGCTTCTCAGGTATAGCGTACTGCGTTTGTCAGATTGTGTTCATTTCATTGTGAACCTCAGTTGTTCATTGCACACTGAAAGAATCACCCTAAAACCAGGAAAACCAAAGGCCCAATTGAGCTTGAATTTTATGTCACCTAGAGGTACCCAGCATTTCTGATCAAATCAGTAAATATGTTTCACTTCCTTTTAAATAAAGTGTGAAAAGCAAAGAGCAGATTTTTATGTACCACAAAGCAAAACAAAAAAACCTTTCAGGGCATAATGCATTTTTCATTAAACTTACCGCTGAACTATTTTGATTATGTAATCTTATCCTCCCATGAAAGTATAAGAAGTGTGAATTTTCTGGGGTGAAGAAATAATTGCAGAAGGTGGTTAATGAGGCAGAACTCACAAATCTGCATTTATAGTTTTGTGGGCAAATAAATCATCAGTGGAGGATACAAATGTAAAGAAAAATTCTTGATTGTGTTCAAGAAATGCAAGGTTGAACTTTTTACTAAAATAGAATTTTACAGCCTCTCCGAGGGATGTTGTGAGTATTAAATAAGTGTAATGTGCTCAGAATAGCAACCCAGGGCGTAGTGAGCACTAGGAAATGTGTGCTCTTTATCTCTTACAAGGATTTTAGTACAAAAGACTAAATCACGTTTTAATCATGAGTAATAAACTGAACTGTAATTTAATGTGGTGAATGTCCACTTTAACTCAATCAAGAGTGGCTTTCAAAGGAAGGAAGATCCTGAAACGTTTTTCTTTGGGCTCTTACGCGTATGTGCCATGTATGAGATCCTGGGACAGGTTACCCAGGTGACAGCCTTAGAGCCAAGAGATGCAGGAGCAAATGTGTAACTCTTAGCTGTATTTTGAAATACATTATTTTCATAAATCTGAAGATTTGATTGGCTTTTTTTTTTAGCATGCCCCGTTGCTGTGTGTGTGTGTACTGCTAAGTTTTATGGAATTAAATCGAGATTTATGACCGGCAGATGCCTAAAGCCGCTGTCAAAATTGCATACCTAGCACTTCATTGATTTGAAGTTTTCATTCAACATTCCTGCAGTTTAAAATGGGACAGAAGTTTTTCAGGAATGGTTACATGAGTTAGTGCCCTCTGGTGGCACACAGAGGACGTCAGGCAGAGAGGGACTGACCTGTGAGCCTTCAGCAAGCTCTTCTGAGGAGGAGCCATCTTGTGATTGGTTCTTTTCTGAGAGCTTTTCTTTTGGTGGGTTTTGAAAAGGCCTGTGGTGGTTGATTTATGCCCATCTGTAATTTATTTTTCGTGTGCTGGGTGCTCGTCAGTGCCCTAGTCCTTTAAGCCATGGCCCTGGAGTTGACTAGTAACAGCCTTATAGGGAGACTTCTTTAGCAGCGTAGTCTAGGATGAATTTCTGGGTGAGAGGATTTTCAGGTGAACTTATTGGAGGAAGGTATACCAACCTTAAGATTTTCCAAGGGGGATCAGGACATCCATTTTTAGATGCATCTCTTAATTTGCCTTTTGAAGAGGGGACCGTCTCATTTCTTGGATTGATGGCCTTTGGGTGACTCAGTGGTGCCTCTTGAGACAAACCTGCCCAGTGGACTGGAAATAGGTGGGCATTTGTTGTTCATTTAGATCTTCCCTGGAGGGCAGGCCCCCCGCCTTTCCTGCCTGGGTCCTTCAGCCAGACTCGCTTATTCTTTGGGCTTTGGGGTCAGGCGGACCAGGAACAGCATCCCACCCCCACCTCTGAAAAGCTGTGGGACCCTGGGACAGTTGCTCTATCTTCTGTGAGTTTCTTTGGCTGTGCGATGTAGCTGCTACTGCCTCAAAACCCACGTCAGGAGATAGTTGGGCTATCTAATTCTAAATTATTTATTTGACAGGGAGGGAGAGCATAAGTAGGGGGAGCGGCAGGCAGAGGGAGAGGGGGAAGCAGGCTCCCCGCTGAGGAAGGAGCTGGACGTGGGGCTCGATCCTGGGACTTCGGGATCATGACCTGAGCCGAGGGCAGACGCTTAACGACCGAGCCACCCAGGCGCCCCTAAAAAATGAACTTTTAATCTTGAATAATTTTATACTTACGGCCAAGTTGCAAAGGTGGTACAGAGTTTACATATTCCCCTTATCTGGTTTCTCCTGCAAGCCTCACTTTGATACTGTTGAGGTTTCCTGATAACTTTTCATATATAATCCCTGTGAACTTTGATCATATTTGGCTTAAAGTGCCAATTTAGCACTTGGCTAAAGCTGAAGTGTTTGCCTGAATAACTTGAATTCTGCTGAAGATGTGGCATTTGCTTCCAGATCATCCTTCTGTTTTTACCGTGGTCCATGTCTAAGACCACTTGACAGTAGAGTAGTCTTTGATTTTCCAGGATCTTAGCACCTAAATAGTTTCCCCCTTGATGCAATTAATGAGCTGTGCACGCACAGGGGAGATGAGGCAGGCAGTTGGCGTCAGCATGTCACCCGGGCATGTTGGCACCCTCGGCCATGTCTCACACCGCCACAGTTTAAGTCAAGGTAGAAACATGTGCCTATTCACAACAACCCCAAATCTCCAAAACATCTCTTATATTTGGAAATACAAAAACAACTGATGCAGCTTCCTAATCAAAAGCCCACCAGCTAGTTTTAATATATAGATAGTCTGTAATTAGTATATAAAAAACAGTAGCAGCTCACATTGTATGTACCATTATAGTCTAAGAAAATGGTTTCACAGACAATATCTCATTTGGTTTCTTAACCCTGAGAGATCGGTGGGGAGAGCTTTGTCACTTCTTTTCGTGTACCTGGATGAAGAAAGGGAGGCCAGGAGGTGACTGATGGAGGCCAAGTTCATCAGAGCCAGTCTACACACGACTGAACACCTCTCGCCCAGGCCTCCCCCAGCACTCCTGCCATCATGCGGCTTTGGAAATGCTGTTTTCCCTCTTTTATGTTGGCTAAGTTCCATCCCAGTGATCATATTTGTGCTTCTAATATGCACATTTTTTTTGGATACCTAATTGACAATTTATATTATTTTGTTTCAACTCAGATCCTTCCTGAATATTATCAGATCAGCATTATTAGGCTTGGTTTAACAGAATCTCACCGTCCTGGGCCATCAGGGGAAGTCACAGTCTGTGCTGACACCGAGCATCCGCAGGCCCTCGTGTACCTGCAGCCTGGTCTGAGGCCGCATCCTGTGTGTGATCTTTGGGCTGTGTGTTGTGCTGGAGAGAACCTTGGCATTGGAGATGTGTGGGACATTTTTTTTTTTTTTTTTTAGAAGAACCACAGAGATATTTGAGTCAGAAAATGATGTAGTTTGAAAAAGTGGTAAATGGACCAGGTTCTTGAAGAGCTGGCAGAACATCTTATTTATACATTTAGATCTAATCAGAAAACAGAAATGAATCTCCTAAGAAAAAAATTTTTTTTGCAAATATAGTGCTTTTATATAAATTCTAATGTCTGTTTCTGTGGTATAAAACTTAATTTTGTCATTTGTTTGTTTTTGGTTAGGTTTCCAATTCTAACCGCATCCCATTTAACCTTTCTGAAACCATGAGGTCAGAGGAAGCCAGGTGCTGGTGGCTAGTGGGCACTTACTCCCAGCCTGTTAAGTCTCACTGACCACTTCAGTGAGTTTGGTGGGTGGTTTTTCTTTTGTTTTTAATCAGTAACATAGACCCATCTATAAAGCCAAAGTCAAGTGTAAGAATTAAGATATGTTTTCATCTTTTCAAGTTTTATGAGTCTCATTAAAGAACCATCTTTTTTTTTTTTTAAAGCTGACAAAGCATCCGAGCGCTTGCCTGGTTCCGGCCTGGCACCTTAGAATTCTGGAGCCACGTCCAGGGTAAATCTCTGGTGGCTTTCCTCACGGCCTCTAGCGTGGGTGGGTGTGCTGCTCCCTTAATAGCAGCTCCAGATGTCACGTGGGAGAGATCTTTGCTGTTGTTTTGGTTATCCTCTTCATGTTGGTGCCTTTTAGGAAGTTGTAAAACAGATGGGGCTGTCCGGCTGGACGGAGAGGTCGGGTAACCATCGATCTGAGACCGTTCCTGCTGATGTGGGCAGAATTCAAAAGGAAGTTTTAGCTTCACGGACACGTCGTGGAGAAGTTGCATGCGTGTCATGATAGGCCATGTCCCCATCAGGGGGAGTATCGTGAGACAGACCCCGAGAAGGTTAGACTGGGGGCTGCTGGGCTTCCATCAGCTGGTGGACTTGGCTGTGGATTGCCCAAGATGGGTACCGCTTCCCTCTCTTTGAGTGGCGGGTCTGTAACCTGATCGTCAGTCTGAGAAGGGGGTGTTCTGTGCTCACTTGGGGTTTTCTGACACTGGAAAGAAGAGTAGGACTTTAGTTGTGTAATTTATAATAATGAACAAAAACCTCAAGCCTGCTCCCCACAAACCATCCAGTTATCCAAATATTCATTCAAGTTATAAATTTCTTTGAGCCGCGGGACACTTTTTTCCTTGTCTTTTTCCTTTCTGTTTTCTTTCCCCACCAGATAGATTCACAGTGAAAAATAAGACAGGCTCCAGTATTTGCATGTTGAAAATTAAGATCCGTGCCCAGAGGCGCCTGGTGGCTAGCACAGTGAAGTAAGTGGAGAACTGGGGCAATTGTTTATTTGAAAGTTGGGTGTGACATATGAATGAGCCTATCTTTTTAATACCCACCCATCTGTCCTGGATTGAAACAGGCATTTGGAGTAGGTTTTGCATTTTAAGTTCAATTTTGAGAACCAACCATTCACGGTGAATGCAAAGTTGCTGGAAGTTTGTTTCAGAAATGATGCCACCCTTTATTTCTGTGAACCCAATAAAAATGGCATGGACTGAAATTTAATTATGCTGTGCTGAATATTTCATGTGGAATTAAGGGGCAAGAGTTGCCTTTACAAAGCATTAAGTTTGGAAGGAATAAAGGCTTTGTAGGTTCTTTGGAAGATACTATAATTAAAAGATTTGCTCAAATGTATTTATCCCCTTTTGAAGAGTTTAAAGAAATCCATCCCTCCCTTCTTAAATTGATTGCCTCTCAAACATCAGCCCCGCTTGGCAGTAAATACGGTGAAGTCACCGCTGCTCTGCTGCTCTGACGGCTTCTTTCTGTTAAATGTAAAATAGGTTTTTAATCTTCTGATTCAGATGTTTAATAGAGAGTAAATGTTTGACTTGCTTTGGTTTCTGCTGAACCTGTATTTAAATCCACACAAACAGTTTGAATAAAGTGAAAACATCACTGGACTAGCTATTTTAAACATTTCAGGATGTGAGAATGCTAAATGGGGTTCCCTTTTAAAACTAGAAATGGTTGCTTGCATTTACATAATTACTGTTAACTAGCACAACATTTTACGTGGTGACAAACGCAGGGTGGAAAAAGTATCTGTTTAAAAAAGCCTGGTAAAAGGAAGCTGAAAAGCTCTGTGAACAGCTGCTTCATGCAGAGGGCTTTGCAAAGCCAGGGGAAGGAAGCCTTTCCGTAGGGAGGGTGATGTCATGGGAGGAGGCAGGTAGCCCAGGCAGGTGCTTGGGGACGCTTGCAAGCTGTCCCTTAGGCCGAGCTTACAGAACCTTTCATTCAGAAGCGGGAGCGTAGGTATTCCTAAATCTGCTTTTTGGTTTTGGAGTGGGTATGGCGTTCTCTGTCCACGGTTAAGTGGTGTCTGGTGAGGTTGAAGTTCATTGTTGGTGAAAAGTGCCTGGGAAGATATCTGTGAAAATAAAGACCAGTGTTTCCTCATCCAGATTGAGCAGTCAGTACCTCCAGTCGGAAGCCCAGGTGTGTCCTTGATTCTGCCCTTTGTCCCCTGCCACATGTGGAACCCACCTGTCAGTCCCTTTCTCCTTCTCACACGTGCCCTGCTGTGTGCGTCTCTGCCCGCGCCTCTGGAGGCTGGGCTGTCCTCGTTTTCTTTGCCTGGACGTCCGTCCCCTCTTCTATCTGGACTCCTGTTCCCAGTCTCACTCCCCATGCAGGGACCAGGGTGATGTATGAAAGACCTATGTGGGTGAGGTCACTAGCTTGCGTCAAAACCCTGCAGTGACTTTCTACCCATTTGGAATGCACTTGGCTCCTGTGACCTGGTCCCTGTGACAGTTTAAGCCCTACCGTTTGCTCTTCCTCTGGACACATCGACCCTTTCCACAGCTGGAACACACCCCATTTGCCTCTCTTTTGCAGTTTTCTCTGCATGGAGTGGTGTCCCCTCCTACCCTGTGTTTGTGTGCTGGCTTCTTCATACGTCTCAGGTCTCACCTCAAACGTCATCTCGGGGGGGCCCTTCCCAGACAACGCATGCTAGCACGGTCCTCCGTCACTCTCTCATGTGGCATGCTTTGGTAGCATTTATTACTATCTGAAATTGTCTCTTGTATTCCTTTCCCTTTCTCTGCTCTCCTGCCCACCCCTCTAGAGCGTGAGCTCTTTTAGGGCAGGAGCCCGTCCGTCTCCTCAGCTGTATTCTCAGCAGCTACGGGTGCCCGTAAGTGTATGGTTGCCACTGATGAAGTGAATGCAGGGGAGGAGCCCTGGACAGCACTCGTGTCCAAGGAGGGGGCTGACCTGGTAGAACTGGGCACCCAGAGGGACAGTCCTGAAGTCCTCATTGTCTCCGGATGGTTTCTGGAACCGCTTGGGAAACACTCTAAACCTCACCTTTGGGCACTGAAAAGTTGACATTTGGAGGTTCAGAGAATGGCTGTGGACATGGTTCAGCCCATGTCCCACAAGAGTCGGGGACCTCGCTCTCATGGCTCCCTGAGTGAGATGAAAAGTCAGTATTCCCAGTGCTCTTGGTTCAGGGGAGCTCAGCAGTGGGGGCTTTGCTCTTTGCTGGGGGCGGTGGCACAGCCCTGCCTGACTTTGCCGGAGACTGAATTTGAACTCACCCACACCCAGCGTGAGAGCTAGCCCTCATTTCTGTGATTGCCCCTGCGGCATGATGGTGCACTATGTTCCACATTCTTTCTGGGGCTAGGGGACACATCCCCTAGGATACCAGTTATTTGCAGAAGTCTAAACTTTGGTGAGTAGCTTTTAGCTTCCTTGGTTCTCCTCTTGGCTACATCTCAGATTTTTAGGAGGAAAATGTGGTGAGGCTACAGATAGCTGGAAAGTTGATGAGGATGTTTGGAAGTAGTTGAATTGAACCATCCCTTCATGTTCAACTTTCTTTGGGAAGAAAAGAATCACATTTCCAACTCATGGCCATCTCAAATATGATAGGCCGCTGCAAGCTGTCTGTCAGAGCATTTACTTTGGTCTCAAATATGCTAGTTAGGGACTGGGTTGTAGAACTCAGGAGACCTGTCTGCTTAAGCAAAAGCTCCGCTGTGCATCCTTCCATTCTTGCTGCTATCTTTATCAGGACGTTGTTACGGTGTTGGGTTGTTTTAGTAAAAACACTAACTTCTCAGTTATTTTATAGTGAAATGGACCTTCTTAACCGAGACCTAGGGACAGAACCCTTGAGCCGGAGCATTTGCATTACTTTTGATTGAGCATCAGCTCATTAGACTGGATTTAAAAGGAACCCCCCCCCGCCCCGCTTCTGTGTGACTGGAGCCTCGTGCCACCCAAGGCATGGTGTCTTGACTGCCTGGCCCCCACTTGCCCGGCTAGAGAACAGGCTCAAGCTGGAGGAAACAAACAGGATGAAGGCAGGCCAGAGTCAAGAAAGGGCCTGGCCTGCCTGAGCCAGAGATGTGTGCAGTGGGGTGGCTAGATAGGGCTGGAAAATGGGTTTCAAGCAGCTTATGGGGGGTCTTGTATGTAAGAAGTGGGCAACCACAGTAGGTCGTTTCCCCTGAGAACCGAGCTGATGAACTGGGGTGTGCGTAGGGCTGGCTGGGGGCAGGGAGAAGAGCTGGGAGAACGTCCCAGTTCTTGGTTTTGTAGTTACTGGAAACTGGGTATGCTTGTCTTTCCTGGGAGCCATTTCCCTCTCTAACAGACGCTGCGAGAAGCTGTCTACTGCATACCCCTGAGTTGTATCTCTTTTCTGATTTGATCCTTTTGGTCGATTGCTTTTGAAGTTAAGGTTCTGGCTTGGTCAACTGAATATTAGAAACAGACTCCCATACATACCGGGCTGCTAAGTATTTGAAGAGCAGTGACTTTCCCGTGTGGATGATGAGCACACTTCACATTGTGGTTGACACACCCCCAGTGTATATGGTAGTTACTGTGTAATTGTTTGAGCGTGAACCAGGGTGTTCTGGTCCAGCCTGAAGAAGCGAGGTTGCCCCTCCAGAAGAGCATCCTGTTTGCGTTTTCCTGGCACTGCATGTGAGCAAGGCATAAGCGCCCATTTACTATTGTTCCCGTCTCCTTTTCTAGCCTTCAAAAAGCCAAAATGATTTCCTGCCCGTAAATTGCTTGGTTTTCTTTTTCTGCTCTTCCTTTCGTGGCCAAGATATTTGCAGAAATTTCTGGCTAACCAGCCGTCCGTAACTTTCCTCTTCGTTGCAGATGCTGTGGTGAGTGGTATCTGAAGAGCCCCACAAATCCAAAGTTGTTGCCTTAGGAAAGCTGAGATTCCAGCGTTCAGCCGCTGCGGCGGGGTTTACATTCCTTGTCTTGAGACTGTGTTTGACTCATTAAATGTTTCAAGTCGGTTGAGAAACTTAAATATTTGTTAAAATTCAGTGTGTCCTGACTTAGAGAAAACGAATTACTGTGTATACTTTATAAGACCCATCTTTTGCCCATTCCTGAGCTTGTAGTGATGATGAGGCTTAAAGATTCTGTCTTTCAGGCAGACAAGTTAAAGTTCGTGAGAGAAGGCTCCAGCCGTGGGGAGCAGTTCTCCCACATGGCATTGGCGTTGGCTTGTGAGTTGGCCCCTGAGGATGGTACACACGGTTTCCAGGGAAGAGATCAGGAAGGACGCTGCAAAGGGATTTTCCCCGACTCTCATCTCAAGGGGAATCTCCTTTTTGCTTCAGCTGGCCAAGCTTAGCTGGCTCCTGCCTGATTCCTAGACCGACTTCCCACCCTCTCATCACATAGCGGCCCTCCAAGCAGGTGCCTGGTTGATGTGGATCCCCTGGTTTGCTTTGTTTGAACTGTTAACCTTTTTAATGGTGAAGTGGATGATCTAGATCGAGCACCAAGGTACTCCTGCCTTACATCCCCTTCATGTGCCCAGAGGCCCACAGCTTGCTCTCGTGTGGATCTGTAGGACAGAGCAGGTAGTCCTGTAGGGTCTGTGAGGTCATCTGTACCTCAAGTGCTTCTCCGGGGTGGGGGAGGATTTGCTGCCCCTGACAGTGCTGCTGTCCCCATGGAAGTGTGCCCAGCCTGCTTATCCATCTGAGATGCACCACGGATGATAAATAATAATCACGGCAGCATGATTGCTGAAAGGCAGGCTCCAGCCAGGGTGTGCTGGGTTGTAGTGTTTTCCTGATGGATGGAGCCTATTCTGGGAAGCAGCTTATTGTCTCACGTGAACAGGCTTTCTAAAATAAATGACTGCTTTCCTAATATTTTGAATCATTTTCTTCAGCACATGTTTTGTAGCCGTGGTTTGAAAGCTTGCCAAATATATGCCTTCGCACAACTCCCTGTAGGGCTGGATATACAACCAGACCAAACAGAGTGATTTAAGGTTGAACATAATTGGGAACTCAGCAATCACTTGCCTTGCATTTGATAGAATGGCAGCAGAGTGCTCTGGAGTTATTTCTCCGTTAAAAAATTATATATATAATACACACACACAAATGCACACTCGTATATAGTCTCACCACCTCATAATAAAGAAGTCGTGTCTGAAACCACTGGCCAGAAACACCAGTGTGAAAGTTATTACTTGACTTTTGTGATGGAGGCAGTAATGAGCTTCAAACAGATCCTAGTAGCCAATACCACAGATGTGACTGAGGACCTTAGTAAAATAGTATAAGGTTACGGGATGGAGAAAAATCAGATGGTGCCAGAAATGCATCTTAAACCCAAGCCCCCGTCAAGACTTTCATCAGGTGATGTGTTCCTTGTTTCTGTGTACTTCAGTAAGTGAGCCATAAACTGGTGAACTTGGTGCTGCCTCCCTGTTAAACAAGGGGCTTTGGTGTTTACATTTCAAGTGCTGCCGTGTGTTTGGGATTGTTGGGCCGTCGGTCTCCTGTAATTGAGACCTTTTCATGTGCCTCTTGTGCGGTGGGAAAAATGCTGTCGACAGCCCCACTTCCTGGAGCTCTTTAGAAGATGGAATTGAGAGCTCTTTGAGAAGTCACATGTGGAATCCAAGTTTGTTTAGCAGGCCGAGGGAGATCGTCCTGGCAGATGTTTGTGGTGGCTCTCCGGATCACAGAGGGTGGAGGCGCTCCCTGGCGTGCTGGCTCCTTCAGGCTCGTCGCCAACCCCGGGGCTGTGCAGGAGGGAGGGGTGTGGGGAGGGAAACCATGCCTGGCACAGCCACCACGGTTCCCTGATGATGGCGTCCCTTCGCCACGCAGTGACACAGCCTGCCGCCACCCCTGGTAAGAATGGGAAATAAAACTCTGAGGTGGAAACGTTGCTATCTCAACTTACGCAATTACAGTGAATTTTTCCCAGGGATTCCCCCCCCCCCCCCACCGCCATGAAAGTTTGGACACTTTTCTAGTCATTGAAAAGCTCCTGTCTTTTGGAGTTTCAGACAGTCAAATAAACCCAGCTCCAGAATTTAACTTTTATTTGCAAACAGCATGATTATGAAAAATCCTATGGAATATGTATCTGTATATTCTCCCCCTTAAGAATATGTGAATTCAGCGAGATACAAGATACAGAGTCAGTTGTATTTCTGTATATTAGCAAAAGGTGAAATTAGAAAATCAGTATCACTGGCAATAGATTTAGAAACATCCAGTACAAAAAACTAAGAATGCATGTACGACCTCCGCCCTGAAGACGAATGCATTGCTGAGAGAGATGAGAGAAGTCCCGCACAAACAGAGGGCTAGGCTGTGGATTGGAAGACTCAATATTGTTAAGATGTCTGTCTGTTTTCCCTACGTTGATTTAGGAATTCAGTGCCATTCTAGTCAAAATTTAGACAAGCCGATTGTAGTTTATATGGAAATGCAAAGGATCTAGGAAAACCAAATCAGTTTTGAAAAAGAACAAAACTAGAAGATTTTGTTGCCTGATTTTCAAGACTTCTTACAAAGCTACAGTAATCAATCTAGTGTGGTATTGCCAAAGGATAGACACCTAAATCAGTGGGGCAGAAGAAAGAGGCCAGAAATGGACCCACACATCCATGGGCAGTTGATTTTTGACAAGGGCGCAGGGCAATTGAGTGGAGAAAGGATGGTCTTTTAAACAAATGGTAATGAACAATTGGACATCCTATGCAAGTAACATGAACCTTGACCCGTACCCTGTACTGTATACAAAAATTAACTCAAAATGGATCATAGATCTAAGTTTAAAGTCTAAAACTTTTATAAAACTTCTGGAAGAGGGCGCCTGGGTGGCTCAGTTGGTTAAGCGACTGCCTTCGGCTCAGGTCATGATCCTGGAGTCCCGGGATCGAGTCCCGCATCGGGCTCCCTGCTCGGCAGGGAGTCTGCTTCTCCCTCTGACCTTCCCCCCTCTCATGCTCTCTCTCTCTCATTCTCTCTCTCAAATAAATAAATAAAATCTTAAAAAAAAAACAAAACAAAAAACAAACAAACAAAAAACTTCTAGAAGAAAACACAGGAGAAAGTTTTGGTGACCTTGGAATAAGCAGAGATTTTTTTAGATACCAAAAGCACAATCCATAAGAGAAAAAATGGATTTTATACTCCATCAAAAGTTTAAAAATTCTGTTCTTCCAAAGATAAGACAATGAAACTACAGGCCACAGACTGGGAGGAAGCATAGGCACAGCATATGTCTAATACTCTGATCCAGAATATATGAACTCTTTAAAACTCGGTAACGTGAGTTATTAAATTGGCCAACTTAAAAATGGGGAAGAGATTTGAATAGGCATGTTAAGATCTACAGATGGCAGCTTAGCACATGAAAGACATTCGGGGTCATGAATTACCAGAGAAATGAAGTAGAAACCACAGTGAGACTAGCTGGCACATACCTGTTAGAATGTCTTCCAAACAAAACAAAAGCCTTGGTAATACCAGCTCTCATACCTTGCTGGTGGGAATGCAGAATGGTACAGCCATTTTGGAAAGAAATTTGAGTTTTCTATAAATCTGCACTTAAAAAAAAAATTAAATCTACTTAAAATATGGCCCATCAGTTCCACTTGTAGGTATTTACGTGAGAGAATGAGAGGCTGTGTTCATACAAAAACTTGCTTGTGAGCTGTGGCTTTATTCGTGACTTCCCAGAACAGAAAACCCAGTGTCATTCTGCTGTTGAAGGCCTCTCTCAGCTCAGTGGAACACTACTCAGCAGGGAAAAGAGGCAAACTGATAGAACACAGATGAATCTCACGTGCATTGTGCTTGGTGAAAAGAAACTAGACTCAAAAGGCCACATACTGCCTGATTCCGTTTATAGGACATTCTGGAAGAGGTAAAACTACACGGAAAGGGAACAGATGCGTGGTTGCTGGTGTTGGAGGTGGAGGTGAGTTGACTACAGATGGGTACAAGGGAACTTTTCTGTGTCTTGATTATGGTTGTGGTCGCACAACTATACATGTTTGTCAGAATATATAGACCTGGACACTTTGAACATGTACTTCACAAAAGAAAGTATATGAAATTAACATGTGGAAAGGTGCTCAACATCATCCTTTGTAAGGGAGGTACAAATTGAAGCCGTTAGGTGTCATGTTTTACGTTGCTGGTGGTGTGTCATGTGACACAGCTTCTTTGGATGCCTATTTGGCAGTTTGTATGAAATCGAACATCTGCATTATGATCCAGCACTTCTGCTCTTCCTGTTTACCTTAGAGAAATGAGAATACGGTAGTTCTCCGTTCCTCGAGGTTTGCTTTCTGCGCTTTCAGTTACGGGGAGCAAATGACCCTCCCTCTGACGGAGCGTCAGAGGGTCAGTAGTCGCCTAATCTGTGTTCACCTCCTTCATCTCATCACATGGGCATTTTATCATCTCACATCACCCCAGGAAGAAGGGTGAGTACAGTACAAAGGGAGAGAGAGACCACAGTCACCTAACTTCTGTTACAGTGTATTGTTATAATTGTTCTATTTTATTAGCTATTGTTGTTAATCTCTTACTGTGCCTGATTTATAAATTAAACTTTATTACAGGTTTGTTTGTATAGGAAAAAAACATTAGTATAATAGGGTTCAGTGCTATCCATGGTTTCAGGCATCCACTGGGGGTCTTGGAAAGAATCTCCTGTGGATAAGGAGGTGCTCCTACATATGTTCACAAAAGGACTTGCACAAGAATGTTTATATAAAGCCCCAAACTGGAAACAGCCCCAAATATCCATCATCTGAAAAATGGATGAACAAATTGTTATCACAATGGAATTCTACTGAGCAATAAAAAGAATGAACTGCTGATACAACCATATGGATGGATCTCGAAAACAAAAGAAGTACATACTTTATGAAACCCATCTATGGTGATGGAAGGTGGTTCTTGAGGACAGAGGGTGGGGGAAGGAACTGGAAAGAGAGCGAGGAAACTTAGGGTGGTGGAGGTACACTAAATCCCATTTTAGGTTGTGATTGTGTGGGCATATGTTATTGTGAAAACATCAAACAGATTCAGATCCATACATTCTATTTGATGTTAATTATACCTTAATAAAATTATCTTAACTCAGTTTTATAGTAGACATTTTATTGAATTTTTTTTAAACCATTTATTCTGTTTGGTCATCATTACGTGCATTTTGCATAAACCCAGGTTTTTGTGTGGTACATGTTGTTGACATTGTGCAGTATCCCACTGGGGCATGAGGAAAGGCTCAGCTTCTGATCGCATGGTTTGACATAGCCCACAGCTTCAGAATGTCAAAGGAACAGGTAAGTAACCCCGTGTGTTTTGGCTCTGTGTCCTATAGGATCTGCTTTTATTGACTGGCTCATCATGTATAGGATCAGTGCTGTGGAGAACTTGAAGACTCCCATATACCTTAGTCATAGGGGCAACCCCTTCTGGAAGCTGATGTGGCTGGAATTCAGCCCTTTGGACTGAGCTGGATGGGTGGGACAAGGGATTGGAAAACAGTCTCTTGCTCCAGCTCGCTTTAAACATCAGGCTCTTGCTTTGGTCTTTCTTTTCTCGCTACACTCTCTGTGGGTACTGTCATCCGTGGGCATGGTTTCTACCATCACCAGTCTGTTGACGATTCCCAAATTATCTGCAGTTTGTGCTCTTCTTCCGAGTCAAAACTCTCCAGATATCCCTTCTGTATTGCTCTGTCCTCTCTGCTCACAAATGTGCTGTTATTTTCATTTTGTGTAAGGTTTCTCTCAAACCTTTCCTGCAACTGCTTCATCTCTGCGTTTCCCTTCCTGTCCTCTCCTCAGCGGCAAACGTCAGGCGTAGACATCTACATCCCATGCCATAGAAACGTCTCCTGTTAGGGTTCACTGAGAATGCTTGTTACTAAGTCCTGTGGCCTGGTGTCAGCCCTCCTCCTTCCTAGCCTCTGTGTACTGTGTATTAATGTTGACTTTCCTTTTTTTTTCATGGGGAAAAAGTCTTTCTCTCCCTTGGCTCTGTCTGGGTCACAGTTCTCTCTCCTGCTTTGCTACACGGACCCTGCCTTTCTCCTGGCCATCTTTTGAGATTGCAGTGCCTCAGATTTGTGTCCCTGGCTCTCTTTTCTCCTGTGATAGAACTCCAGCCTGTATTCCATTACCGATGGCTTAAATTTCCACTTCTACACCCATGGCACCACATCTGGATCTTTAGGCCCTACCCCTTGCCTGAGTCTTACATCTTTGTTTCATGTTGCATACCGAACACTTGAAACTCACTGTGTCCCAAGCCAGACTTACTGTTTTCCCTCCAGCTGATCCTTTGTCTGTTCCAGGGTGTCCCCTGAGACTGCTAGCCCAGGCTCACGGCTTTGGTGTCCTCCTTGATACCCTTTGGTGCTACCTGGAGTCTGAATGGCGATCCACAGGTTCTGCCTGTCTTCTCCGTCTCTCCCAGCCACTGTGCCGGTGTGGGCCCTCATGACCCCTGGATTTTCCTGGGTCTCCCTGCTTTGTTCTTCCTTTTCCTACAGCCCACTTCTGCCTTCATCTGAAGGCAGTTATCCCTACTCTGCAGGTTAAAGCCGCAGCTCCTTAGGATGATAGTGAAACCCTCTGCCTATGCAGCACCTGTCCCTTTTGCACCTGGGTGATGGGAACACCCGTAAGTTTCAGTTAAATTTTCCCTCCTCTCTGTATTGTCCTCGTCCCCTGGCAGAATGACTTGTTCCCTGTTCGGGCTTTGTGTGGCACTTCACATGTTTCCTTCTTAATAATTTGTGCTTGTGTCTGTCTGTCCACATTGGGGATCATACCTGCATCTCTTGTGCGTGTTCTGGGGCCAGACAGCCTTTCCATCCCTGCCCTGCCCCTGTGCTCCCACGCCCTCTCCCTGCTCCTACACAGGCCCCAGGGGAGGCAGAGCTGAATGAATGTCAATGCTCTGGCCAAAAGAGCCTGTTGCCTGCTTGGGAGTGTGAGCGGAAATCGCCCACGGTTTCTTCAGACAAGCCAGGAGGGACCACTCTGTGATCTGGAAGCTGTCCAGTGTTGGTGCCAAGAAGAGGGATTTCCTCTTTCATGTCCTGACCAAGTGGTTCTGGTGGTCTGAGTCTCCTGTTCCTGGGGAGGGGTGGGAAGAAGGGCAGGGAGAAACCCACTGCCTCGTAGCTTTCTACAGGAGATGAAGATGCCGGCCTCCTAGCAGAGAAGACCGTGTCTGCCGTGCCGAGTTTGTGCGTTGTGTCTGGGCTGCTCATGCTAATTCCAGATGGAAAAGGCTCACGTCAGGCCTGCTCCTTCCTCCCACTCCTGGCAGGGCTGTGGGTGGGCGGCGATCCTGCTCCTGACCTTAAAGCGGCCCGTGGACCCAGAGAAGAGGCTTTATTGTGGACTGGTGCTACCCCACTGACACAGAAAACAAGGGTGGCGGCAGGTGCTGCAGGCAGGGCGGGAGGCGTGCCAGGGACCGCGGCCATGGGGACGGCAGAGTTGGGCATTTTTAATTGATGCCTTTAATAATTACTGTTTAAGCAACAGAAGGCAAAGTGAGATTGTTTCAAAGGCAAATCAGAGCAGCACGAGTTTGGAAGTTGGCTCAGAAATCTGTGCCTCCCCTCCCCGCTCTGTGGCTGTTATTTGAATATATTTTTTTATTTAATTTTCCCTCCCCCTCATTTTTGAGCGCGGCAGTCTTTTCCCTAGAGGGAGTGGAAGAGGAAGGTGCTGTATGAAATATTCTCATACAGTTGTTAGTTGCCCAGGGCCAGTGCAAGTTTCTTTGGCAAATCAAAATACTCACTGCAGCGAAGTTTGAAGCCCCTGCTGCCTGTCCCGCTGCGGGCACCCGGGGCGGAGCGGTCGCGACCTGCCCGAGAGGCGGCTGCTGGTGCTGTCTGTGCCCGAGCCGTGGCCTCGCTGTGCTCCAGCAGGGCCCCCTGGGTCTGAAGAGGAAACGGAGATCCGTCTTCAAGATAGACATCAATTTCAGGCCTCCATATTTAAATATTTGTGATTTGTCTCTTCTAATTGCTTTTTAGTTTGTTCGCTTTTTCAAAATCTGGCGTGTGGTTTCCACTGTGTCCTTGAGTTGGCAAAATGGTAAGAGTTATAGGATGTCCTGGAGCCTGGGCAGCATCGTCAACAGTCACTGTTTGCTGAGTCGCCAGATATCTGGGCTCTGGGACAGATAAAGGGACACGGTCCCTGACCTCTAGGAACTCTCACTGGAAGGAGACATGACAGACTGACCTGCACCCTCAGCTGCTGTCCTCCCCGTGGCCCCCTCATACCTTCCCTCAGCCCGTGTTTCTGGGGGGGTGGGTGGGTGGAGATTTGAAATGGTAAGAGTAGGTCTGGGCAGCTTAGGTCCGGAGCTGCTCCTGAGGGGTGGGAAGCTGCGGGGTGAGCTTCAGATGCTGGCACCTGAGCGGTGCTAGGTTTCTTCCAAACAGCTGCTCTGGGACCTGCGTAAGCCCGGGCATCTCTCGGGGCTCATGCCTCCTGCTGTGCGGTGAGCTTGCGCTGTTCCCTGGGTTGACAGTCCTTCCTGGTGAGACACCACCAAAGGCTCTGTGGGTCCAGCAGCAGGTACCAGGCCAGCCCAACAGGGGAGTACGGTGGTTGTCCCAGGGGCCAGAGCCACCTTCTGCCTGGGCACAGGGAGCTGGGAGTGCCCTCCATCACCCCAGGACTGCCCAGGGGCACACGTGAGAGGTTGTGCTTCTGGCTTCTTAAGAGACAGAGTTCTGGCGACAGGCTGAGCAGCCAGCCCTTCTGCTTGGATCCCATCACACTTCGGGTAAAATCCAGAGACCGCCTGTGACCTCTAGGCTTCAGGTGGTCTGGCTCACAGCTCCCCTGTTCCCGATGCCTGTGTGTTTACTGTTCCTTCTCCCTGGAACCCCAGACAGTTATCTCTACGCTTCTCCCTCAGCTGTGCTCAGACGCGCCCTTCGGGTGACTTCCGTCGCCGCCTTATCTGACGAGCGCTCCCTCACCCCTCTGCCTGCTGGGTTCCTGTGAGGTGCTTCAGCTGCCTGCCCTGTATCATCTCCTTATCTGTGTATCCTCCATCTGCCTCGTGACAGAAAGAAGGGGCTTTTGCTGTCAGCTGTTAATGTGGCCCCTGGCCCCCCGAGCCTGGCGCTGAGTGGGCGCCCGTGCTGAGAGGCCGATGGCCAGGCCTCTGTCTCGCACGCCCCAGCCAGGCCTTCTACCCAAGGCTTATCTGCTTCCTGGCACAGGAGACGCTGTTCACCGCTCACTGCAGATGCTAAGCTAGAATATTCAAGAAGCATATTGAAAGTCAAAGTTCAGTGTGCTTTTCCAAAGAAAAGGTTTCTGTCAGCGATTTGGCACCTCGCTCGCCTCCGGACTCTCCTCCATAAATCCAAGCCTCTTAGGACAGTGGACCTGTCCCCTTCTCCACGTTTGGCACAGAGTTCATAGTTGTGAACCACAGCCCTCATTCGTTTTATTTTGTTGGGGTGGAGAACCGGAAGGTGGACATAAAATTTTAAAAAATACGCTTTGATTCAACTCTGCCAAAGTACTGTTCATGAGGCGCTTGGGGGTCTGGTGTTGTGAGACCAGACTGCACAGCTATCTGGGAATGTGTGCTGAGATGCCCTGGGCTTTGCCCTCCCCACCCCGCTCAGGGGGACAGTCCTCGCCCGGCTCCTGAGTGTGCAGTTTTTCGCGGACTTGTCACTGACAGGTAAGTGTGCAATAGTAATTTAGCCAGATTCCGACATTTTCAGAATCACACGTGAGCATTGAGGAATCATTGCTGAAACTGCTCAATCAATTCAAATTTAATTAAAAGGCATTGGATCAAAGAATAACATGGTAAAGTATAATAATAACCACAAACATCCTGGTCACTTTATATCCTAATCCGTATCCCATTTTCTCAACGGAGGCAAGTAGGATTAAGCAGGTCGACTTGCCACATTGTTTTTTACTCTTCAGGAAAACAAAGATTTCCTTGCCTTAAAAGACAACTCAATTTATTTATCTGCTTTGGTCATCTGAAATGTTAGACACAGACTGGAGAATCCTTGAGACTTTTAATAATTTAGAAGAAAGGGCACATGAAGTAAAGTCACCTAATATTCTATATTTGGATAGAGTATTTCTGAATTAATTCAAAATACACATGAAAGGTCAGTTTTGCCTTCCTGTTCCAGCTGCCTTTGGGAAAAAACAATGAACCTATAGGTGTTCTTTCTAAGCAAGATCATAGTTTCATTCTTGGGCGCTCCCTAAAGTGGCGCATATGGAAATGCCGCTGGCCCTTCTGGGCTGGTTGGGAACAGGCATCTTCTAGAAATTCATAGCCAGAAAAGGCCCATCCCAGGGTCTCCACCCTGAGGTGGGTCCTACAGCAGACACTTGGGCCAGTTGGTGCGTCAGGGGTGGTGCTCTACCTGGCCGAGGTGCACATGTGTGGGAGAGGGAGAGAGCGTGTGGGGTGTAGAAGGCTCTAGTCGTCTAAAAAGCTGGGGTCCTGACCATTTGCGTGTGGATCTAAGGACAGCGGGTGGAGTGGGCCACAGGAGGCCGCCTTATACCAGGTGAGGCCTAGGTACACTCATCTGCCGCCTTGGGCTTATCTCTGAGTATGAACAGGTAAACTTAATCCGTGTGCACAAAAAACCACCTCTGAGTGAACTTTCCAGGTCCCATTTTTCAGACTCGGCTCTGTGAGAGGCTGGCGTTAACCTAAGGCCAAGGAGGGCTTCCTGCATCTTCCTCAGCTGCTGGTCTCGAGGGCTGCCCAGCCTGTATTGAGCTCTGCGCCACCAACCTTGACCAGTCCGAAAATCGGTGGCCTTTCTCACAGTGTGCCATCATGGACTCTGCAGCTGTCCCGTGTTGGCTTTTGGCTTTATCTGTGCATCGACGAGGTCCTGGGGTCCAGCCAAAAACCCTTGCTGCGGACGTGCTGAGGCAGTGTCACCTGATGGACGGCCCAGGTGGCTGTGCAGTGACTGAAGGGGCACGTGGTCATCCTTCTGCCGGGTCATAATTAAGTTCACAACCCAGGTGATTCCAAAGCTGCCATGGACTTTCAGTGGGTGACCTCTGGGTAGGAAAGAAGAGCCGCAATCTCAAAACTCCAATATGGCAACTTTCCCCCCTTCTTTTTCCCCCGGCTATCTTCCAGCTTCCAGCTTCTCCACAGCTAGTCATCCAGGTGGCCCAGAACCTGTGTGTGTCTCTTTTGAGCCAGGCCGGAACATCACTTTGCAGGGTTAACCCTCTCTACAGAAATGTTTCTGCAACATTTGAGGTTTGCAAGAAAAAGCCAGCCTTTTTTTTTTTTTTTTTAAATGCTGGTCTTGGTTGTTTGAAGGGAAAATGCTAATACGACTTGATGTGTGCTTCTTGGAAACAGCTCTCTGCATGCCTTCTGTCCCTCCTACATGTCACGATTTGGGATGGTCCTCACATCCTCAGGCCCATCTTGTGCCTTCTGTGTTTACAGAGCGCAGCAAACAGGGTCAGGAACCCATGCTGAATACTGAATGAGGGAATACTGAAAAGGTGGAGGTGTGGTCTCTGTCACCTGATAGGTCTCTGTGTGGGAACCCGTGGTTGCTGGATCCGAGGTGCTTTGGGCCTGGCCGCTGGGTCGCCGGCCTTTCCAGCACCAGAGCCCCATTGGAGGCTTCCAGCAGCTCGGGAGGTTCTGCTGGGAGCACTTTGTAATTGCCCCGCAGTGAGGAAATTGGAGTGGCGGGCGAGGCATGGACCTGAAGGGAGCTGTGTGTCCCCATTGCTGTCCTCCAGGATGTCATCCTAAATTGCTGTACATCTGCTAATGAGGAGACAAGGCGTTACCTTCCGTTTGGAGCAGCTGCATTAATTACATCCTCTCAGACATCCCCTGTGCCTACCACTCCTGGCCAGCTTCCTTTGCTTTAAATTAATAGACCAAATTAGAGGGCACTGGGGAGGGTGTCCCTGGGGGCCAGATGGCCTCTGCTCCTTGGATGTGGAGGCTGAGGTTCGCTCAGGCCCAGGGCCTGCGGGCTGGCTCCGGGAGGCGGGCCTGGGAGGGAGTGAAGGAGCCCGGGAGGCCGCTTCTACGAAGGTGGCCCGTTTGAGCTGGAGAGGACACTGCCTGTTGTCATCTCCTTTGACTTTTGGTGCCAGTCCTGTCATTCTCCATCCAGAGAGCGAGACGTTAGTGACAAGTCTAGAAGCCGGAAAACAAAGCCCTGCACGGTGTCTGTACCCGTGTGCTGTCATCTCCAAATACTCTGGAAGGTCGGCCAGGCCCCGCCCCTCCCTGTGCCACGCGCCTGCCTCCAGCCGCAGGAAGAGGCACCTGAGTCCAAGGCCCTGCGCTGCTGAGGGCAGTTAACTTCCCTGAGCGTTTCCATCTGAAAAGTGGGAACAGTGGTCCCGTCTCCTGGGTCTGTCATGAATGTAAATCCACAACTTTATCATTTCTCTCTGCATCCTTGTTTGAGGTCTGCATGCTCCCTGCCCTGAGCCGAGCATCAGGCTCATCCTGGCACACACTGGGAGCCTGGTACGTATTTGTTGAGCAAATGAATGTGACAACAATTTACACAATGATAGCTAAGGGCACCCTACCCCTTGGCTTCCCAATCCCTGCTCCCTCCCCTTCCCTTCCCTGCCCTCCACTGTTGAGGGCCCAGATTTTAGAATGCCCTGGTTGGTGGGGGGCTGTGGTGCCAGGCCTGGAGGGGTGAGCAGTATGAGCCTGGCGTAAGAAGCATCAGAAAGGTTTTGCCTCCTTCGGCTTGGCAGCTTGGCTCTCGATCCCAGATTAGCAGGTTTTGTAGGAGGCACCCAGGAAGTCTTGCACTCTTGAGTTCATTGGCTCAGGGAGCCATAGCCCTGAAGGTCAAGTCCTTTCTGACTGGCTGCCTCAGGATGCTTAGCAGGCCAGGGGGGTAAGCAGCAGCGGTGTCCCCTGTTTGTTTCTGAATGAGACGTTATTCCCAAGAAGTCACCAAGTGTGAAAATGTGTGTTGTCTTGCTAATGGGACACTAATGAAATATTAACGTGTGTCTCTCTTCCTGTCTGTCTCCTGGGGGCCACTCTGTCCTCTTGACTTCAGTCATCTTTACATAAAGAGCCCCAGAGAATTAACATTTCTTAGCACTCTTCAAAATAACCTTGGTATTTCTGCTGCCGTAGGAGAGAAGTTCATACTGTACGTTTGGTGGCTGGCTGGCTGGGCTGAGGCTCTCTCCCTCTGCAGGGGTGTGTGTGGTGTACCTGGGGAGGGTTCTTTGGGTTGGTTCTACCAGCAACTTGTCCCCCGGGCTGACGCGTTTTCCCCACTCCCATAGGCCCCATCTCTGCCTCCTTTTCAACAGAAGATGTGACCCCCAGTTCACAGGGGATAGACGGTCATAACTGCTCCGGACTGAACCAGGCCCGCTGCCCGTCGTCACGCATGTGTCAGAGAATCCTCCCAACGCCCCGGTTGGGCAGCTGGGGAGAGGTTTCTGTTCCTGCTTTGCAGGGAAGGAAGCTTGGGCTCAGGGAGGGTACGTGGCCTGTGCGAAGGTGCACGTGCCCAGGGTGCCGGGGCCTGGGCGTCGAGCCGTTGCGTGCTCTTGCCTCCCCAGCACCTCCCGTCCCAGCTGCAGACCTGGCCTCCCCAGGCTGCCTTCCACGTGCTGTGACCTGGAGTGAGTCATACCGTCTGTGCCTAGTTGCCCTCTGTGAAAGGGCCAAGCGCAGTCCTTCCTGTCCTGTGTGAACGAACACTCCAGAGGACAGAGGCCACTGAGGAAGGGCTTGGAGTTCAGGGACTAGTCTCTCCCACTGTGCTCCAGGTCTGTGCCTGCATCTTAGCCTCGGCTGCCACTGCTTGGCCCCACGAGCCCCCGGCCTGGATGCCTGCGGAGGTTGGCTTAGCTGGCCCCCACGGCTGGGACTCCCCCTTTCCCACCTGTACTCCTGGGGCTTCCACACGCTGGACACCAGGTCCGTCAGGTTGCTCAGCGCTCCTCTGCGGGGCCTGCAGGGAGACCTGCCTTTGTGGGTCCCCATTCCTCCACTGGGATGCCCTCCCCACAAGAGCCCTGTCAGAGCAAGGGAGGCCTTCTGTTTGACCCCCAGGACCTCTTGGCCCAGCCCTGACCCCTGCCTGGTGTACCTTGCTTCCTCCCTGCCCCTAACCTCAGCTTCCTCCATCCTAGACCTGGAAGGGCTTTTTTTCTAGAAGCTTCCATCACTGGATTTTCTTTGCACTGGATTTTGCACTCTTCTTTTCCTGTTTCCAAGTTGCTCAGCAATGGCTGAGCATTTCTGTGTTGTGCCAGGCTGTGCACTCAGGGCCCGAGACTGCAGAGGAGAGAACTGGGGGCGAGAGGAGAGGACCAAGGGGGCTCCCAAAGGAGGTGGGTGGAGCTGGGCTCTGAAGGTGGGGCTGGATATTTGAGAGAGAGGGATGGGGGCCTGTCTAGTGGGGGAGAATGTGGGCTCGGGAGGGGGCAGGGATGGATGTGGGGGCACATGAAAAGTGTGGGGCTTGTCAGCATTCTGAGAGGGGCAGAGAGGCTGCACGAGGGCGAGGGCCTCTGCTCACATGGTCTCATACTGCCTTTGGGGTTCCAAGCGTAATCACAACTGATTATTTCTGAGGGGTTCGGTTTGATGCCTGCCTCCCCCAGTTGAATATAGGTTGCACGTCTGACCTTTTTACTGTGTACCTCTGGTGTTAGAACATGGCCTGATGTATACGCAGGTGTTACCGAAGCTCACTGGCTGAATGGGTCTGCACGTGAGTTAAGGTGAAGTGAAGTCACACACACAGAGCTACAGAACGCCCCAGCTTGTGGCCCCCCGTGGCCATTTATTGTGGGCTCTGACTAGTGGCCTGGCTGGGCACTGTCTGCCCCGCTCTCAGGTTCTGGTCCCAGGCCGACCCTGTGCATGGTTGGGCCACGGACCTTTCTCGCTTTGAGACGCAGCCAGCCTAGACCTGGCTTGGAAAGTTGGGGCTTTTAGCTTAGCAGGTCTGAGGAAGCGGGGAGCCCGTGGTGTTGCCCAGGCACTGAGTTTGGGGCGTTGCTCCATGCTCTCCCCCTTCCCCAGGAACACGTTCTTGTCTCCACCTCAGCAGCTGTTTTTTTTTTTTTTTAAAAGATTTTACTTATTTATTTGACAGAGACACAGCAAGAGAGGGAACATAAGCAGGGGGAGTGGGAGAGGGAGAAGCAGGCTTCCTGCCGAGCAGGGAGCCTGATGCGGGGCTCGACCCCAGGACCCCTGGGATCATGACCTGAGCCGAAGGCAGACGCTTAAGGACTGAGCCACCCAGGCGCCCCCTCACCAGCTTTTTATCTTAATTTACGAGCCTGCTGGAGTACCAATGAAGACATACTGTACTGCCTGAAAAAAACACAGCGGAATTCTAATTCTGTACGATTCAAAAGCATGCCTTTGGCTGGCGCTGCGGCAGAAATAAGAGAAGCAAGAACTGCAGCCCTGCTCCAGCTTCCTGGGCTTGTCAGGGGCTCCGTCCTGGCGGCCTCTCGTTGGCCCTGGGCTTAATGAAGCCTTCTGATTTAGTTTTCAATTCATTATTTTTTGAAAAAAGAAAAGCGGCTTTAATGGAAGCTTTTAAAATCCTAGAGCTTTGGATTTCTCTACTTTGTCAGGCAAAAGTGGATTCATTTAAGTAGTTTTATTAAAAAAAAATGCATATACTTATAAAGATTTCAAAACTTAGATGTTTTACTCTTTCCACTCCAGGAACCTAAAAGCCAAGCTTGGAAAATAATTTTTGTAGTGGGGTATGTGCATTCACTTTGCCAAGAAAGGCAGCGATCTTATAAGATCTCTGAATTTCTGCATTTCATAATTTCTCTGTCCTGTCCTCTTGGGGACTTGGGCTTGAACTCCTTCCCTGCCCAGCCTCCTGATTGGGGCTATAGTTTGAGAAGTTTCACAGGAAGAGGAAGAAGAGCAACCCAGTGGGAAGAGTTTTGGTGGAGCCAAGTAAACTTTTCCAGATGGGAGAGACCGGTGCAGTGGGCAGGGAAAGGGAGGGGTCAGAGAAGTAGTCTAAAAGGAGGGGCTTGCGGGAGGAAGGTCCCTGGGGTGGAGGCAGAGCTGGGCGGCAGGAGGAGGGGCGCATGCGGGCCAACGTGGGGAATCCTGTGAGAGGCAGCGGCTGGCCTCTGGCCTCCCGCTCCCACAGCTGTGGCCACTTGGCAGGGTTGGAGCCACGGGTTTGGGAAGGAGCATGGAGGCAGTGAGGTTCATGATTGCTAAGAAAGGGAGCAGACAGCCCAGCTGCTGACCAAGCCTGGGGCCTGGAGGCAGGGGTGGCCCCAGTGACTCCTCCCAGGCCCTCCGCCCTACAACCAAGGGTCTGAGCCCACCGTCACGCTGTCGTTCCCAGCCTCCAGCACAGGACTGGTCCCCCTCTGTGCGTACCGAGTCTTTGGCTGTGGGTCCCGCACACTGGACATGGGCAGTGGAGCCCCAGAGTCCCCAGGGTACGCCCTGTGAACACCTTCCTGCCCCAGGTCCAGATGCCTTGGAGAGGTCAGGAGAGCCAGGGCGTGCAGTGGCCGTGTTCTTCCCCTGCGCTTCTCCCTGCCCCCGGATAGGGGGGAATCCTCCTGGCTGGCCTGCATCCCGTTCCCCCAGCTGTCAGCACAGAGCTCCGGCCTTTCCCAGGCCTCACAGATTCGAGAGCCCATCCATTTTCCAAGAAAGGACGCTGAGAGAGATGGCCAAATTGAGTTAGGAGTGCCAGGAATCCAGGCCCGCGAGCAGCGCCGAGTTCCTGTAAGGCCCTCCCCGGCCCTGAATTACAGCTGCTTGGCGCGTCTGCAGGGAAGCCAGGCAGCTCTCCCCGTGGCTTTGACAACAGCTTGATTTACAGGCCCGCATGTTGGCTGCACACTTCGCATCAATTCTCTCTCCTTCTTTAAACTTTTAAGCCTTTGCCTTGTGAATGAGGCCACTGGTTTTCTGGGTTCCCTGTGCTTTTATGAGTTTTCTTCCTTCTTTCCTGGTTTCTCCATAACCTGTTCTGAACACCTGCTCTGTGGTGAGACCGGGCAGGCTCCCCAGGGGTCCAGAGATGAATGGGGCACAGTTCTGGGCTTCAAGGAGTTTGCATTCTCCGGAGGGATGGGAAGAAGCTGGGTGTGCAGATAAGTTCTCCACTTGGTGCAGCCGCTAAGTGCCTGTGTGACAGACCCTTACTCTCTGCCGATGCTGTGGGAGGTGCTAGGGCCCCCGTGGTGACCAAGGCCGGGTGGGCCCTGTGCTCATCCTGTGGGGAAGGGAGAGGTGTGTCAAGAGGTGGGAGGACAGAATCCCAGGCTCCTCCCAGAGTCCACAGCAGAAACTGTGTGGTTTGGGGGGCCGGGGGGTGGATCAGGGAAGTTTCTCTGAGCAAGTGACGTTAAAGTTGGCACCTGGAGGATGAGTTAGCCAGCTGAAGGGGGCTGGGGAGCTGCCCTGTGACGATGTGGTGTCCAGAGAGCATGGCATGTCCAGAAACTGCTGGACGTCCATAAAGTGTGCAGCCTGGGGAGAGGGTGAGCTGTCTGCAGGGGCCAGGTGGTGCGGAGCCCGGTCAGCTGGAGAGGAGCCTTTGTATCACGTGCCTAGGAAGGCTCTGGAGGGCCCAGGAGAGGGCTGATGAGACTTCTGTTGTTCAGAGGGGAAGGCCGGGACGGATGCATGGAGAGCTGTTTAGAGACCATGAACTTGCTGTTATTAGTCTAGGTGACAGTTGGGCCAAACTGGGGCAGCAGAGCTGGAGTGACAGGTCCAGAGGTTGTTAAGGAATCTGTAGGAGTTGGTCATTAATCGGAGATGGAGGGTGAGGCCAGAGAGGAGTGCAGGGTAGCTCCAGGGCTTCTGTGTTGGCAAGCTGGGCTGGAAGAGCACGTACTCTGCCATGCAGGACCCAGGGGAGTATGGGAGACTGAAGTCGGGGCCCCCAGGAAGCCCCCATGTGCAGTAGGACCTAGGAGCATGCAACTCAGGACCAAGATGAGCCTGGAAAACACAGGTTTGGGAGCCATCAGCAGCTGAAGCCCTGGAGGTAGATGGAAACCCCCCAGGGAGTAGAGTGAGAGGGAAGAGAGCCTTGGAGAGCCTCCAGAAGGCACAGCATTTAAGGGGAGGACAGAGGCAGGAGCACAAAGCAGGACCAGGAACATATGCACGTGCTCTCTGGTGCAGAACAATGGCAGATCCTAGCGGGTGGAGACCATGGAGGGGCTGAGGAAGACAGTCCAGGTCACTGGACCAGCATGCAAGGCAGAGAGGGAGGGAGGCCCGTCTGCCTGGGACCTCGGCTGGGTGGGGCCCTGGATGCCCGAGGCCTTGGGCCTTGCTCTCCTGGCTCCATCTTTCCTGCTGTGGCACCCAGTGGTGAAGGCCTTCCCGGCTCCTGTTTGCAAAGTTAGGCAATTTTCTCAGCAGCCCTGACGCTGACGAACAAAACCACGTTCCGGAAGGAGAAAGCTTCCACCCAATCCTAAGCTGCTGCTGGAGACTGAGGAAGAATAATATTTTTTTAATCTGAAAGAACTTCACATTTATGCTTGACTGAAGCACAGACCACATTTGTCCTGGGAGCCAGTGGGAAGCCGGGGTTTGGGTAATCTATGCAAAGGCCCCTCAGCTGCCCTGCATCCATCATCCCAAGTGACAGAATTTACATCATTAATCATTGGCGGTAATAGAAAAGTCATTGGAATAGAATGTTGTCACAGGATAAATGTTTCCCAATTGCATATAAATGTCTGGGCTTTACTGTACTGTTTGTGCTCGAGAAATACTGTGGCTTCAAGACGGTATTTATCTGACATCGGGAAATAATCAACACTAGCCAGTCCTGCCTGCAGCCTCTCCGGAGGGGGCCCAGGGGCATCGCACCCACCTCTTTGTCCACACACGGGTGGGGCAGAGGGTGGAGGCCAGGCTCCTGGGTGCCCCTTGGCGGACAGTGGGGTGAGGCAGACACGCTCAAGCTCAGGGACCCCACCGTGTTACCGCAGGTGGTCTCCCTGAGCTGTAAGGATCTGTCCCCTCCTCCTCCATGGCCTCAGACCGCTTGCTGCAGAGAAGACAAGGCCAAGACCCTGGGCCGGCCTCACCGCCAGCCGCGGTGGCCTCCCCCCAGGGGTGTGGCAGCTCCGGAGCACCGCAGGCTGCAGGAGGCCAGGTGAGACCCAGCAAGCCGGAAACCAAAGAGTGAAACATTTCAGGCCGTTTCACCATTTTAGAAATGAAGTCCACAGCATTTTGGGGCTGGCGTCTTTCTGTTCCGTGACCTGAAAACACTCTGTTTTTGGAAAGTGCAGATCTGCTGACACCTTTTTCTGGCGGTTTGTTGTGTTTCTGTCTGTGGCGAGCTGCCCTGCCTCGGACGGGCCGGATGCTCCTGGAGGCGGCGCTCGGCTCAGAAGCCAGGCGCTTTGTGCTGGGGTTTGGAGGAAGTGTTTGTGTGTGAGTCTCAAGCTCTCCACCCACTCGTTGGCCCTGGAGCCCAGTAGGGCCCAATGGGAGGCGTGGCCCCCGGAAGCAGGACAGGCAGGCTGGAGGCCAGAGGCCGCTGCCTTTGGTGGAATGGTTTGCAGGAGCCTGTTAAGGACCCATCACATGACCGACGAGCTGTGTTAAAGCAGAGCCAGGTGTCTGAGCTGATAAGCCAGGGCAGGGCTTTGTGGAGTATATCTGGTGGGAGAAGAGGTAGCTTCCTCTTTTCTGTAGGGAATTTTATAAATCACAGCCTATCAGATGTGGAAGTGATCTGAGGCCATCTAACCAGGTGGGTTCCCCAATGTGGGATGTCACAGGCTGGTCATATTTTAAAAACTTTTTAATTTGACCAAGTGAGGCCATTAAAAGCCAAACACCAGCTACTATATCCTCATTCGTAAAAGGAGGAATATTTCAACACCAACAATATAAGAGGGATGAAATTTTAAGACAAGACTATTTCTTCAAATGGAATAACTTTGTTTGAGGAGCAATTTGTCCCACTCTACCTGTTTTTGTTTTTTTTTCTCCGGTTTTTTGAAGGCTGACAAAAATCTGTTCCTGGTCCCCAGTTCCCTCATTTCAGATGAACAAAAGGAGGGGAGAGGCCTGGCCAGGGCCCCACAGCCAGTGAGGTCTGTGTATCGTTCCAGCTATTTCTGGTTTCATAACAAATCGTCACAGACTTAGCAAATTCATCTGTTGTTATCACCTCCCCTGGGTCTGCAGGCTAGCTGGCATGGCCAGGTGGCTCTCTCTTGGGGCCTAGTGCCATTCTTGTGTTTGGGAAGATACAAACTGCTAGCCCAGTGGGGGCTACTTGGGGCTCACCTGCCCCCTTCCCCCCGCCCTGGTCTCCACGGCAGTTTCTGGACAGACAGCCAGCCTGCACGTGGGCCCCAGAGGTGCATGTCCTGAGAGAACCAGGTGGACTATGGAAGCACCTGGTGTCCCTTCCATGTGCCATTATTCAAGGAGAGGGGACTTAGACTTGACTTTCTGATAGGAGGAATCCAAGGGGTTTGCAGACATATTTTAAAAGCACTGCACAGCTCCCAAGCTCCCTGGAAAGCCATGTTTTAATCTGGGGCTTAACTGAGATCTTGAGGGTCCCCTCCCCTCCGTACATGTTTCAGGAACAAGTCAGGTGGAGGATAAAGTCGGTGGCTCTCTGGTGATGGGTGGCGAGCTCTGCTTGTTGGTCCCTGCTTGCACTTCTCTGGAGTAATAAATTTCCTAGGTAAGGTAGGTTCCACCAACTAAGTATCAATTAAGCTCTTTTATGATCATAACCAAGATGATGAATTGAAGTCAATCTAGAGAAATAACCAGTAAAAGAATAGAGACTTTAAGAATCTGGTGTGAACAGACAGAATCCCAAGCACTTGCTCACTCTTTCTGGGAGGGCAGCCTTTAGCCCTGGTTGAGCACCTGCTATGTGCAAGGCACTGGGCTGGTACCTGGGGATCCAGTGGTGTGCAGAGGTGGGGCAGGTACAGATCTGTGCTCCTCGATGTCCATGGTCAGATTGGGAGTGTCCCCGTGTCGTCCCATCAGGACCAGAGTGCAGGACCAGGCTCTGCTTGGTGTGGGCTAGCAGCCTGGTAGGCTAGCTGGCTTTTGGTTCTCAGAGGTACTCTGGAGTTTCCTCTGTTTCAGGAGGTTTAATGTAAGGGTCCCAGGAAGGTGAGGAGGAATAGCGGTCCATCCCCACCAGCCACATGGCCCAGTCCCACCAACGACATGGCCCAGTCCCCAGCATGGTGCTGGCAGCCCTCGCTGGTCCCTTGTTGCAAGGCCTGGACTGTTCAAGATCCGATGTATGAAATGGGGCAGGGAAATAGGTTTCAACCAGCCTGGGAAGTGGCGGACTACACGGTTGCTTCCGGTGGTGATGAGCTGGCCAGCTGGGGTGTGTTCAGGGTCAGCTGGGGCAGGGCGAAGTTGGGAATACATGCCAGTTACTGGCTTCCTGGTGACCGGAAACCAGGTGCCTCCCCTTGGGTCTGGCCCAGCGTCCTGCCTCCATGCTGACCCAGGCTTCCCCGCTGCCAGCCTCCCAGCTGCTCTGTAAGGCCTCTTTGAGTGTCCCTCGCCTCTGCCCCACGGCCTGTGTCTGCCCCTTGTGCCTCCCTCCTTGTGTGGTAGACCCTCTGGAGACTTGGATGCTTTGAAATGTCTGAGGGAAATTTCTGGTTCCCTCAGGGTGACAAGCCCCATCCCTAGGGGGCCCTCCAGAGCGGGCCCCCTTCTCTGTGTTTGCTGCAGTTCCTTGGAAAAATCGAGCCGGGAGACTTGGCCTATCTGCCCTGTCTGTAGCCCCTCTGAGAACAGTTCTTCTAGGGCAGCAGGTCCGCTACCAGCCCCGCGTGAAGCATGGCCACATCTGAGGGTCGTCAGGAAGCTGGCCAGGTGCCCATCAGTGGCTCTGCCGGGGGTGCCCACTGGTGGATACTGATTGAGCACCTGTCATGTGCCAGGCACACCTCTCGGGCCTCGGGACAGAGCAGTGGACAGACACTCTTACCTTCCCCACGGGACTGCCCAGAAAGTTACGTTTGTACGTTCCTTCTCTGAGTCAGCCAGACCCGCTGGGTTCGGTGGATAATTGTTTCATACCACAGCTGCTGCCAAAAGGGGGTGGGGGTGGGGGGGAGAAAGAGTTCCCTAGGTGTAAAATTAATCAGAAACAAGGACTCCCTCCATGGCCATTAGACAGACTGGTCTGCAGTCTCCCGAATGAAGGAGAAGCCCACCTGTAATCAGGAACAGAGTGCTTTGAACACAAGCTAAGTCAGGCCTGGCCGCACAGACACGAATCCGTTCATCAGATCAATGTTTATTTATCATGTGCCAGGCACTGTTGCGGGGACTGGGTGTAAATAGTGGGCCCAGAGGGAGCTTCCCTTCTCGCTGGGGAGATAGGCAGTAGAAACACATGAGATGCTGGAGAAAAAGCCAGCTGCTGGGGAGGGGGGCAGGTCGGGGAGAGCCTGGCCAAGCTAGCTGACACCCGGGCAGTGAGCAGTGGGCGGTAGAGCCTGGACTCAGGGCTTGCCCCCTTCCAGAGCTGGGACATGGGGCTCCACGGGTTCCGTCTCCCTCCCCCTGCTGCCACCCTGGCCCTCTCAAGTGTGGGAAGGTAGCCGGGGGCTGTCCCTCCTTGGCCTGCCTTCTCGCTCCTTCAGCGCCTGGGTGTCGACTCTGTTTTTCTGATCTGGGTGCCTGTGAGGAGGGAATATATATTTAGACTCTTCTGTACTTTCCGTGGTAACAGTCGCTTTATTCCTGGTGAAGAATGAGGAAAATGGGTCAGCTGTATTTACTAAGAAGCGTGTTCCAGCTTCTTTTCCGAGGCTATTTATAAACTTTAAAAAATGTGAGCTAAGTTTTTACATCTTATTGGAAGCCGGAGTGCCTATGAATACCCTTTCTATTACTATACCGGGGAATCTAGCACTTTGGAATTGAAACGATTCGAGTAGGGCAGATCAGATAAAAATCTTGCAAATAGTGATTTTGATGAACTCTGGCAGCCTAAGTTTGCCTTGGTCTGATTTCTCTGGGCATTTTCTTCCTGTAACCCAGTCTAGCCTTGTTGGGTAGGGTGGGGGCACCACACTGCAGCTTCAGACATCAGCCCCAGGCCGTGCTGGGCCCTTGGTGACTGCAGGTTGAAGGGAAGGTGGGCTCCTGGAGCCTGGGGACTTGGGAAAGCTATTTTGGAACCTGCTCCTTGTGTTCCTCCGTGGAACCGAGCCACAGGGCTGCTTGGTCCTGCTGGCTCAGCCCACGGCTCACTTTCTCCCACATCCCTCAACTCTGATGCCTTGCCCGCTGTGTCATGGGGTCACACGGTCACTCCCATGTGCCTCTGTGCAGAGAGCATGTAGCTTCTTTCTAGGTGGCCCGAGCTTGCTGGTGAAAGAGGAGGGCTAAGGTTCTGGATTTTGGCTCCACTCTGGCCAGTTTAGTCCAGTGGCTTGCTGCGGCCTGTCCTGTTACTGTGTCTCGGCCTGGCTGTGTTGGGTCCATGTTCAGTCTTTCTGAGTGCCTCTCAGAGACCCCCCTCCATTCCCCGGGGTACAGGGAGGGGTGTGTCCTTGGGATCTGGTGATAGCTGAGGGTGAGGGTCCCTTTTGCAGAGAGACGCACTGTTGCTGCTCCAGGAGCAATGGCCCCATCTGGACTTTGGGGGAGGAGTCCTCACAGATGAAGCCTGGTTCCATCTTTGTCTTCTCCCAAGAGGCCTTTCTGTCTTGACCATCAGAGGCCTCAGACTTTCTGCGTCCTCTCAACAAGGCATTAAGCTGCCCTCCACCGATCCATCCTCCTGGGGACTGTGTGTGGGGTAAGAGGCAGGCTGTGGGTGCTGCTCCCCTCACCAGCTTAATAGCCATGGGGACCTTCCTTCCCCTCTGTGCCCCCACCTCTGACCCGTGTCATGTTGATAATAAAAGTCATAATAATATAATAGTGATGACACTCAGCACTGACCGATCACTCACTTAGGACAGCACCTGGCCTGGTCGGTGGCAGTGATTACTCATTATTGTCCATCTGCCTGTTCTGTGTTGGAAGGGGCCTTGGGCCAAGTTCCCCTCGGAGCAGAAGTTCCCAAACTTTCTTGGTTCTTGGCCTCCCAGTAAGTGCCTCAGTGTGTCCCTAGGCTGCGAGAAACACCTCACAGTTCTGTTCATTAAGTAGTTAGATCCAAATACCTTAATAAGTATCTGCGTCCTAACAACTTAATAGCAGCTTGAAAATATAATACTCATAATGTTGTATTTCGTTCTTAAATAACCAAATTACTACCTAATGGGATATGTGTGCCCATCGGTCAGTGGACACCTTTTCAAATCCTAGTATCATCTTGGGTGCCACCACCTTCGTAACATACTGATTTTTGCAAGGCATTTGCTTATCTCAGCAAGCACTGAAAACCCAGCTCTGCAATGACATCACTTGCTCAAAAGGGACGTTGGGTGATCTGCTGGTGAAACTGTAAACCACCCCAAGCTAGTAGTTCCTACAGTGTCTGACGGATCCTTAGTATTGCTCAGTAACTGAACGTTTTCTGCTGGTCTCCTAGAAGTTTACTGAGGTTCCCCAGGGTGCCTCGGTGCACAGTTTGGGAACCACGTTCCTAGAGCCTGTGACTTTCTCCTCATTTCCGGGAAGCAGATCATTAGGCCTCAGGCTCTCAGAGTCCTACGTACCTGTCTGAGGGTGGTGCGGGAGAGAGGACGAGGATCTCATGTCCCACCTTCTTCCTCTGTCTCCTTCCCTCCCTCGTCTCTCAGGACAGGCAGGCGTGGGTCACACTCTTGCTCCCTATGCCTCCTGTTCTCCTGCCAGGACCATCAGCTGTGGAGCAGGGGTGGGGATGGAAGGGCATCTTCTCCACACTCGTGGAAGAACTTGATGATCCGAATCCTCCAGGATATGAATTAAGAAAACCCTCCCTCTCAACAAAACGCTTTCTGATCTGTGGCCATGCTGCTGACACCCACGAAAATCACATTTGCCATTCAGAGCTGAGAATACCCTTTGTCGTTTTGGTGGGTACGTGGTCTCAGCCTAAAGTACTGAAATCCATTGCTTCAGTGGGCAGGGAGCTCCCCAAACCCCTGGACTTACAAGATAGGGAGTCTTTTTTAGACTCTGCAAGGCTGAGAGCAGGAACCAGAGGTTCTGAACCTTCCTGTTCAGCAGGATGTCTTAGATACAGACCAATTATAAGCCCAGGTGGGCAGGGCCATGTCTTACTAAACAGGTGCTTCACCCCAAGGCCTTTGCTTCTTCTGTTCTGGCTCTCACACAGACCCCCTTTTTAGGGGGTCCCATCTGAACCCTCCCCAAGGAAGAGTTCATTGCCTCTGTCTGCCGTGGGAAGATACCTCTGGCTGCCTTGTTCCCAGACAGGCCCTTACCTGTGGTTCTCGCTGTGCGCCTCTGCACTGTCTGCCTCACTGGCCCTCTGTCCATTTAAGGTCTCACCTCAGGGCCTTTGCACTTGCCACCCCCCCTACCTGGGACGCTCTGTCTTCAGCCACTTCCATGGCTGGCCCCAGCTCATTTTCCAGGTCTCATTTCACATGTCACTTCTCAAAGAGGTTGTCCGTGAGGACCCTGTCTCAAGAAAACCCCAGCCCCATGGTTTACTCTTCACAGCCTTTTGAACACGAGCTTCATCCAAGTTGAGACCACGTCTACACCTACGTCTGTGCTGTTCACTGTTTTTTTCTCTGCACCTGGCCCCAGACCTGGCCCATCTTGGGCACCCGGCAGACACATCCTACTGAGTGAATGTTTTCACAGGGCAATGCAGTTTTTTTTTTTTTTTTTAATGGGAGGGACTTACAGGGTCACCAACTTTTAATTTTGCCAAGGAAGACAGAAAAAGTCTAGCAACCATGTATCATTAACATTTCATAAAAGAAAAGTTGGAAGGACACAGTCTCAGAATAAAGGACAGTTCTTTAACTGGAATCAGTTTAGCTTTATTGAAAAAGTGCTGCATTGTCCCTTTTCTCATCTCATGGAGGATGGATGAAAACCCTCACAAAAGGGGCAAAGGGGCACCTGGGTGGCTCAGTCGGTTAAGCGTCTGACTCTTGGTTTCAGCTCAGGTCGTAATCTCAGAGTCATGAGATCGAGCCCGAATTGGGCTCCCTGCTCCGTGGGGAGTTGGCTTGGGAGTCTCTCCCTCTGCCCCTCTCCTGACTCGCACGCATACTCTCTCTCTCAAATAAATAAATAAATTAAAAAAAAAAAAAGAAAACCCTCACAAAAGACGTAAGTCCATCTGTGAGCACTTGGGAGACACCACTTTCACCCTCCGTGGAACTTAGTGACCACCCCACCGCCATCCTTGTTTAGCTCTCGTGGCATGTGTGTCCTTCGCTAAGTTGTAAACTCCTGTTGGGGGAAACGCCTTTTAGACTTAAGTTGCCTTTGCACTTGCTTCAGATGCCCTCGTTGATCCCTGGAGCCTTCCAAATTTTGCCCAGGTGCTCTCTCTGGAAGCTCTGCAGGACGGGCCTCGCCTCCCCTTGCTCCGGGTAACCTGTGACCTTGTCATCACCTGTCTGCACACCTGTCTCCCGAGTGGGGGGTGAGCTCCCCAGGACAAGATGCAGGTCTCCCTCCCTTTTGCGCGTGGGGCCTGGTGGGCCGCGTTCCTCACTGTGCACTTGCTCTGCTTTCATCTGCGGAACTGGCAGTGACCATGTACAAGTGTGGAGCAGGACCAAGCTCGGGTCACAACTCAGGGGCCCGCGACACAGAGCTCTCTCTCTCTTTCGATAACTGAATTTAATTTCTGTTTCAGTCCTTCATTCCACCAGGCCACAGGAACATAATCTCATTTAGTTCTGGGGTTTCTAAGTCAATTTAAAGCTTCCCTTAATCCATTACTGGGCCTGTTGGTGCGTGAGGAGGGTGTGGAGGTGAGGGGTCTGGTTCTCAGTGACTGCCACTTCCTCAGGCCCCTGCCACTGGCTGGCGCCCCACACAAGTCACTGCTGTGCCCTCTGACCCCATGCAAGGCCTCTTTAGGGCCAGGTCCTTTTCAGCTGCTTTTGTACCCCTCTTGGATGGGTGAGGAGCCCTTTGGCTGCCCCCGTGCCCCCAGCAGTCATCTCTGTTCTTCGGGGTGCAGGGTGAGTGCTCTCAGCTCCACTTGAGCAATGAGGCTCCTGCTGGGAGTGCAGGCCTCTGTGGGGTTCTCATGTCACCCATCACCAGGGCTGGGGGTGGGTTGGGATCCGGGGCCCTCATGTCCGGCCCCCCATTCTCCCTCCAGCTTGGCTATGGGCAGGAAGAGGCCCCCGCTGGTGGGGTGTCCCCTGCACCTCCTCTGCATACGTCCAGGTTGTGGCTTCTGAAACTCCAAAGTCATGGCTTCGTTTCTTGGGTTCTCTGGCCCATATAGCAGCCCTTCCCCCAGGTGTAGACACCCTCGGTCAGGTCAGAGTTACAGGCTACAAGAAAGGGGGTGAAGAGAAACCTGTAGTCACACCTCTAACATGTTAACCTGCTGTGGGTAAAGGTTCTGATCTGGGCTCTTGTCGGGTGGCTTCTAGGGCGTCTGAGGAAGGGGAGAGGGTGTGGGCTCAGCATTCATGGGGAACTTGCCTTTGAAGTGTGCCCAGTAAATACGGTGTTCTAGCTTATTTGTTCATTGGTGGATTTGTATTTACTTAAAACTTTCTGTTTTTAAAGTGATACAGGAGCAATGAGGAAAAGTAAGGGAATACAGACAAGCAGATAAAGGCAGTCATTTATCTCAGCCCTTGGAGACCTCTTTATATCTTGGTGTATGTCTCTACAGATAGTTTAGTGATAAAAGTAGAGATAATTATAGCGCGAAATGTGGTTCACACTGCGTGCTTACAATGCGCCAGGCATCCTTCTAAGAATCGAAGATGATGTTATTTTGTTAAATCATAACTCTGTGAGGTGGAGGATACTATCATCCTTCTGTTATAGGTGAAGAAACTGAGGCACAAAGCATTTATGTAATTTGCTGAAGTGCAGTCAGCTGGGAGCCTGGCCATGTACTCGCCCTGCACACCGGCAGGTGGGGGTGCATATTTATGGCCAAGATAGAGAACAGTCAGTGTTCTTGTCCTAATTTCTTTCAGGAGAGTAACCATATCTTTCTCTGTGTCCTCAGGGCTCCAAACACCCATTTACTGACTGAATGAAGGAGACGGGATGTTTTGAATTCTAATGCAAGCTTTTTCACCACTAGTCACCGGGCAAATCACTGTTCCTTCTGTTGATGTGTTTTCTTTTCTCTCCCAGGCTCATGCCACCTGCTCATCCCTGAGCCTCCTCACCCAGCCTGAGGGGCACCGCTCACACTGGGTCTCTGTCTAAAAGCAGTGTCACTGAGGTGTAATTGACATACACTAGACCGTACATATTTAAAACGTACAGCCTGGTGGCTTTTGGCATCGCCATCGCTAACTCAAGAGAGTGAACGGGTCCAGGCCCCACTCCAGAAGTGCCCTTGAGCTGCTCTGTAATCGCTCGCTCTGGGCTGGCCCTGCCTCCCGGCCCCTGGGCAACCACTGTTCTGCTTTCTGTCACTATAGTTAGTTTGCATTTTCTGGAGTTTTATATAATTGGAATCGTACAGTCTGTACTCTTTTTTTTTTTGGTCTGCTTTCTTTCACTCTGCACGATTATTCTGTGACTCATCCATGTTGCGTGTATCAGTTCACTTCTTTTTATTGCTGAGTAGTGTTCCACTGTGTGGATATGAGACAGTTTGTCCGTTCACTTGTTGATGGACATTTGGGTGGTCTCCAGTTTTTGATTATTACAAACAAAGCTGCTAGGAACATTTGTGTGCAAGTCTCTGTAAGGACATAGGCTTTCTTTTCTCTTGAGTAAATACCTCGGAGTGGAATGCGCAGATCATATGAAAATGGCTAACCTGATTTTCAGAGTGGTGGCACCGTTGTACTTTCCCGCCCTCCCCACCCTCCCCAGCGCTTTGTGTGGTTGTTCGTTTTAATTTTAACCATTCTACTAGGTATGTGGTCACGTCTGGTTGTGGTTTTAATTGGCATTTTGCTAATAACTAATGGCATTCATGTACTTATTGGCCACACCTTGTATCTTCCTGGTGAAATGTCTGTTCAAATCTTTTTGTCCACTTAAAAAAAAATTGGGTTATTTGTGTTCTTATTATTGAGTTTTGAGAGTTCTTTATGTATGTTTCAGATAGTCCTTTAGCAGAGAAATGTTTTACAAAGATTTTCTTCCAGTCTGGGGCTTCTCTGTTCATTCTCTTAGCAGTATCTTTTGAGGAACTGAAGTTAATTTTGATGAAGTGCAGTTTATTGATATTTTTGTTTTTAAAGATGGGGCTTTTGGTGTCATGTCTCTGCCTAACCCAGGGTCATAAATATTTTCTCTTATTTTTCTTCTCCAAACGTTACAGGTTTTAAACTTAAGTATACGGCTCATTTTAAGTTAATTTTTGTGTATGGAGTGAGGTATGGGGTGAGGTCCACTTTAATTTTTGTAGCATGGAGATGGCTAGTTATTCCAGCACTATTTATTGAAAAGCCTTCCCCTTTCTTCACTGAATTGCCTTTTGCTGCTTTGTAGAAGTCATTTGTCTGTATATGTGAGGGTCTATTTCTGGACTCTGTTCTATTTTGCTGATCTGGTTATCTATCTCTGTGCCAGGGCTGCACTATCTTGACCACTGTAGCTTTATAACAAGTCTTAAACCCTTTGAATCAAGGTAGAATTAGCTCTCCAACTTCATTCTTCTCTTTCAGATCGCTTTGGATACTCTAGGTCCTTTGCATTCCCATATGGATTTTAGAATTGGCTTGCCAGTTTCTGAAACAAAGCCTGCTGGGATTGTGATTAGGATCGAGCCTCAGATTGTATTCTCTGTGGGTCCTCAGTTCTGGAGTTGTCTTCTGGCAGTGCCCCACCCCGGGCAGCTGTGAGGTCAAGTGAGTGGCTGGGTGGGAAGGCTCCCGTAGTCAGTAAGAGAGGATATTCGTATTTATAATCGGAGACACTTTGCATTGACCTTAGGGGGTCAGGATTTGATTTTTTTTGGCTGAGCCCGGGTCCCTACTGCTGAGGAATGGAGAGCTGACAAATTCAAACATGCTTGTGGAAGTTTCCATTGCTCATGGTCCTGGGTCAAGGCTTGGCAAGGAAACTGCCATTCCTTTGGGAAAGTGCAAGTGGGTCTCTTCTTTAATCTGATCTTGTCATCTGCCTTAAGCGTTAGCACTTGAGGTTCTACAGGTGTGAATGCACGCTGACCCTGTGTGGAGCCTCAGGTGACCCTGCTAGTGGGCACTGGCAGGACTTTCCTTCCCAGAACGTTCCTTTGAGAAGGAAAGAGAAGAAGACTTGCTAACTGTGGCCCTGCCCGGGCTGGTCATGTGTCTCTGTGTGCTCCTGACTGTGGAGCACCGTGGAGTCCCTCACTTCCTTCTAGGGCTGGTTTGTGGCCAGCAGGAGCCGTCTGAAGCCCCAGCGCAGGTGCCCTGTCTTCCCCCAGACCTGCCTTTCAGTGAAGGTATTTTGCAGGGGATGTGTTGTTGGAGAGGAAGGAAGGGCTCTGAAGGAGCCCTGATGTACCATTTCAGTGGGCTTTTCTGAGGACTGCTCACTGGAGGCTGCCCCTGGGGAGAAGGAGCTGTTAAACTGTCACAATAAAAAGTCAACCAAACTCCTTAGGCCAATCGAAAACACTTAACTCAGATGACAGGCAGCGAAGGCAACAGATTTCCCTGTAGTGGGTTACAGGGGTAGGGGGAGAGGGGGAAGGCTGTTGGGGAATTTAAAGGATGGAGGAAAAGTTTTAAAATATGGGAATATACCTAGTCAGTAAGACATTAAATTTGGGATTCATAAAAAGCAATAGTGGTGAAAATCTCCCCAAATAAGTTTTTATTCTCAAATTTGATGACAAATCTCCTGGAGCACTGGTTATCCCGTAGGTGTGGTACTCTGAAATACAGCCCGAGGCATGTATATTTTCAAATAATAAAGTATTATGAAACCAATCAGCTGTGAGCTCCCCACTTGGCAGTTTGGAAGTAAAGCCCTTTCTCCTTTACGAGGCCAAGTGACTCTTAATTCCTCCCGGGAGATTTCACGTTCAGATGTGTTCACTGCCAGCCGACAAAAGAGGCGAGTCCAGATTTATTACCCTGGCACCTGCAGCAAAAAAATGACGGATGGTGAAAATATATTTAATTATCATTCCATGCCACATCTCTGCCTGCTCCAGTCACAGGGCTGCAGCTGCTGGCACACACTTTATTTCAAAGTCAGTGTGCTTATCTGGAGCGCAGGCTGCTCTCTCTGAGTAAATTGACTTGTGGGAGGAAGGGAATGGCGATCTCCTGTCGGCCCAGCTGAACAAATGCAGATTTGTATTCCGTGCGCCTACTTTAATTGTCTAATCCGCCCCACATCATATTAGCTTTGGGATTTGGCTTTTGTAAAGAAAACATTTGCAAGAAGTAAACTTTTCCGTGGCCTTTCCGAGCCGAAATGAATAATTTTCCTTCCTGGATTGTAAAGTGCCACCTGACGGCGGATGCTCACGTTTCTGCTGTAGGCATGGAAATCACCGTCGGGTGCATCTCAGAAAGGAGGAGCCCTAGAGAGCTGGAGAGCCCCTCGCTGGGCCTTCTCTGTTGCCAGATAGGGACCCCACAGGCCCGAGGGGGTACCTCAGGGCCTCAGAGGGCGGGAGGCCGGGGATGGAAGCCCCTGTGTTCTCGTGGCCTGTGGCTATGAGAGGTCTAGCCGCTTGGGGTGATGAACCCGAGCCTAGAGCGTGACCCCACAGAACTTGTCTTGCACTGAAAGCTTCTGGAAAGCAAAACCCTGGACAGAGCCTCAGCACTCTGACTAGGTGGAGAGCATCGGCTCTCATGGAGTGAAGGCCGTGGGGAGTCTGCCTTGGCTGTTGGGAGTCTGTGCCATTAGATGATGCAGTTTTCAACAAAAGTAGCTCAGATAATAGGCAGTATCTAATGTGGCAATTTTCCTGCTGTATCTCTTATCAGTAGAAGACACGCGATGTTTTGTATACAGTGGGATTTAGTACAAAGTGATGGAATTTCCACTGAAAGTAAAACACAGTAACTGGCTTAGTGGTTGGGATGCAGGGAGAGATGCTGCTGAGTGTTTCTGAAGGTGCCTGGTGTTGCCGGTGGCCGGAGGTGGACGCCTGTGGATGGGGCAGGAGGGGATGAGGTTTCTGTGAATGTGAGCTGGCTCAGGGAGGGGCTCATTTCCTCTGACCTTCTCTTTGATGAATGAGGATGCAAGATTGCATCTGCTGAGCCTGCAGGACCTGAGGCTTGCAGGAGGAAGGAGAGCTCTTTGGGGCGGTGAGCAGTGCTCTTGTGCAAGACTTTGCCTGTAGGCCAGAGAGAGGAGTCCGTTCCTCACCAGCACCACCACGACCACCATGATGGCATCGCCGCATTCGTCCTCACGCCACCACGTATCACGCACCAGGCCCCTGACTAAGTCTTACATTCGTCCTCTCCAATCCCATGGGGCAGATACTATTCTGCCCAGTTTACAGATGAGGACACTGAGGTTCAGGTAAGTGATGGAGCTGGGCCCTGAAGCTGGGCCCTGGAGCTCAAGCATACCTTTTCAGTCAGGAAATGTAAATACATACACAGCAAACAGAATATGTGTAATGTATATATTTGATTTTGTAGGGTAAAGGAAGGAACGAGAAAGCACGCTCTGCTCTTGTCAAGAAAACAGTTTGAGGATGTCAGCAGTCTCGAGTTTGAAGACTAACACTTAGGGATTCCCTTTCCCCAGTAGCTGATACTCTCTCAGCCCTAGGGACCAGGGTCCCTGAGAGGAGCCAGAGCTGCGTGGGGACCCCGAGGAGGTGCTGTGGGGTCCCAGGGCAGAGTCACGGCTGGGGCTGGGGTGCCTCAGGGGAGCTGCAGTCTCTGCTCTGTCCTGGCAACACTGGGGCCTTGGCCGCTGTGGGGGCATGGGGACGGGGCCCTTGGAGGCCTCTCTGGCTGGCCTTGGGCACGGACACTCAACCATGCTGTCCCCGCAGGTCTCCTAAGCGGTCACCCGCTGCCCCTCGCAAGCAGCGTAGTCCCGACCTTTGTATTTCTGGTCCTTCATGCCCTCCTCTGGCACCCAGTGGCCCACCAGGGCTGTAGGTTTGGTGCTTGACTACGGTGCAGGCTGACTGGGTTTGTGTCTTCATATCCGTGGCTGAGCTGTGTGGACGCACTCCACGACCACGGGGCCTGCCTGCTGAGTCTCTGAGCAAACAGCTTTCAGCAAACAGTTGTGTGTCTCCTGCGTGCTGGGAGCTGTGGTGGCCGCCCACCACGTTCACAAGTGTCATTACCAGACCCCGGGGCCGTCAGAACTTGAGGTTCCCACCAGAGGAGCAGCATCTCCCATGTGGGTCATGCCAAAGGTCGAGGAGACGAGACACGTCGTGACTAGCTTATTGGGGTAACCATGGGCAAAGAAATTAATACCGATTTTATTTCCAAGTGAGGCTGATGACTCTCCTTTCCACATTAATTTTTATTAAGCATTTTATGTATTATTCCAAAACCACAGAGTATGCAGAGACAGTTTAGAACACATTATGGGTTGTGCGTTTTGTAATGATCATATGGCCTTAGTCCAGAATGTAGAAGAGAAAATAAACACGGTTGTTTTCCAGTGGAAGGGAATCACCATGGTGATGTGTGGATGGGTGTCGGAGCCAACAGCACCACCCACAGGCTGGGCTCAGGACCCAGCGCTGCCCCACGCACGGAGTGTGCAGTCAGCTCCCTCCTGGGGCAGCGCCTGGCCCCTCTCGGCCCCGGTCCCTGCCACAAGTCCTCCCCTCCTGGCCCTCTGCTGTCCAGGACTCTCTGATTCTCTGTCGCTGGACACACCATACAGGGCCTTCTTGCTGCACAGGCCTCCCCTCGGGGAAGCCTTTCTTACCTGCCCAGACCGAGGTAGCCCCGGTCACTCTATCACATCACAAGGTTTTCTTTTCAGACTTTGGCCCTCACTTAGTCTCTGAGGGTTTTTCTTAGTACTTGTCTCCTCATTCCAACATAAGCTTCAGGAGATCAGGGAGTTTCTCTGCTCATCCCAGCGTCTCTGGCAACTGGAATAGCACATAGCTTGCAGCAGCCATGCGACAAATATTTACTGGGTGGGTGGATGGATGGATGGATGGATGGATGAGTGGGTGGATGGATGGATGGATGGATGGTTGGACAAACGTCTCCTCCCCTAAACTGCGAGCTCCTCAAGGGCAGGGAACAGCCCCACCTCGGCCACATGGCCGGTGCCAGGCACCCTGGTGCCTCCACTCGCATCTGCGTGGGACCTTCGACAGTCTGACCAGAGGGGATGGAGGCCTGCCTGTGGCTGGTGCTGGGCTAGGGGCTGTGGATCGCTCAGTATAAACAAGGGATAGACTTTCTGGGGAGCCAAGGGTCCAAAATGGTAACAATCTAAGGTCTCCAGAGGCAGTGGAAATCGGGGCTTTCATGGTGTGCTGAGGATCCTGGAGGGAGGACAGAGAAGGGCACATTAGGTGTCCACTCTGCAAGTGTCACTGTCGCCTCTGTCTCCTTGTCAGTCCTGTCATCACCCCTGCCTGCCCCTGGTGCCTGTGGGGCATCCTGACAGGTGGGCGTGGTCTGTCTTATTCTCCTGCAGCGGGGCCCACAGGGCCAGTAAGTGCAGGCCAGGGAAAATTCCAGAACCCTCTCCTGCCTCCATCTGCCGCTGCCTCTCTGGATACCTCCTCCCAGGGGGTGTTTCACAGGTATATGGGGGCTCCCCGCAGCCCCTCCCCTGCCAGCTTCAGTTGTTCACGGGCACCGGGCACCTCTGTGTGTGAAGCCACAGGACGCCTTTGGGAGCCTATGGTGTCCCCACGAAAAGAGGCCCAGCATCCCCCAGGCCCTCCTGGAGTGCACTTGTGCCCAGCTCTCTAGCGGCTCTTCCCTGACCCCACTCCCTCAGGGGTCCCATGCTGGTGTCCGTTCCATAGTGGAGACGCCATGACCCCGAGCGTCCAGGGACTTGGTGCCTTCATGTGGCTCCCCCAGAAGCTGACCCTGAGGCACAGATTTGGTGCCTTTTGGAAGGTGAGCAGGTGGCAGTGAGCGGTTGGCACCATGGGCTCAGAGATGCGGGAGCACAGCGCAGAGTGGTTCCAGTAGGGGGATGACAAAGCAGGGTATTGATCCACTAGCTCCCGTGTCTCACAAGCTGAGAGTCACTCTAGGGTGTTAGTGGCCCGGCACTTCTGGGCCGTCCTGTAGGCCGACTGAGCCCCGTCTGAAAGCCGTGGTCAGATGCTCAGAGAAGTCTGTGGGTGACCTCCGGATGGGCAGAGGCGGTATGGGTGGGTCACATGCCTCGGGTAACCGTGCCCAGCCAGGCTGTGCCTGGGGTAGACCAGAAGCCAGGTGTGGCCACTCCAGGTGTGACCAGGGCTCTTTCCCAAGACTCCAGAAGGAGAGGTGGGAGGCTTGTGTCATGATAAATTCATGCCACCAAAGGGCCTGAAAAGGCGGGAGCCATGTGAATGACAGAGGGCAGAAGCCAGCCTCACTGGCCACGGGGTGTAGGGGGGGCGTGCTGCCCTCCTGAGGGGCCTCATCCACATGGTTCAGCATGTGACTCCTCGGCTGTAGAAAAACCTGCCTCCATGCCCTGATTCTCTCTTCACCTGCTTTTTTTTGGTTGTTGTTGTTTTTTTAAAAGAAACTCATTTTACAAATGGTCTTCTGCATATTACAGTGCTGTTCACAGTGCTTACACCCTGTTTCATAATTGGCCCATACAGTACACCCTGTTCAGAATTTTTAATCAATTCTGGCAAGTTGCCCCAGCAATTTAAATAAAAAGTATATAAATGAATTTAGTATTTTAATATTACAGTGACATTAGCCTTATATATGTACTTAGCAATTTCATACAGTATTACAGTTTTATAAAATATCCCTCTTCATTTGGCTGGTGGATAAACCTCAGAGTTAAAACCCTGGGCTTTTCATGGAACCAGCAGAGAAGGGAGTGAGCTCAGAAGGCAGAGTGCAACCTGCAGACCACACCAACCCCTGAGGCCCAACGGCTGCCCTTCTCCGCCAGTGATGCCAGTGTGCCCGCCTGGTGTGGGGCTGCACTGGGCGGCGTCTGTGTGTGCTGGGACGTGGCCTTCAGCTGGGTGGTCTTGGGCACACCCTGACCCAGAGTCCTGCCAATGGGCCAGACCCCTCCCGAGACGCTGCCTGGACACACCTGGGCAGCCTGCTTCTCACTGGCAGGGCCTGAGATGGTGCCTCGTGGCAGACTGAGAATGTTAATGCAGGGGGGCCCAGGCCTCCCACCTTCTGGTAATTTCTGTGGAGGCCCTCAATGTGCTGGGCAATGTGTGTTACTCCTTGTCAAGGTCACAGTGACCTGCTCATGGCTGATGCAGTGGTTCGTCCTCATGTTGCTTGAGCCGCCAGAGCATTGGACACAGCTGATTTCTCCCTCCTCCCTGGAATAGTCTGCCTGGCCAGCAGGTTTCCTCTCACCTGGGTGACGGCTGCTTCTCAGTCTCCTCTGGAGGCCTCAGGGCTCAGCTCTTGTCTCCTTCTTTCCCTCTGACCCCCTCTGGGCCGCCATACTCTGAAACGTTGCTGCTTGGGGAACAGACATCAAACACTGGGGACACCTACCTCCGGAGGGCAGGGAAACGGGACCTGTCCTGTGCCAGAAATAGGTATGGACGCTGCCAATGGCCCCCAGCCCCATTTCCTACTTTTGCCTTTCTTCAGACTCATCTCAACTCGGCAGCCAGAGTGAGTCAGTCTTTCTTTCTTTCTTTCTTTTTTTAATTTTTAAAAATTGTGGTAAAATACGTGTAATGTGAAAATTACCATTTTAAGTGTACGGTTTGCTGGCATTGTGCTCACATCGCTATGCAACCGTCCCCACCACTGATCTTCAGAACATTTTTGACTTGCAGAACTGAAGCTCTGTGCCCGTTACGCACTAAGTCCCTTTCCCCTCCCCCAGTCCCTGGCCCTACGACACTACTTTCTGTCCCTGAATTTGACTGCTCTCGATTCGTCCTATGAGTAGAATCGTACAGCGTTTGTCTTTTTGTGACTAGCTTGTATCACTGAGCATAATAATATCCTCCATCTTCAGCCATGTTGTAGCAGGGGTCAGCATTTCCTTCCTTTTTAAGCCTAGATAACATTCCGTCGTATGGATCTACCACACTTTGCTTATCCATCAACAGACACTCGGGTTGCTTCTGCCGTTTGGCCATTGTGAGTAATGCTCTGTGAACATGGGTGTACAGAGACAGAGTGATTCTTCTAACACAGTTCAGACCACGACAGTCCACTGCTCAACTGTGGCCTTCCAGTTCTTGCTGAGAAGCCCACGCCCATACGATGGCACACGAGGACCTGTCCAGCCTGTCTCTTGTATCCCATCCTCAATTCCTCGCTGCCCCGCAGCCACACCGAGCTCTCCTTTCTTCCTCAGACACATGGGCTCACTCCTGCCCTGTGGCCCAGGCCCAGGCTGTTTCCTCTGTGCCCTCTGCCTGGGACACTCTTCCCTGAGAGCTTCTTGGCTTCCTCTGTCATCTCCCTCAAATCTTTGTTCCAGTGATACACCCGCCCTGATCACCCTACTCATGTTGTGTCATACTCCCCCCCGCTCTCCTTCAGATCCTCCTGGCCTGCATAAAATAGCATTTATCACCCTCTACCATGCTATGTAATTCACCTTTTTAGTTTATTATCTGTCTCCTACTCTCAGGGGGCAGAGATCTTTTCTGTTTAGTTCACTGAGGTTTCCTGAGCACCTAGAACAGTGCTTGGTACATCGTAGGTACTCAATAAATACTTGTTGAGGGGCACCTGGGTGGCTCAGTCGTTAAGCGTCTGCCTTTGGCTCAGGTCACGATCCCAGGGTCCTGGGATCGAGCCCCGTATCGGGCTCCCCGCTCAGCGGGAAGCCTGCTTCTCCCTCTCCCACTCCCCCTGCTTGTGTTCCCTCTCTTGCTGTGTCTCTCTCTGTCAAATAAATAAAATCTTAAAAAAAAAAAAAAAATACAGGCGCCTGGGTGGCTCAGTTGGTTAAGCGACTGCCTTCGGCTCAGGTCATGATCCTGGAGTCCCGGGATCGAGTCCCGCATCGGGCTCCCTGCTCAGTGGGGGGTCTGCTTCTCCCTCTGACCCTCCCCCCTCTCATGCTCTCTCTCTATCTCATTCTCTCTCTCAAATAAATAAATAAAATCTTAAAAAAAAATACTTGTTGAATGAATACATGGTTCTTCTTCTTCCTCTTCTTTTTTTTTTTTGGTAACAGCTTTATTGTGATATAATTCATATAGCACAGGACTCACCCATTAAAGTGCATAGTTCAGTAGGTTTAGCATATTCACAGACTTGTGCAGCCCTCAGCATGAGTGTTGGAAATTTTCATTACCCTCCAAAGAAACCCTTTAGCTGTCACTCCCCAGCCCCCCTGGCCCTGTGTTCTATCTGTATAGATTATGCTATTCCGGACATTTCATATAAATGGAGTCATATACCATATGGGCTTCTGTGACTGGCGTCCTTCCCTTGGCATAATGTTTTCAAGGTTCATCCATGTTGTGGCATGTATTAGTGCTTCATTCCTTCCTGTTGCTGGATAGTATTCCATTGCATGGATATATCTTATTTTGTTTATTCATCATTTGATGGATGTTTGGGTTGTTTCCTCTTTCTGACTATTATGAATAATGCTGCTGTGACCATTCATGCACAGTCTTTTTTTTGTGTGGACATATGTTTTCATTTCTCTTGGGTATATAGCTAGGAGTGGAATTGCTGGGTCATGTGGCACCTCTGTGTTTAACCTTTTGTGGACCTGCCAGATTGTTTTCCAAAGAGGCTGCACTATTTTACATTCCTGTCAGCTGTATATGAGAATTCCAGTTTCTTCACAGCCTCACCAACGTTATCTTTCTTTTTGATTATAGCCTTCCTATTGGGTGTGAAGTGGTATCTCACTGTGGTTTTGATTTGCATTTCCCTGATGACCAGTGATTCTGAGCATTTTCCATTTGGATGTTTGTATATCTTACATTTGGTTAGCTTTTTTTTTTGAGACCTTTCTATTCAGTTCCTTTGCCCATTTTTAAATTTTAACTTATTTTTTCTTTATTACATTCAGGTCTTTGATCCATTTTGAGTTATTTTTGTATATGGTGTGAGGTAGGAGTCCAACTTCATTCTTTGGTGGATATCTAGTTGTCCTAGCATTATTTGTTGAAAAGACTATTCTTTCCCCATTGAACAATCTTGGCACCCTTGCTGAAAGTCAATTGACCATAAATGGGAGGGTTTGTTTCTGTACTCTTTGTTCTATCCCATTGATCTGTATAACCGTCTTTATGCCTGTACCTCACTGTCTTGCTTACTATAGCTTTGTAGTAAATTTCCAAATTGGAAAGTATGAGACTTCCAACTTGGTTCTTTTTTAAGATTGTCTTGGCTATTCTGGATCCTTTGTATTTCCATATGAATTTTAGAATCAGCTTGTCAATTCCTGCAAAGAAGCCAGTTGGAATTTTGATACAGATTGTGTTGAATTTGTAGATTAGTTCGGGGGAATACTGTCATCTTAACACTGTTAAGTCTACTGATCCATGAGCATGGATGTCTTTCTATTTATTTAGATCTTCTTTAGTTTCTTTCAACACTGTTCTAAGGTTTCAGATTATAAGTTTTGCACTACTTTTGTTGAATTTATTCCTAAGTATTTTATCTTTTCTGATGCTATTACAAATGGAATTTTTTTTTTAAATTTCATTTTTGGACTTGTTCATTGCAAGTGTATCGAAACGGATTAATTTCTGTATACTGATCTTGTATCCTGCAACCTTGCTGAACTTGTTTATTAGTTCTCATAGTTTTTTTTTTTTTTTTTCCTGTGTGTGGATTCCTTAGGATTTTCTATATATAACATCATCTCATCTACAAATATAGTTTTACTTCTTACTTTCCAATCTGGATGCCTTTTATTTTATTTTCTTACTAATTTCTCTGGCTAGAACCTCAAGTACAAGGTTGAATGGAAGGAATAAATGAATTTTACTTTATTTTAAAAAATATTTTATATATATATTTGAGAGAAAGAGAGAGCATGCAAGTGGGGGAGGAGCAGAGGGAAAGGGACAAGTAGACTCTGTGTTGAGCTCAGAGCAATCCTACGACCCTGAGATCATGAACTGAGCCAAAATCAAGAGTCAGACTCTCAACCGACTGAGCCATCCAGGCACCCAGGATTAAATGAATTTTAATTAATGTTCACATCATTCCAGTATAGTAGTTATAATGTTTATTCCCATTTGACAGATAGGCAAACTGAAGCTTTAGAAAGATGAAGTAAATTGAGGTTACACAGCTGGCAAGTGATAGAGCTGTGGGGCCAGCCCAGAACTGCTACCTATAGTTTATTTGTTAGAGTCCTTTCTCCTCTAGTTGTACCATCTCTATATATGGTGGGCACTTGGAGACAGACCAAGGCCAACCTGGCTGATGACATTCACAGGGTTTAACAACAAGCTCTGAAAGTCTGAGGGGCAGGACTAAGCTCCTCTCTGTGTGCTGGATACCCCCATATAGGTACCTGTATAGGCAAGTCAGCAACATGGAAGCTGTAACATTTGTACATTCTACTGAAGTCTTCCTCTTCCAGTATCTCACCTCATCCTCTAGCAGCTCTGGTATGAGAGGGATGAGTCTTAGTGTTCCCATTTTATTGATGAGGAGCTGGTACTCAGAAAGCTCAAGTGACTTACCTGGTCTCTGGGAAATGTTGCCATGGTAGGGATGGGGTGGGATGTCACGTCAATTGAACATCTTCTAGAGGCCAGACACTGTGCTGAACACTTCACATACAATGTTCTCTTTAATCCTCACTCAATATCACTATCCCCTTGCTACTGCTCTGAAAATTGGTGGTTACAGGGGCTAAGTAAGTGGCTCCATGCACGCAGCTCATAAATGGCAGGATCTCCCCTCAAACCCAGGCGTTTGACCCCAGAAATTATACCTGCTGTCCCTGCACCAGGAGACCTGAGATGATTAAGGAAATTCATTAAAGGGAAACAAACATGGAAAAAAGCACGATCCCCAGAAGGCCAGCCTTGCCAGGTTTTGTCACTTTGTCCCCCGCCCCCTTTGGTTTAGCTGCTGTCAAGAGAGGCTGGATAATCTTGCAGGAAAAGCAGAGACCTGTGCACACAAACTCCTGCCTTTTCTGAGAGAAGTCTGACTAATCCAGTCCCTGTGACTAATCCACTCCTCGACTTTATCTTTAGAACTGATGATTAACTGAAATGGGTTAACTCATTCCCATTTCAGCCCCACACCTGGATGTTCCCTGGGGGTAGCAGGTTAGGGTGTTGTGGGGGTCTGTGAACCGCCGGGATCTCCACATTTCCAGCAGGCAGGGCTGGGGCCAGGTCCCACGTGGCACTGCGGCCTCCTCTGCTGACATCACAGGTGATCCCATGTGGATGCTCAGGGCAGTGCCAGATGCCATGGGGACAGGTATATGCAGGGTGGTCCCCTTTGTACACACCTCGTGGAAGGTGCTGTGGGCGAGAATTCTGGGAAGAGGAGGCTACTTCGTTGTGACTTTCCCATTTTATTCCAAGAGCCAACATTTTGCTCCCCGATTACAAAACTCCCCGAAGGCCCCAGGGTCAGAGTCACCAAAGGCGACAAGTGCTGTAGCTCGGGGGAGGTGCTGCTGGCCAGGAAGCCCGCCCCTCAGACCCTGCTGTCGGGGTAGAGCCCGGATGTTGGAGTCAGACCCCTGGCAACTCGACCTTTTGCATATGATTTAGTACTTTTCATCCTCAGTTTCCTCATTTTAGAGCTCACTTAGGCCAAGCTCATTTTTCAAAGGAAGGCACTGGATTTGGGAATTATCCCCAAGGCCACACAGTAAGTAAGTGACAGAGGGAAGGGCAGTGACACGTGTTGATTGCCGCCAGTACACCAGGCATCTCATGGTCCTCATTGTCCTCACAACCATTCTCAGAAGGCCTGCTGCTCTCCTACCCCACCTGACAGAAGAGGCTACTCAGCCGACACTGCACAGCAAAGACATGGCAGAGCCGGACGGGAATCCATGTGGGCCTGACTCCAGGCCCCGTGTGGGTCCCACAAAGCCCCAAAAGGGATGTGTCCTTGGACCTTTCTGCTGGCTGGCTCTCAGCTCAGCCACCAGCCATGGCCTCTTGGATGCTGAGCAGGGGCCCCCCTGCCCAGGGGTGGGAACAGTGTTGGTTGGGAGAGCCTAGGGAGGAGGCAGTGAGGAAGGGATGACCTTCTGCTCCCATACTACCTCCCACACTCTCCCTTGGCACATGAGCCTAATTGTGAAGAGGAGCACAGGTTGTCGGCTCCTGTGATGTGTTGGCAGCCTCCTGTCTTGATGGGGTGTTATATGTTATATATTTAAATTATAGATAGTGAGGTATTCCCTTGGATTCCAAGGCTGAGGGCTTTGGGACTTTGGTGAAAAAGGGACACAGTGCCCTCTGAGCCAGGCTTCCTTCAAACTGCATTTCAGAGTAGACTGGGGGAATAGTGGCCCCCAAATCTCAGTGACTTGGAACAGGATTGGGGGGGTTGCCACTCTTGCCTCAGGCTCACTGCAGGTGGGGAGGGGCTAGGCTCATTGGGGCCAATCAGGGACCTGGCTGATGGAGCCCCCTTTTCACGCATGTTGGTCACTATGCAAGAGGGAAAGCAAGAGCCATGGGGTCTTAACTTGGTGACTAAATGTTCCAGCTGGAAGTGATGCGTTACCTGGAAGCTCACAACCAGACAGAACTAGTTCTATGCCCCTGTCTCCCTGCTTCAACTGGGGTGAGACAGAGGGGCAATCTTGCCACATGCTGTCACGGGGGAGAGTGGGTCCCAGGAGTCATCACAGTCGAGGAGGAGTGGGACAAGAGCTTTTCTGGGTGGGGGAGGGGTTTCCTGTCCAGCAAGCAGGGGTGTCCAGCTACATCCCCGAGGCCTGTGCTGACCTCCTGCAGGGGTCTGCATATAGGGGCCTGGCCTTTGTCCTGGAGCAGAAGGAGGAGGCTAGAGAATCATCTTCACCTTGTTTTTCCTTACGGCTGTGGGCTAGGAGTTGCAGACATCCTTTCTGTAGCTGATTTGGGGTCAGGAATCCTGATAGGGCCCAAGGACAAGGTCACAGAGGAAGGAAATGTGCTTGTTACCACTCTTCTGTGGGGTCAAGCAGTGGATGGGCTTGGGAGGCACAGTGAATGAAGACAGGAGTGTGACAGCCGCCCGCAGGGGAGGCTGCAGGGCTGGGACCTGGGTCAGATGGGCCCCATCCGTCTATCAGTCCATCTGTCCGTTATTGAATGCTAGCTTTGCTCATCTTACTAACTGTGTGCCTTGAGGTAAGTCACTCAACCTCTCTGAGCCTTGGCTTTCTCATCTCTAAAATTTGGGACCTATTCCCAACCTCGTAGGGGTATTGTGAGGATTCAGTGGGATATGCATGGAAATCCCTGGTGTGGGCCTGGTACACACTGGACGCAGCGGATTCCAGTTAAAGGAACAAATCACAGTTTTCGGGTCTGTGAATAGGTGTCCTAAGAAGCATCTTTACCTCGTGGGACTATTAGGAAGACCAAAAGAGACAATCTGTGCAAAGCCCCCGGCTGGGGAACCTTAACGTCCTCCTGGCCTTCACGGGCTGGGGACTCTGGAGGGGACTGTTCTCCCTCCTTTCTAGTCAGGCTGCAGCTCTCCAGAGCCCTCACTGGGCCTTCCTGGGCCCTGTCCTTCTGTCCTGTGTCTGGGGCGGAGAGCCTCACCCTGTCCTGGGAAAGGCCTCCTCCCCTGCTGTCAGCCCGGGAGGGTCCAGGGTGAGGGTGCCCCCCACGCTGTGGGGTGCCCAGGGTGCTGAAGTACTGTTTTTATTCCCTGTGTCTGGGCTAGCTTCCCCCTACCCCTGCCCCTGCAGCACCTTGCTACTCTCTTGAACCACATGGCCAGCCTCTGTCCAGCGGATCCCCACTGCTGTGTGCACCCTCTGGTGCCTTCTGTCTGTGGGGACAGCTGCAGAGAAGAGGAAAATGTAACACTGGGCTGTTTAGGTGTTTCTGGCATCAAATGGGATAAAATGGTATGTTTTCTTTGGGAAGGAATATTATTTAAATATTTAATTTATTTTACCATAATCAATCCCCATTATAAAAGTAATTAATCATTGCAGGGAGCTTCGAAAATACAGAAAAGAATTTGGAGGAAAAGGGGGCTCATCCACAGGGCTCACCTCCCACAGGTCACAACTGTTGGCATTGTGGTCTGCTTCCTTCCAGCCCTCTGCAGTCTAGACATGGGTTTCTTTTGTTTCATAAAGCTGGGATCATAGTTTTGGTAGCTTACTTGTTCATTTAACAACATATTGTGAACGTGTCCCCTAGTCACTAAATATCCTTTGCAAATACGATTTTTTTTAAGAATGTATTTTTTATTGTTATGTTAATCACACGTCACCATCATGCTCCGAGGCTGTGGCTTCGCAGACCCCCAGGCCTGGGAACCAGACCCCACCCAGCAACATAGCCTTGCTGGCTCAGGGCCAACCCCCTCATGGAGGACGGTCTTAGAACCTAAGCGTGTGCCCACCGGTGCCCACAGGGAGCCAGCTTGCTCCAGAATTTCCCATCTCCCTGACCTTGGAATCCACTTTCCTTACCTTCTTGTCACCTCCTTATGCCCAGAGTCTGCTTTGATTGAGGAACTCTCTAATACAAGATGGAAAAAACCCAAGGGTATGAAAGTCACTGCACTTTATAGCCTCTTAAGGGCCTTTTAAAAACAATGTTCATTCAATTTTTTTCTTTTTTTTATGAGCTTTTTGGTACACACAGTGCGTAATCCCACATAAAATGGCTAAGCATTATACTGGCATAAAAACCTAGCGCCGATGTGAAAGTCCGTGAAGGTAGGGGCTGCCTTCTGGGGGAGAAGCCGCAGTCCTCCGATTCTGAGGAGGTTCTGGATTTCGGGGCCAACACGTGCCCTCACTGACCTGAGGGCAGCACTCGGGTGGTTGGGTCCTTGGGGTGCAAGGCTCAGGTCCCTTCCTGGCCGGTGATGCTGAGGTAGCTTGAACCCTGACCTCCAGAGTCAGCCACACACACTGTTTTGTACTTGTCCATTTTCTGGAGAGTTGGCTTTCCTTTTGTCAGCTAGCCGGGGAGAGCCAGTCCCGTGTTGCAGTTTTTTGAATGTCAATTTAATGACTAACCAGTGCATGGGCCAGTAAGGGGTGATGGCCATCTACAGAAGTGCTGGGCGCTGTGTGCAGAGATTGGTGCTGGCTTGGTCCCTGACCCCAGAGGGTTGTGGGGTTGGAGGGCGTTTGCTTGGTGCCCAGTGCTGTGTTGAAGGTGCCTCCAACTCACGTACAAGGTGTGGTGTGGGTCGGGGAAGCTCCAGTGTTATTTGTCCTCAGACTTTTGACTCCTCTATGTATTCTCATCAACCACAGCTCTGTCCCACAAGTCCTAATATCTCCTTATCCAGAGTGGATCTCCCAGATCACTTCTTGAACCCCCAAACAAGTATTTTGCAACAGGTATTTTGTAGGGTCCTGAGGTCTGAGTTTTGCTTTGCAGAATAGGAAGGAGAGTTCCTGTTTATGGCATGGTCACCCTGTGCCCAGCTTGTGTGGGTACAGAGCAGCCCAGTGGTGGGTACTCTACCAATGAGACCATGAGAAACAGAGACGTCAAGCCCCTAAGGAACGTGACCCTGTTTAAAAGTTCAGTGGGGCTCGCCAGGCAGCTGGGAGTTGGAACAGCACCAGTGGGCGCCTGTTTCTGAGCACATGGGGCTGGGACTTCGCCACTGCCTCCCTCACTCTGTTTGCCCCGGGGCAGGGCAGTTCCTTGGCTGGGGTGGGCTGCAGGGGGCAGGCTGCCGTGCTCTGACCCTGCCCCTTCTCAGTCTGCACCTGCTTTCCTGGTCATTCTTTTGATGCCTCTTCACTTCATGGTCTTTATTCTCCTCTGTTAGAAGGGCTTCGTGTTTATTGATTGTTGTCTCCAGACCTTCAATTTTTCTCTGCAGTTCCGGCAATCTGGAAATGAGTCTTCCAGCCTTGTTAGCCACCGGATTCTGTAGAGCATCCGACCTTTTCCCTAATCAGCTCCCACTAATCATGGCCAGTGGCTCTGAGTGAGATGGGGTCGGGGGCAGGTTGCACAGGACTGGGGCTGGAGCGGGGGAGGCCCATGGGACCTCCTCAAAGGATAGATGACACCAGATACTGCCCCTGCCTCATACTTGCCCACCTCTTCTGTCACCTCCATGCCTCCTCTGACCTGGGGTCACAGGCATGTGTCCCTTAACATGCTAGGGGGCTGCCCTGGTTCAGAGGCAGACGTGGGGTTGGGGAGAGCAGCTGCTGCTTGTTGACAGCCCTGGGCCAGGTCCACATGGCATGTGGGATGGAGCCAGGGCTTTGGGGTTGCTTAGATCTGGGCAGAGACCTGGACTTGTGGCCCCAGATGAGTTAGTTAGCTTCTGTCCACACTGGGGAGAGTCAGGGCACTGGGGGCTGATGCTGCTGTGGGAGTGGCCCCCAGGATGACATGTTTGGTGCTGTGGTCATGCAGTGGGAACTGGTTTCTCCAAGGACCCTGCCTGGACCCCATCTGTGTTTCTAACCCTTGTACCACGTCTGGATCATGGTTCACCGAGCCCTTCCAGGCTCCCCATTTTGCCGCTTGTGGGGAAGAAGCAGTTTGGATTGGGGGGAGCTTGGCTTCCAGGGCGGTGGGATCTGACCTCTGTCCTCCCCCTGGCCGGCGGGAGAAGACTCAAAGCACTCAGAGAGATTTGCTCCAGTGGGTCTTTCTGTGCAAATAAATAATCCTGCCGGCAACAGCCAGGAGGGAAGCCGCGCATCAGGGGAAGCAAGGTTCAGTGCCGCTTCTGTGGTCCGCCCCCAGCTCCTTCACAACAGCATTTTCTGCTTGAGAAGGGGCTGCAGCAGGGTCTCACCTGGGGACCCACAGCTCATGTGGCTTGAGCACCCACTGTTCCAGGCACACTGCCTGGAGCTCCCCACCTTCCAAGCCCAGAACCATCCTGGGTCCTGCCACGTTCTGCTCCTGGCAGCCCCATTGGCGCCCCAGACCCTGGTAGGAACTGGGGAGGCAGGCAGAACTCCGCCCCTCACCTCCGCCAGCTGCTTACTCAGGTGCGCACCGCAGTCAACCTGAGGGCCTGCCGGGTGGGTGGGAGCTTCCCGGGGAGCGGTGCAGGGTCCCGGGGGTCATCCCTCCCTCTGCCCCCTGGGTCCACAGTGTTTTAGTGCTCCCTTTGGCTGGCCCTCCTCACGCTCCTGTTTACCATTTGCTGTTAACAGCAGTAATTACAGTACAGTTGTGAGATGAAAACATGACTAAATTATGACGCTGCTTGTGTAACAATCTCTTAAAACTGACTCCGAAGGCAACAGTGCCCGATCAGGCCGTAAATCGTCCCAAATGAACTTGTCGGTGGAGCCATACCTGTGTGGCGTGCCCTGTGCCAGAGAACTAGGCTTTAATGGGCTCGGAGAGGGAGCACCGAGGATGGCCTCGGAAAGACGGAAACTTGGTTCTTTGTCATGAACCGCTTGTTCTCTTATAAAAACAAAGGGCCCAGTGTTGGCCCATTAACTCCCTCTGTCGTCAGGGACATGGTGGCAGAGCATCCGGCTGACAAGCTGACATCAGGGATCCTGTGCTGCCTGAGGTGGGGCCTTCTCGGAGTCCAGGTGGAGGCCGTGCGCCAGGGGCCAGGTGGGATGTAGTCCGGTGAGCGTGGTCTTGATGGGGCCCAGGGGAGCTTCTGCAGTCCTCCTGGGTGGGCCAGCGCCGTCTACCACTCTTCTGTGCAAAAAAAATACCATCCCACTGCAGGGGGATGGTATTATTTGGGTGGGTGGAGGGACAGAAAGAGATGGAGAGAGAGAATCTCAAGCAGACGCCATGCTGAGTGCAGAGCCTGACTCGGGGCTCCATCTCACAACCCGGAGATCATGACCTGAGCCAAAATCAAGAGTCAGCACTGAGAAGCCCCATGGGCTGCCACTCTTAAGCTCAACACACGGAAAGAGGAAATCCGAGGCAGGACTCCCGAGGTTCAGTAGGGGTGATGGAGGCTTGCTTCCAACTTGCTCTCTGGAAGAAAACCTTGTTTACCACAAGTCTCAGAAGAAGGACAGAGACTGGTAGGTAGGTTGTTAAGTGTGTTTTTGTCCTCCCCCCTCCCCTGGGCCTTGCTGGCAGCCTGATGGGGTGATGCTTTCCCAGGGGCCCTGCTGCCCTTCTGCAGACCAGCTCTCAGTCCTGTGCTCACTGCCTGTCGCCACCAAAACAGATGACCACGGACTTTTGGCTTCAAACAACACGGATGTATTGTCTTACAGCTATGAAATCAGAAGTCTGACCCTGGGCTCAATGGGCTAAAGTCAAGGTGTGGGCAGGGCAGCTTCAAGGGGCCAACCAGATTCTTGGCCTGCCCCCTGCCCCCCATGTTCAAGGCCAGTGATGGTGGGTGGAGTCCTCACGTCATAGCTCTCTGACCTGCTCTTCTGCCTTCTTTCTCTTCCATTCTTTTTTTTTTTTTTTTTTTGACAGAGAGAGACACAGTGAGAGAGGGAACACAAGCAGGGGGAGTGGGAGAGGAAGAAGCAGGCTTCCCGCCGAGCAGGGAGCCCGATGCAGGGCTCGATCCCAGGATCCTGGGATCATGACCTGAGCCGAAGGCAGATGCTTAACCGACTGAGCCACCCAAGCGCCCCTTTCTCTTGCATTCTTAAGGACTTGTGTGGATTAAACTGAGCACACCTGGAAAATCTTTCCATCTCAGGGTCAGCTCATTAGCAACCTTCCTGGCACCTCAATCCTACTTGCCCTTTGCCATGTGACATAACACATTCATAGGTTCTGAGGATTAGGATGTGGGCATCTTCAGGGGGATGGTATTTGCTCAACCAGAGGCAGGTGGAGAGCAGGGCTGTGGGCTGGGTTGGCCTTTGTAACCTCTGAGCCAGGCACAGGCAGGGCTCCGACTTGAGGAAAGATTGCTGAGCTGGTCGTCCAGGAAATGAGAACAAGAAGGAAGCGTGGCTGGGTCAACGGCATGGCCTGTCAGTGCAGGTGACAAGCCTACACTGCTGATGGGACTTGCATTTTCCAGGAACTCCCGGTCAGACAGTGTGGACGTGTGTGAACAAAACCCAGGAGGAGACATACCCCATAGCATCACAGACTGTTGGCATCTTCCTGAATGAAAATCACAAATGGTGGGGGGTGGTGGGGGGAGGTCAGCAACAACCTTCGCCTCCTAGACCACCCGAAAATCAGGAAACTGGCCTTCAAAGATGAAGTTCAGCATTAACAATTTTCAAAATAAATGAACAACACACAAACCCCAGACGTGGCACAGACCCATTGGCCGGGGCTCGATAACTTTTTCCATTCTGGGACCACAAAGCCTATCACGCGTAGCCCGGACCGGCGGGCTGCCTCTACCCTCTCCCATGGTAGCCTGGATAGGAGGCAGCTGGACTTCCTCTCAGACAGCTTTCATGATGATTTGCAGGCATCTCCCCGGACCTGTCCGCACAACAGATTTCTGGAGCGTGTCTTTGGGGACCTCCAGCTCCAGGCCTATTACTGAAGTCCGTCACCCAGAAAATCTGTTGACGGAACCGTTCTCTCTGAACTGCAAGCAAATTGGGAAATTTGAATGTGATGCAATAAGCCTGCAATAAAACAGAGCCTCCGAGAAGCGCACGGAGTGCATCTCCTCCCCGCCCCAGTCCACCACGCCTCTGCAGCTTCCTGAGCTGTCATCCTCGAGGGTGGCCACATACAGTATTTATTTTTTTTAATTAAGCCGTGTTGCTGTGTGGCTCACCCTCCGCAGATGCTTTATAAAGCCCAGCCTTATAAGTTGCTGGAAGTTTTTATTTTTTTTAAGCGGATAGTAAAATTAAGCAGTTATTAGTATTCACGAAAAATGCTCGTGGCAGGCTTTGCACACGTAATGAGAAGCCACCTGCAGTTGCAAGCAGTACTTGATAATGCTGTAATTAGATCTGAGATGCAAAAAAGCTCATTAAAATTAAATAACATATTTGTCACTGTTTTAAGAGGTACAGATTGCCTAGAACCATGCTGGTCTCTTGACCTTGAGTATTTTGGCGGAGTCCTTGCTGCCAACAATTGGAAAATAACATCAGTAGTTCTACAGAGAGTCCTGAAAACATGTTCATCCTCGGTTCAATCTGTGTTGAAAAAAATTATATAGATATCTAGGGGAAATTACAGATTTGTACACAGTGTGTTCTGGGAGAAGAAGGTGACCAGAAGCCTCTTCAAACAGGCAGTTCAAATAGTGCTAAGGAGAGACGAGCGAGGTGGGGAGGCTGGGGCTGGTGGTGGTGGTGGTGAGGCATTGTGACGGGGTCTGCAGGAAGTGGTGGTGGGAGCATCGGGCACCTGTCTGGCCCTGGCCTGCAGGAAGCCACTTGCTCAGAGCGGGCCCAAGGCTCTGGGAACCAGACTGTCATCGGTCTAAGTACCAGTGAGATGTGGCCTAGACTTCTAAAAGGTCACAATCTGGCTTGGGAGACAAGGCACAGAAAAGTCAGGTGCCAGGAGAGGGAGTATAGTTAATAAAAGAAGCTAATGTTTACCAAGAGTGTCTCACATATCAGGTACGAAAGGTGCGATGTGCTTTACCTTAGTAACCCTCTCCATTGTGCCCACTGTTGCCCGGATATTGTTCTGAAAGCCTCAGGTCTCTGTATCATTTCATCCCCATGGCAACCCTAGTACTCCATTGTACAGATGTGGCAACTGAGGCCTGAGAAATTACAATAACCAGCCCAAGGTCACTGGGTAGTTTGTGGTGGAGCTGGGTTTAAGCTCTGCCCTTGATAGATATTCTGTATTTCTTCTCTCTTGAAATCTGTAAGCATTCTGTGAAAGTAGGATATAATTTAAAAGCAATCATGATGATTTTCATTCTTGGAGGAAGAAAACCCAAGTTGCATTCAAGAGGTGGAGACTGGGGGAGTTCGCGTGGAGCTCTTACCCGGGGGTGAGCGGACAGCTGGATGGTGGGAAAAGAGCAGTTTGTACACAGAGGCCTGGCCCGGCCTCCAGGGAGAGTGTGGGCTCTCATAGCCGGGTGGGGAGCTGAGGCCCTGTCTGTCCTTGTCCTGGGGGCAGGGAGCCTGTGGGAAGTCAGCCTGCGGTCCACCGCCCCTCCCGCGGTGGCTGGATTGATTTCTGAGGCTGACTCTCTTGGCACTGGGTCCAGATTTAGTTCTGTGGAGAGCTTGTCTTTCAAAGTCCAGCTCAAATGTCACCTCTTCTGCAAAGACTCCCCCAACCCCCGAAGCAAAATTAATCACCCCTCCTCTGTGTTCCCACAGCCCTCTGTTGATACCTTCAGAATAGTCTTATCACATTGGACTCGGATTTATGTGTTTACAAGCCTCCCTCTCCAGCTGACAGGGACTTCTCGAGGGCAGGTCCCCTGCCGCTCTGCCTTTGTGTCCGTGCACCTGGAGCAGCGCTGTGCATGCAGTGGGTGCTCAATAAATGATGACTGAGTAAATGACGGACTGTTAGGTGATTGAATTTGATTTAATTCAACAGATAGTGACCCGCAGGTCCTGCTCTGAGCCCTTTACGTAGATGAATTTACTCAGTCTTCATGATGGCCCTGGGAGATCAGCCCTATTATCTCCATTTTACAGGTGAGGAAACAGGCCCAGAGAGGTTTTGTAACTTCTTCATGTCGTGCAGCTGGTGAGTGGTAGAGCTGGGCGTTTAAATCCCGGGTAGTCTGGGGTGGATACGGCTGCTTAAAGCAGTCTTACAGGGAAGTCCATTCCGACTGTGAGCAGTGATTCTTACTAGGGAATCTCTGGAATTAATTCTTATTGCACTTTTTTTTTTTCTTTTTAACTTATCTGAGTTTAGGGAGGTTTGGAAAAAGTGTTTGGGCTGCGATGCAGTTAAGGCTCCTTTGTTGTAAGCGACAGAAACCAGCTGTAGCTAAACTAAGCAAAAGTGGATTCTCCTGTAGCTGTCAGAATGGACAGACCGGCTGAAGAGCTCTGGGGAGCTGGGGCCTAGGCAGCAGGAGCTGAAGGGCAGGCTTGCCGGGATGCGCTCCCTCCTCTTCAGTCTTCCTGTCACCCCCCCTCCCACCCGCAGATTCCTGGGCCTCCTGGCCCGTCGCCATCCTGACTGTGTGGTGAAAAGTGGGAAGACCCAAACAAAACTAGGGGGCTGGTAAGACCGACTGTGGGCGAGTGCTGAGTGGGCGAGAAGGTCTACCAGACTTTGCCAGAAGCTGCCTGTCTGCTGTTGTGAGTTCCTGCTCTTCATGTGCCTTCAGCTGTCCCGTGGCCACCCCCTGTACCCACCCCCTGTACCCCTGTGGCCATGGGGGCTGAGGAGCATGAGAGCCCAAGGCTCACCGGCACGTTTCCTTGAGACATAGTCTTGGAGTTGGGGGTGGGGTGGGTCGGATGATTCTTCCTGAAAGGAATATTCACTGGCAGTGACCTTTCTCAGGTTTTTAACATTTTGAGGGGATTGATTGAATTGATCCAAGCCCATTCATTGTGGGGCTCCAAGGGACACAAATACCACAGGCCAGCCCAGCTTGGAGGTTTGGAAACGGGCATAAACTCGGGTGAAGACTGTCTCTCACAGGGCTGGCACCAGACCCTAGAATAGGGGAGACAGGGGCTGGCTGGGTGTCCTGGGAGAGCTGGGCACACAGACGGGGACTTTTCTCAGGTTGTTGCAGGTTGTTGCCCTGCTTCAAGGCAAGGTGGGGGTCCCCTTTTCCGGGGGTGGGAGAGCAGTGGCTGTGCATCGGGCCCGGCAGCCAGTCCACAGTTTTCCGGGATGGGAATCATCTTGCCTGGTTTCGTCAGATCCAAGTCCTCAGCCTCAGTCGGCCCTCTCCATTGTCCCGCTAACGCACGTCCCCCAGACGCGCCCTGGGCGCTGGGCAGTTTCTCTGTAGTGTCTGCTGTAGGGAGCGTCCGCTGTACGAGCGTCGATGCTCTGGTGGCCTCCACGCCTCTCCCAGGAGCCTTTATATTCATTACACAAACACGCTGAGGGCGTCTGTCTGCTCTGTATGGGGCACAGGGTCTCTGCTCAGACACAAACAGGGACCACCCTCTCCCCCACTGTCTGCCTGGCAGCCCCTCCCCAAACCCTCTTCTGGGGCCGCCTCACTTTGCTAGGTCAAGGTCAGCTCGCCCTGTCTGCTGGTGGGCCTGGATGGGAGCGTCCCGGGGGCGTCCCAGGCCCAGGAGCCCGGGCAGGGGGCGCCTGGTCCCTCTCCGCCTGTGTGGTCCCGCCCTTCTCCTCTTTTGCAGGGTCCCTCCAGGCCGGGCCCCGCCCTCCCTCGTGGCCCCGCCCCTCTTGCTGTCGCCCCTCCCCTCCTCTTCGGTAAGGTCCTGCCCTCCTCCCTTTTTGCCCCTCGCGTCCAGGCCGGGCCCCGCCCCTTCCACACCCTCCCCTCCGCCCCCGCCCCCGCCCCCACCACGCCCGCAGGAGGCACGGTGATTTATTTGACCGTCTGAGCCGTGACCTATAAACCCTTTTCTTTAGAGGGTGCCTGTTCTTGGATTAAATGCCTCTGAAAGGAGCCTCTGCCTCAGAAGTGTCATGTAGAATGTTTCCGCTGACGGAGAACATGACCTTTAAAACCCCAAGGAAAGGAATCAGAGCTGCCAGGAGGAGAATGGGGCGAGAGGGCGCTGAACTGGGCTTCACCTGCCCGCGGGGTTCACGAACCCCCCGACCGGGTTGAGGGGTGCTGCGGACCCCAGCCGGCTGTAGAGGCCTGGGGCGCTGGCGGGCCCTTTTGGGGATGGGAGGTAGTGACTTGTACCCTGACGGTCACCAATGGGTGTGTGTGTGTGGGGGGGGTGGAATCGAGTGAGTAGAAACCTCCCCCACCACGGTCTGGGCCCCTGATGGCTTTAGTGGGGAGAGAGGGTCATCTGGGGGACGGTGGGCTGCTCGTGAAGGCGGGGTGGCCTGCTTTAGTCCTGAGGTTATCCCAGCTTGGCTGGAGACTGCCCCGGCTAGGGCCACTGCATCCTGGCTGCTCTGTGTGTTCCTTCTGCACATCATAGAGCCTGGGACAACCACTGGACTCATATTTCATCTGAGACTTCAGGTCTTTGTTGCTTGGGCAGGAAATGTAGTGGTCGTGGCTACTTTCCTCCAGTGTTGGGGTTCGTGTACTCTTGGCAGTGGCCACTCAGTGGGTCCACATAAGCATTTTACATGAAGGAGGCTACATTTTCTCACTTTGCTGTTCCCAAAGGCAAATGGTCATAAATAGAAAGGTGACTGATTCACTCCTTCCTTTCTACATCTTTTCTTAATTCTTTATTTACATTCAATTTAGGTAACATATACTGTATTATTAGTTACCAGGGTAGAATTTAGTGGTTCATCAGTTGCATAGGACACTCAGTGCTCATTAATCATGTGCCCTCCTTAATGCCCATCACCCAATTATCCCTTCCCCCCACCCACCTCCCCTCCAGCAACCCTCAGTTTGCTTCCTAGAGTTCAGTGTCTCTTACAGTTTTTGTAAGAAACCTTTGTAGACATTGGTTTACTTTGGTTCCTGTGCAGTACACGGAGGGGTGTCTGGATTCTTCTCTCCAAGGGGCCTCTTGGTGGAAGCAGCTAGTGTGTCTTGCTTATGGGATGCCACCAGGAATTCTCTGGAAGGAGGATTAGAAGGTTTCTGCAGAGATGAGTCAGTTGTAGGCCTGTGGGCCTTTGCGCCCAAAAGCAGGGGACTGTCTTCCATCATGTCATCTTTGTAGGGGCTCAGGGAGGGGAGGCCAGGTCAGCTTGGGAAAGAGTTGTCTTCTTTTGGAGGTTTGAGGCCTCTTCCAAGGATCTCAAGGTGGAGATTTATTCATGTTCTCACACAGAGAGGGAGGGTCTTGTTTTGGAGACCTGCCCAGTCCTCTCTGACCTGGGTGCATGGTGCTGGGCTGGAAGAGAGGCAAGCTTCCCACCAAGGCACAGAGAGGCAGGGTCTAGCTGGGAGGGCCTGACTGTGCCCTTTCTTGTGGGATGAATGTGATGTATCCTGCTTTGGGAAAAGCAGCATATCGTGTGTGTGTGTGTGTGTGTGTCTGTATGCATGCTTGCATATGTGTGTTCGAGCACCCTTGTGCACGTGCCCATGTGTACTTTGTGTGCGTGTGTGTTTATATGTCCTTGCATGGGTGTGTGTGCACACGCGTGCGTGTGTATGGCACAAAGCCATGTCTAATCCGGGGAACAGAGGTGTTCTGTTGTTATAAATAAGGCTGAGTTTTATATTCCCACTTGAGCAGGGAGTGCAACCAGCAGACCAAAGGTAATGCATTTCAGCCGCCCGTTGGGGAAGGTAAATGTGGTTTATAAGCCCCGTTAGCTCAGAGGGGGCTGGGCAGTGGTGGCAGCAGAAGCAAAGCGTGCTCCAGATGGAGGGAGGGGACAGGGTTCTGATTGTGTGCCCCAGTTTCTCTAAAGGAAAAAAAATGACGTGCTGCCTGTTAGCTAATCAACAGTGAGGAGAAAGTCCTGACAACAAGTAAAGAAAACTTAGCTGGCAATAAAATAAGGGACTTTTTATGGTGGTTTTTATGGGAACATTTTCACTTTGGGAGTTATTAGAGTTAGTGCCGGTTGTGACAAAAGCCGCGTTTGCATATCACCCGTGATGGAGGCTGGATGGAGCCTGAATGCGGCATTAACTGCATATCAGAGACCCTTTCAGAAGCCAAACAGGATGACATTTATTGCAAGCTCGGTGCCGCGTGTCTGGCATTAGTTACTGCTTGTTGTGTCCTGTGGAATGTAGATTTTCAGTCTTGGGATCTTTCTGGGACTTGGCGCAGCAGCTTCCGGTGTCAAGAGCAAGCTAGAACTTTTGGAGTGGTGGTGGGGGGTCAGGGCTGGTGCCCAGGGTGGGGAGTGGGCGGCCCCCGGAGGGACTTTGCAGGGCCACACTTTGCCTGGGTGCCTGTTCGAGGCTGATCTTGGGGAGACTGCCATTCTAGCGTTCAGGCCCCATTCCAGGAGACACAGGAATTTCTCCCAAACGCTCTTAAAAAAAAAAAAAAATCGAGATTTAATTCACATACTGTACAATTCACTCATTTAAAATGCACAATTCATTGGCTTTTAGTGTATTCACAAAACTGTGCCACCATCACCACAGTTACTTGTAGAAGATTTGCATCACCCCCAAAAGAACCCCTGATTCCTTAGCCATCACCCCAATCCCCTACCCCTTCCAGCCCTAAAAGACCACTAACCCACCTTCTGTCTCTATGGATTTGTCTACTCTGGACAATTCATATCTGTGGAGTCATACACACGTGTCTGGCTTCTCTCACTCGGCATCCTGTTTTCAGGGTTCATGCATGTTGTAGCGCATGTCAGGTGTCACTCCTTGTGGCCGATTAACAGCCCAGTGTATGGATGGAGCGCATTTTGTTGGTTTTCATCAGTTGATTTCCCCCTTGTATAAAATCTCTTTCTTTCTTCACTTTAAAAGATACGTGAAAAAATCCTGGTTGCGCCCCTTGGAACAAACTTGAGTTTTCCTGATGGAAGGTGGAGTTCTGGATGGAGGAAGAAGCAGAGGATGCGAGGAGACACTGGGGGGTGGGTCCTTTTGAAAAGAGAGAGCTGATTCTTTGCCATCTGGCCTGGTGAGGGGCTCACTCAGCAGGAGGTCAGTTGCCTCTGACCCAGAATTGACTGGGGGCACTTTGCTGCTCTTCTTTCTGTATCGAAGGGGACCCTTGGCCTCTCTGAGGAGGGACATCAGTGTAGGGAGGGCTGTGGAACAGGCTGGATTGGGGGCATGGAATGATTGCGGTTCCTGCCTTGGCCCCTCCTCCCCACAAACTCCAGGGGTGCTGCACAGGGTAACCACCAATCTGAAGGTCTGGTCTGAGTCTGCGGAGGAGGGACAGCAATTATGCATTTCAGAGATGGTCTGTCTTCTGCAGAGGGTGATTCCGGGGGAGGCACAGTGGGCTTCTGCCTGGCCCAGATTTAGGGAGGGTCTTAGGGCAGCGTGTGAAGACAGAACGTCCTGTTTTTTCCTTTCCCAGAAAATCAGTAGGATTCCTCAGTGACTCAGCTCTGAGTCTTAATTATGCTGCTATGTAAATGTTTCTGATGTTTCTTGGTTTTCTCAGTTGGCATTATATCACTGTTAATAACTAGAGGGCACATTATAAATATGCAAACTCATAATAATGCATTAACTCGAAGAACATCTACGAATTGCCGAACTGAGCCTGAAGCATTGGGCAGCGTGTTCCCTTTGCTGCTGAGACCACCCCCATCTCCTAAATCATGGAATCCAAGAATTCCCTTGGCTCACCCTGCCCCAGATGGCACCCTCAGGAGCAGCCCATTACCCCCATTTGTGTGCTGAGCAAACTGCTCTCAAGTGGCTCTGGACATGTTCTCCTAGATCCCGAACTCCTGAGCGTGTCCTGGCTTACCCCCTGCTTCTGTCTGTGCTGGGACCAGATCACCTGAGGGATTGCCCTTGGCCTTCTCCCACCCTTGGTTAAGTTGGAAAACTCATAGCCACTACCTTAGTTCCTGTCCCAGCTCCCCACTTGTGAACGTGGCCGTGGGAAGTCATATCAGCTTCTTTGTCTGAAATTCATTAATTTGACAAGTATTTACCGCGTACCTATTGCATGCCAGATGATGTGCTGGGCAGTGCATATGGTCCTTGCCGTCTTGCAGCTGATGGTCTGCTTGGGGAGACAGACAAGCAAGCAGGCAGTGATAGGAATGTGATCGATGTGTGTATTAGAAGCATAGGGGGTAACTGGAGCACCTATTTAGAGCATATAATCTAGTCCTGGTGGGTCAGGAAAAAGTCTTGGACGAAGTGCTATCTCAGTCTAGACTTGAGGATGAGTTGGAGACACCTGGCAAGGGGAGGTGGCTGGATAGAGAGTGGAGGTGGGGGTGGGGCGCAGGGAAGAGCACTCGAGGCAGAGGGAACAGAATGTGCAGTGGCTTTGAGAGAGAGAGAATGCAGGGTGTGAGTGTGGCCACAGGTTGGAGCGAGTCGGGGAGAGGTGTGGTGAGGTGGGCTGCAGAGGTAAGCCGAGTTCAGTCTTCAGAGGCTCGTCCATCTAGCCAAGTTGGGGGATATATAAAGAAATTGGGTTTTGTCTTGAATGAGAAAGGAACCACTGTGGAGGGCCCCTGTCTTGCCTTAGAGAGCTCCCGGCTGCGTGTTGCTGAATGGATCAAAGGGGACAAGAATGACAGCTGAGATACGTGGGGGCGGGGACAGGGGGTCCTTGCTTGACCACCCTGAGCATTTGCAGTGAAGGGCTAAGCTAGTGGCTTCATCCACTGCCAAGTGTGCTGCCCCATTCACCAGCGCCATCCTAATTTAGGCAGCTTATGAACAGGATGCGGGTGACGGGCCTGAACTTGGAGTCTGGACAGGAAGGAGGTGGTGTTTGGGGAGGCAGCGGCCAGATGCGTGTGACCTAAGTGGAGCTGGATGGGGGTCGGGGCGCTGCGGAAGCGAGGTGGTCAGATGGGGGAGGTGTCGGGCCTGGCAGCCAGAGTTCTGGACCCCAGTTGCTGTGCTGCCACTTCTCCCATAAGCCGGCTGGGCTCCTTGCCTGAAGACAGGATAATCACACCTGCTTCGAGGCTGTGCTGGGCCTAAGCTGAGACAAGCTTTTGAAGGCAGACTACGGACGGAGGAGCTGGTTCTAGCTCTGTGCACTTTTTCTGCCTCGGCATCCTCATCCATAATATGGTGACTTTCCTTGGGAGTTTCTTGGGGGCTGAATACAACAAGAAAGTGTGTGCTCTTGGTCTTTCTGTTCATGAGGCAAAAGTTGGATGGGTGTTATTGGCCTTAAAAACCAGTTTAGCCGCACAGTTCGGCTTCATCTGCATTTCTCCACATTGGATGTGGACCACAGTTAGATCTATTTTAAACTTTCTATTTTGAAATCATTAAAAAATTACAGGAACATGCCAAGAGGGCACAGAGAGGCCCCACGTATCTTTCGCCCAGCTCCCCCGGGGGCTGTATCTCAGCTGCTGTAATGCCAGGTCACAACCAGGAACCTGGCGTTGATACAACATGCATACCTGTCTGGTCACTGCACGTCACGTGGATAGATTCGTGGGACTTCCCCCACAGTCAAGATCCAGAATGGGCCCCCGACCACGAAGCTCTCCCACTCCCCTTTTCTGTCCCCACCCTCCTGCTCACTGTCTCGAACCCCAGATAACCACTGGTTTGTGCTCCATCTCTGCAAGATTATTTTGTGTTATGAATTTACTGATTTGTATTATAATAATCTCTAATAATCTTCTAGAAACGTAGGAACATGTAAGGAAAAATCTTCCCGCTCTCCTGCCATGCCCAGACGGCCACCACCATCGTTTCAGTGTATGTTGTCTGTGCTTTCTTTGGCACATATGTGAATATTTAATGTGTTTATAATCCTAACGCATGTGGGGTTCCATGCCCTGCTTTTCCGTCCTCCGTGCATGTTGGGCAGAGTGAGGCGCAAGCAGCATCCGGGGAGCGGAACCGGGAGAAGCTGGGCAGGGACCAGGTGTGGTCGGTGGAGAGGCCACGGCGCCTCCTGCAGCCCTGCCTCTGTCCCCACAAGGGCCAGGAAACCCCTTGGCTTTCCAGAGTGGGTCCATCACCCCGCGGCTGGCTCGCTGGTCCTAGGACTGTCACCGAGCATGAAGTAGAGATGGAGAAAACCTTGAAAGTAATTAAAAGAGCGAGAGCACATGAAGTTCCTGAAGAAGGAAAGCATGTCATGGGTCCCCTGTCTTTCCTCATCCTCCTCACTTTGTGAGTAATTACACGTGGGTGTCGGGGAGTGGGAGTATTTATAGCAACGTCTCTTGTGCTGGAGTGTGGAAATTTCGTCTTCGCGGCCCTGTGCTTATAAAAAGGTAATCACATAGCAGAATGCGCAATTGTGTCCGCGTCTTTCTGCTGCAACTTTAATTAGGATTACAAGTAAATAGAAAATAGAAAATATGAAATTGTAATATCCCGAAGAGTTTGTAAGGGCACCGGCGGGGGGGTGGGTGGGGCTTCCTCTCTTTCCGGCCTTACTATGAGTCTTAACAGTTTGTCTCTTAAGCTGCGCAGCGGCCAAAGCACCTTCTGGGTAGATTTGTAGCTGATGAAGAGATCCACAGGCAGGCCTTTTATTAAAAGGTGTTTGATGACTTTCACATCTTTGTTGCATTAGAGCTGATGTGGTGCAGGATAATGGTGTCTGTGGCCAGGATACAAACACCTATGACCGTTCTCCACCATTATCAGGTAAGCGACAGGCATGGATTGCCTGCTCTCTGAAGAAGAAAGAAAAGAAAGGAGAGGGCAGGGCTGTGTTGGAGAAGTAGGCGGGCTGGTCTGTGCCGGTGGCTCCAGCGCTACCCCCCAGGTGTGACTCCGTGTACTCTGTCACTGGTGTTGGCTCGCCCCCTGCGGTCCCTCAGTTTCCTGGTGGAGCTGCTGGCTGCTCTTTCGAGGGGACCCTTTGTATGTCCTGGACAGGCCGAGAGCAGGAGGTGGGTCATCCTGGTGGGGTGAGCAAAAGGGCCGGGCTCCGCAAAGAGGTCAGATGCTGCTTTGTGCCTGGCAGTGTTGGGAGGGAGAAAAGCAGAAGGTGCACACTGAGGGCTCCAGAAGGAACACTTGGCTGGATGTCTCCTGTGCCTTCTCCGTACCCCCAACAAGGAGCATCTGCGTGGAGAAGGTTAGATAAGGCAGGGTCCTCTGCAGAGAAGCAGGTCACTGCTCCGTTGCTCTGGAGGGGAGGGACTTTGGTTTCTAGGATGTCTAAAGACCGTAAGCTTCTGTAGGTTGCAGGGAAGAATAATAAGCAACTTAAAAGAAAATCCTGTGTGTACTCTTAGTGACACACCTGGTCATTTGTCTTTAATAAGGATAAAAAAGCCTTGTTTAAGACATTTGCTCATGCCCTTGAGTAAATTAATATTGATTTGACGTTCGACAAGGGTTTGAATTTTTACTTTTCCTGCATTTGGAGCACCAGTCCTTGGTTAGTAAGCACTTTCTTGCACCAGCATCTGTAATGAACCATTATTCATTCCATCCAATTCCGCTGAGGGCCCGCTGTGTGCCAGACTGCTCTTTTTGGAATTCAGGTGGCTAACCAGGTGGGCCCTGCCTTCATTGAGCTTATATTCTAAGGAAAATGCTGTCCAGGGGAAGAGGGAAGTCCTACCCATCTGTCTTAGGGGCCGGCGATTGGCCAGGGAAATCTTGATTAAAGGATCTGCCTTAGCCCATCTGGGCTTCTATAACAAAGTACCATTGACTGAACGGCTTATAAACAACAGAAATTTCTCACTGTCCTAAAGGCTGGGAAGTCACTCTCTGGGGTCCCTTTAAAAGGGCACTAATCCTATTCAGGAGGGCACTGCCCTCATGACCTAATGATTCCCAAATGCCCCACCTGCTAATAACAATCACACTGGGGATTAGGATTTCAACATGGGAGTTTTAGGGGGACACAAACATTGGGTCTATAACAGGAGCTGAAATTAGAGGGAAGTGAGGGGTGGGGTGGACTTCATTCTCTGCATCCACACACAGCCAGAACCTAATTTTTTTTTTTTAAAGATTTTATTTATTTATTTGACAGAGAGAGACACAGTGAGAGAGGGAACACAAGCAGGGGGAGTGGGAGAGGGAGAAGCAGGCTTCCTGCTGAGCAGGGAGCCCGATGCGGGGCTCTATCCCAGGACCCCGGGGATCATGACCTGAGCCGAAGGCAGATGCCCAATGGCTGAGCTACCCAGGCGCCCCAGCCAGAACCTAATTTGTTCTTGACATTGGCCACATTTCTGAACCTGTTCGGTTTCCTCCTTTGCTGGACCACACCTAGCTTACAGGGCTGTTGTGGCCTCAAACACTCAGCCACATCTGGATTGTGGCAACTGCTTGTGACTGTTGGCTGTTCCTGTGGCCATTGTAGTGGGTAAGGATCCCCTTTCCCTTACTTCTGCTGTGGCTGGAGATACTGCCGGCCACATCCAGGACATCTGGCTGGGGAAGGACCGTTCACATCTCCCAATCTCAGAGCCAAAATGAACTCCCCCTGGTCTTGCTGGGGAGTCCCATGGTGAAATGTGGTCCCCAAATCCAACTTGAAGATGCAGTCGATTTTTGTGGAGTTCTCATTATTTAAAATTTGGCCTAGAATGGCATTCTGGTCTGAAGAAAGATGGAGGCTGGAGCTAATCGGGCCCCCGGCACAGCACACAGAGCAGCTCAGGACCCCGCGGCTTGGTTTGGGCTGTTCTGACAGGGAGCTCATTTGTAATATATCTTGTTCTTGATGCCAGGAGCTGTAAGCATCTCACGTGGGGTGAGGAGAAGGAGGAACAAGGTAGCAGGAGGGGAACACAGGAGCCGAGAATCCAATTTTTCATATAGTAACAAAACAATACAGTTGTGTATTCCCATAATATCCCTTCAGTTTCTTGGGGTCTGGAGTTGCATCTATTTTTAAAAACACTTGGACCAATAATTCTGCTTTATGCAGACCGACTGGAGGGTCTCTGGCTTGGAGATTTAATGTCAAATAAACCCTAAGTGGGGTGGCACACAGCATGGCGGCCAGCACTCGTGGGTAAGCAGTTTTTCTTAAACAAGCTGAGAGAGTGATGGCAATGGTCGCCGTGTTGGGTCTTGTCCCAGAGCGAAAGCTTTCTGTGAGCTGGGGAGTTGGTCGCTGGCCGGGGAGATGGAAGTGGCAAGCTTGTCTGATGTCCTCCGGTCTGCTCTGAATTCCATGCCCGCAGACGTCTTGTGGGAATCTGGAGGGCAGGAGGCTCCCAAGACGGAGGCTGTGAGGAAGCCTCCTTTCAGGGGGCTGGATGTGTTGGCGAATCCTCTAGGCGTTAGGACTGTGGTTTCTTGGCACTTTGGAACTGGTCACAGGTGGTGGACGTTTGGCAAAGAAGTGCTGTGTTTTGCAGGTTTGCTTGAAGCAGAACTGGGGCTGATCTCTGAGCCACATCAAATTGGAATATTTTTCTTTGTCAGTCTCTCATGAGTGTAGAGCCCCACCGTTTGCTGTCTATACCGTATGTGTTTTTGGAAAAGTTTCTCTCACTGAGATCCATAGCCATCTGCCAAAGCCCTGGCAGCTGAAGTGATGTGTCCCTGGGACCCCAGCCTACAGGGCTCCCAGCCATAGGCTGTCTTCACGATCATCTTACTCTTCTAAGATGTCAGTGTCATTAATCAGTAAATCATTATTGAGCACTTTACCTTTTTGTTGCAGTAGTGCTGTAAGAGTAGTGAGGCTCTTGCTCATTCATTGATCATAGGGTATCTACTCTTCTGTTCCCAGCCTTTTTTGTTGAGCATTCTATTAGAAGTTGGTCCCAAATCTGGAGTTCTCTGGGCTCCCCACTCTGGGGCTGTATGAGAGTCCAGAAGAGCCCCCTGTGTGTGGCTGCCACGGCTTGCCCAGGTCTGCTGACACCACAGAAGAAAGCAGAGGCCCCTGGGGGTTGGGTGGCCCCACACTTGGCCAAGCAGGGCCACCGTGAGCCTTGGTTAGGCATCTGGTCTTCACAGACATCCCCCTTTCTTCCGGAGTCCTACCTACAACCTCAGAGTTGCTGTGTCTGATCAAGGTCAGATCCCTGGACCCTGAGACCCTCCACCTATGTTCTCTTCAGACCACGGAAGAGCCAATACCCCTGGTATCAGGCCTGTTCTGGAACAACCTCTAGCTCTCTCCCATCTCAGGAGTCAGCTTAGAGACTCTGGACATACAGAGATCTCTGTCCAGGGATATTCCTCAGGGCAGCCAAACAATCTCTTCCAGCCCTGAAACATAAAAAAGTTATTTACTTCCCCGTGGGGTAATAATTAAAAAAATCATTCATTCAACAAATATCAAGTATGTGTTGGAGTAAATAAAGGCTTACCATCTTCCTGGGAGGAAGGGGAAAAATACCTTTCTTTCATTTCTGAAGAGTCTGCAAGATACAAGTTAATTTTTCAACAGATTATCCCACTGATATTAAATTCTCAATAAATCCCCCTGCTGCACACGGCTCTTCCTGTGAAGGAGGTGCCATCGCTCTTTTCTAGGGGACCCTAGGGGACCGAGGTGAAGAGTCACACAGTCAATGGAACCAGAAGCAGTCCTGGGCCTTCCAAAACCAACTCCAGCCCTCACTCCACCTGCCACACACTGTGTGACCTCTGGAGAAGTATAGAACATTGTCCCTGTCCTTGGGGGCTGGGGGGGCTTGGGGTCTTCTCCAGAGGAGTAAGAGTAGACCCTGAAAAGTTTAGTACAAAAATTAAGGAGCAAGAGAGTGGTATGGTTTGCATTATTACACTGTAGTCATCCTTTGGCTTGCTTTTCTGTTTGCTGTTATTGTTCTTTGTTTCTTCATTAGGCTGTGTTTGCCCCCGAATGCCTTGTAGTGCTCGGGTGTCATTTGTTGGATGCATGCATGAATGAATGATTGCTATAGGAATCTGAGGAGGCGGACCTGGAAGGGTGGGTATTCTTTGGTTAGGCTGAATGGAATGACAAACACTGGTTTAGGCTGGTGGGGCGCTGTGGTGGGTAAAAAGGGAGAGAGTCCTGATTGGAGCATAAACCCAGCTTCATTGAGATGTAATTCATATAGGGTACATTTCACCCATTAAGGGGGTACAACTCAGCAGGTTTTAGTGTATTCGCAGAGTTGTGCAAGCATCCCTACAGTCACCTTTAGACCATTTCATCCTCCACGAAGGAACCTACACACCTTACCTGTCATCCCAAAGCTGCTGACAATTCCAAACATCTCCCACCTAAGTGGAGTCCTACAATATGTGGCCTTTTGTGCTTAGCTTCTTCCACTCAGCACAGTGTTTCCAGGCTTGGTCCACATTGTAGCCTGCGTAGGGCTTCCTTACTCTGTTGCTGAATGATATTCCCTGGTGTGGATACAGATTGGAGCATCTGGAATGCAACTCATGTTAGGGATCGGGACGCCTGAACTGAAGCTGTTGGAGCAGGAGTTTGACCTAATCAAATGGGAGTTTTGAGAAGCTCAGTCCCACAACAGGATCCAATGAAACGGATCTGGAGGCAGAGATAAGCACGGAGGCTTTCTTGGGTTTCTTGGTAGGGGGCGAGGATGGTCAGAACCAGGGAACGGAAAGAGACACATGAACAGGCAAGGTCCTGGGGGCCTTGTGGATGCGTGTAAGGGACCTGGGAGGGAGATCTGCATTTCTGGCCTGCAATGCTGGTGCCTGGGGCATGAATTGTGTGGTGACTGATGAGAAGGGGAGAGGTGAGTCTCCACTTGCGCCCCACCTTTCAGAGTGATGGCAGGGTACAGGGTTCAGTTGGCTGGAGGGCTCTGGAGGGAGGACCTGAAGACAGAGCCTCCTCTTTTAAGGAAATTGTCTTTGAGAGGGCAGGTCCGCCTGAAAGTCAGGCCCTCAGCACAGGGAGCACATCTGTGAATCAGGACCCAAGCTCTCCTTGAAGGATGGGTGAGCCGTACGCTAGCCAAGAGGAGAGAAGGGAATAGTCTGGATCCAAGCCTGGCAAGTAGCAGAATCAGGGGCCCTGGATGGGAGAGAAGTAGTGTGGGTCTGGCCCTAGGTTGGCACCAGCAACCTGCAGAGAACATCGGGGAACAAGCCAGCCAGGCAAGTATCAACACAACATATAAATACAGCATATTCTATGCACCAAGCACTGGGGGAAGCTTTTGATGTTACTCTTTACAGCAATCTACAGGGCAGATTTTATTCTTATTACTACTTTATTAAGACTTAGAGAAATTCAGAGCTTACCCTAAATCACATATCTAAAAAAGTTTTCCTTTAGGTGTAAACAGAGGGAGGTACAGTGTGTTTTAGCCTGGATAGACTCTACCCCTCACTCGACTCACTTCTAGAAATGAGCTTTCAGTTCCACAAACACTAATTGAGGGCTGGGCATTTGGGATACAAAGTCAAGAAGGACACACCCCTGATCCCAGGAGTGTCCCTGCCGTGCCCAACGAGGACACAGTCACACGTATAACCTGCCCGTGTGTCTCCACTGCTCCACCTTTCTGGAGACGCTTGTTGAACTGGTGCATTGAATGCACAAGCAGGAGTTGGTCTGGGACACTCGTTCCCTCTTCCACCTGGTAGGATGGGCGTCTGAAAGCACGGGTGAGGTTCAGGACCCAGCGGTCCGGTGCGACTGCAGGAGGGTGTGTGGAAGGCAGTGTGGGGACAAGCAGGAGATGAGCTAGGATGCTGATGGATAGATGAAGGGGCGGGCGGCATCTGTCTCCTCTGAGGAGGTTTCTGGAAACCTCCCTGCCTCCCCCAGCACGCCCCAGGCCCAGCAGGGCTGTGCTTCCCAGGTAACATCTTCCCACCTGCGCTACACTGAGCTCTGGGCCACCTCCCCAGCTCCCAGCCTGCTTTGTGAGGGCAGGGCCATTCCATTCTGCATGGAGGCGCTAAATGGGTTTCTGGCAGCTCCAGAGAAACAGATCCATTTAAACTGCTGGTCCTGGGGAGGAGGCTCGGGAAGAGGAACCATCATGGAGTTCCTGCATTTTGCAGCCTTCTGGAACAGGAGCAGCTTTTAGAATTTCAAGCCACAATTTGTATTCAAATGAAGGTCATTTGAAAGGTGTAACATAGTAAACAGCCATTATTTCATTTTGATGGTGGCACTAAAATTATAGTGTTGGTTGAATTATTTTAGTGTAGGACCATTACCATCTCCCTAAAACACTTAGAGGGGTTCTTGGAATGCTGCTCCAATCCTAAAATTAGAAGAAAATTAAAAATCACAAAGCGGTGTTGGCAATGGTGGTATAATTTGGGGGAGAGGCCCCCTGAGTGTGGGGCATTTTCTCTGTCCCGCTGTGCTCTCCTTGCCCCGCATAGCTGTGGGAAGGGTCCACTAAGTAAATGTGGAAGAAAGGGGTGCCGTAGTGCTTTGAATTGTGGGATATAAAGGAACAACCCCCCAACCTGTCCTTCTGTCATTCAAGTCCTTAAAATCCCACCAGTGGGACTTCACTCCCGTGGGTGTTCTTCCAGAGCTTCCCTTGGTGGGAACCCCTTCCACTGTCCCTTTGCCAGGAGCATTCGCTGGAGAAGGGGCGCTTGGCTCACCTGCAGTGGTGCTTCGGGCTTACCCTTGAGGGGCCTGCAAGTTCAGGGTGGGACGCAGGGCAGAGGCTCTCTTGCCTGATGGCCAGCTGCCTTTCAGCCCGTAGGGAGGCTGAAGGGACGGGTCCCATTTAGGCACCTGTTGGATTGCAGTGGCACCAGGAATCAGGAGTGTGTAGGAAGGCAGACCCAGGGGAGGGTTTGGATCTCCCGACTTCTTTCTGGGTTCTGCAGATCCAGAAGCCGAGGCCCCAGAGGGTTGTGGTTCCCCTAAGATTATACAGCGAGTCGGTAATGGAGGCAAGAGTCCGCCTGGAAGCAGCTTCCTTTGGTGTCACTGGCTGTGTTTCAAATGTCTGTTCGCTTCTCCGGAAGCCTCCGAGTCAGTTGTTTGCAGAAATCGGAATCCTTTGGGTTCTGGACGAGGAATACAGTGTATACGCTGGCACAGCCCCAGTGGCTTTGGAGCAACACCCTATAAGCAAACACATTGATATTTCTGCGGCAAAACACATGAATATTCATGCTAAGTGGGGTAAACAAGGACTAGAAACTGTGTCAGTTCAGATTAAGGCTTGCCACTACATGGTGCCAGATATAAGGAAAAACTTCGGATTTCCCGAGCCTTTGGGATTTGAGAATTTCTAAGACAGGACATGGCTGCGTCTAGTAGCGACACATCCTCCTTGAGGGGAAACTGAAAGGTTCACAAAAGTACCCTTTGGAGGGAGATGGCCATTGCTGCCAATTTTACTGATTTCTAGACTTTATAAAAGTTTATTTTATGAAGCCAGAGTCGATATGTCACATTATATTGGCTTCAGGTGCACAACGTAATGATCCGATACCAGCACGAAGCGCAAACCGATCACCACAGTAAGTCCGGTTAACGTCTGTCATCATACAGAGCGGCAAAATTGTTTTCTCGTGATGAGGAATTTTAAGGTCTCGCAGCAACTTTCCAGTATGCCCTCTCATATCATTCACTAGAGTCGCCATGCTGTACATGACATATATTACATAGCTGGACCCCCTTCACCCATTTTGCCCACCCCTCACCCCCCACCTGGGGCGGCCTGTGTCCCTGAACTTGCTTGCTTGCTTACTGGGTTGTGTTTTAGATTCCACACAGAACCCATGTCTAGACTTTTGTCTATGTATTTTTATATAGCTGGATTCTTCCTCTGTATACTTTTGTACTTTACTTTTTTCACTTCTTATTACATAATAAGCACTTCTGTATGTTTCTGAACCCCGAAGCCTTTTCCGTGGTTACACAGTTGTGGGAAGTCCACGTCTTGCCCCTCAGCCTGGAGATTTTCTCCCTACAGCGCATGCCGCTTCTCCACCAGTCAGACTGGGAGCAATTCACAGGGGATCCCCCACCCCCAGCATCCGGGACGGCTGGGAATGGCCCCGGCTGAGGCCTCCAGGAGCTGTGTGGGGTGGCGGGGCAGGGGGCAATCTTGTGGGCAGAGCTCTGGGGCTGTCTCCAGGATGTTTCCTCTTCTATGTGGACCGCCCGCAGCTGAGAAGCCTGTCAGCCTGGAAAATGAGAGCAGGTCCTTCAGAGGTGGGTCTGCATTTGTCTGCACGTGTGGAGGGCAGAAGGAGAGGCAGAGTGGGTGTCTGCATCAGGCCCCCCCCCACATGGGTGGGTGGCACAGCCCTCGAGGTGAGTATTTCTTGCCTCATTTCATACTTGAGAGCCCCTTCTTTGCTCCCTCTGTGTCCCAAGCTCCCATGGCCCGGTGTCCTTCCTCAGAGTTGCCGACGGCATCACCCGTCACCAGCTCCCTGTCCCTAGGGAGGTAGCAGAGAGTGGCTCCTGGCTCTTGCTTCTGGAGGGGACCTCTGACCACCCACCCTCGCCCACAGGGGTCCCCCTTCAGCTCTCTGGGCGGTGGTTCTGGTGAGTGTGCTGGCCCTGGGAAAGCCTGGGGTGGGGAGAAGCAGGGGTGGTCTGAGCCTCAGTGGGGCTCTGTCTCCGCCTCCTGAACAGATTTGCCTGCCTGACTCGGGGCTTGGTGGGAAGCAGGCCATTGGAGGTGACTGCTCCTGCTTTCAGGCTTCTTGTCACCCTCCCATGAGTTGGGGGCGTGGGGTAGAGGTGGGGATTTTGGACTGTATGACCTTGAAGTCCTTTCTGGTTGGGGAGCCTCTGAGCTGCCCTGTTTATACTTTTCTAGATGGTTCTTGGGGTTTGGGAGCAGCCACTAGGGCTTACAGAACATGCTGGGTGTGGGTCCTATTTGCTGAATTATCCCATGTTACTGCCTCCTGAGGCAGGTGGTGCGAGTGGGAATTCCAGGAAGAAACCCAGAGTGTGTGTGGGGAAAACTGCATTCCTGCAAACTCTTACTATTGATGCCGTGTCTTTCAAAAATAGCTGTCCTCAGAACAGACTAGGTTTTAGGGCCTTTGTCCCACTCTTCCTTGTCCCACTCTTCCCTCCACCGCATTCCAGCTCTACTGGCTGCCTCTCAGTTCCAAGGCCTCAGGCACCCACTCTCACTGTTCTCCTCACCTGCTCTGCTAACTCTTGTTAAGTCTCAGCTTAAGTCTCAACCCTCCAAACCTACCACGCACCTCTGTCGTCATCTGTCATCACACTATATGCTTTTCCTTCATAATATTTATCACAACTTGTCTTCATGTATTTACTTAGTGTTTTGTTTTATTTCACATTTATCTTTTCTACAAAGCTTCATGGAGGTAGGTTCCATAACTTATTTGTTCACTCCTATAGCCCAGTGGCTGGCATATGGTGGGCATCCAGTACATAGATCTGTCTGTTGGATGGGTGAATGGGTAGATGGGTGGATGAATGGGTGGATGGATGGGTGGATGGGTGGATGGATGGATGGGTGGATGGATGGGTAGATGGATGATTGGGTAGATGGATGGGTAGATGGGTGAATAGTTGGGTAGAGGGATGGATAGATGGTTGGATGGATACATGCATAGATAGGAATATGAACTCCTTTTGGGGCATTCCATGAAAATTCAGCTAAGAATCTCAAAATGTCCCTAGGCCCATCCTATATTAGCCAACTATATTCTGACTCTTTTGTCACAAGTACAGAAAAAAGCCAAGTCAGCTTGAGAAAAAAGGGAACTTATTGTGAGGGTATAGGAATGTCTCACAGGGAGAAGCAGGCTCAGGGAGAAACTGGAACAGGGAATGGGAAGGCCATCCAGTCTCTCTCTCCAACTTAGGCATCTCTACACATTGCACAGTTTTCTCTTGGCAGACTGGCTTGGTTCTGTCCTCAGTCTGTGTGGTGGGACACTGGTACCCTCAGTCCTGAGTTTACATGTTATCAGGTCAGCCACATGAAGAGGTGACTGGCAGGGCCTTGGATCCAATCCCAAATTCCTGGGAAGACGATCTGGAGTCATCTACTGCTGGGGGGACTAGAGTCACACATTTGGACAGTGGGGGCACACCCTTGTGATGTGTGTGGGGGGCACTTCCCAGAGAAAGGGATCATTGGATCTGCCATACTGGTTTTCCTTAGCCTACCCTGTGGATCTTCTTTCCAGTTTTGGCTAACGTTCTTATATCCCATCTGATGCCCGTCTGGTCCTGTGCCTGTTAGGTCCCAGGCCTAGAAGCCTGCACTGATTGTAAGGCTCTCTGCTCAGCTGCAAGCCTGGGAAACCTGCCCATTTAGAGCTATGAGTACAGGGCAGTGGGGCTCACCTGCAGAGCTGAGATCAGCCCTGCCAGGCCCGCCTGGTTTTGGGGAGAGGATGGTGGCCATAGCTGTTGTGGCCCCCCCCGTAAAAGTTTCATGGGTTTTCCCAAGTGAGATGCTCCTGGGCTTCATCAGACACCCACCCTGAAACCGGAAGGAGCCGGCACCTGGGTTCTTCAGATGAGCCCGGCTCTTCTCGCCCATCTAGTTCTGCAAGAGGCAGCGTGCTGCCATTCAGACTAGAAATTTTCTTCATGAAAAGAAGGAAACCTCTTTATGCACTTTTGCGATACAGAGTCTAATTTAGGTTTCAATAAGGGAAGGGACCATTATATCACCCTACTTCAGTGCTTCTTGTCATTACGTTATATTTTTTAAAAATACTTTCATCGGGGGCCCTATATACACTTACAATCTCTCTGCATTTATTTTCTTTTAAGAACACATATAATAAAACTCAAAGTTAATAGCATGAAAATAATTTCTACAATAACAGTTGTAGCAAATCTTAGAATTACCAGGGTGAAGGTGGCTAGACAGAGCGAGGCAATTACGTCTATTATTAGCAGTGCACGCAAAGGATTGATGTACAGTGGGCTGCGTGTAAGCAGAAGCCTTCAGACGTGAACTACATTTTAATAGTGAAATTCTCATAGATTATAACTCCCTTCATTAACATTTTCACACATCGCTGACTAACAAATGAGGAGAGAGGCCTTCTGCATGCTCAGATTTATCATGCTCCGGATGCTCTCTGCACCTCTGTGTATGGGCAGGAACTTCATCTTCTAACCTCTGACTGCGGGAGGATTAACTCTTCCTGGGCTGACCTGTTTCCTTCAGGGATGGGAGAACATTCTGGAAACACAGGCTTTGCACTTTCAGACTTTTAAGAGGTCGGGCCTCGGTACAGCCCTGCTGGGACTTTCTCTGCATCCCCCTGGCAGCACGTGCAGGTGGCTCTCTGAGGGTGGAGGGTCCGAGGGGAACGGGGTTTGCTGCCACCGATCACCTCTCAGTAGACAAGCTCTGCTCAGGTGCTTGAGTCTCCAGGTAGGGGGTGTGCTTTCAGCATCAGGGGGTGGTCGATGGGAAGTCTAGATCTCCTCTTAGCAAGAGTGGGCCTTCTGTCCCCAGCAGAGGCAGAGGACGCAGCCCAAGGTGTGACAGAAGGAGCACAAGGAGGACTCACTGGGCAGAGTGGATCCAGAGAGAGGGAACTGGACCCTTTGGTCAGGGTCAAGGTGCACAGTCTTGTCCTGGGAGAGGCTGAGTGTTTACGAAGGACGTGGATACCACCATGCCTGCCCTGGGGGGAGTTTATGATCTAAGGAGAGAGAATGTGGAGGAAGGGACAGTGTTCCTGGGTCATTCACCAACAGTCCTTGGAAGCATATAAACCGAGAGTGAGTGCTGGGACGTGCCGAGAAGGGCTGTCCGTGGTCACCCCATGACCGGGAGGCTTCCTGGAAGAGCCCGCAGGTACAGGGGCCCCAGGAAGGTGGCTCCTGGTTCGTTGTTGGTACCTGGCCCCAAGTGGGTTGGAAGAATGCCAGGGATGGGAATTAGTGCAGAGAGAGTAGCTCCCAGCATCAGAGCAGTGGGGCTGAGTTTGCAGCCCAGCTTTCCATGGAGGTACCCCCTGCTGTTTTCTTTTGGGACACAAGCCCTTTGGTGTCTGCCATGCCAATCTTTGTAATGGTTCTTGGGCAGATTTTGCAATTTGATTGGGCCCGTAATGGCATCTGAGACCCCTGGGGTCTGTTTGTTCCTGTGTTCTTTTGCGTGTCTCTTGGGGTGAGTATTTTGATAAGCTTTTCAGAGATGATCTGACCCAGACATTCTTGGCCCTGTCTTCATGTTATCCTCACCTGGGGGAATTTTAGAAAACTACTGGTCTCAGGGCCCATCTTCAGAGCCTTTATTTTAAATGATCTGGGGAGGGGCTCAGGTTCCCTAAATGGTTCTAATGGGCAACCCAGATTGCGGACCCAGAGACCATCCAGGCAGGTGACCTGGCCTTCAGGTGATTTAGCTGGAAGAACATAGGTCCTATCAGAGCAAACAATTATGCTCTGGACACAAGGCCATCTGTCTGTAAAGCCCCTCACTCTTCCTTTCTCTCCTTTGGTAACCTACAGACTTTCATTGCTGTCGATGCAGTGCAGGGTGCACAGGACCAAATCCTCTAGGTCATTATGAAAAAGGGCCACATTGCCCTTGGTGCCAGGAATCCAGGTTCCCCTCTTCCCTGTCACTCCTTCCTTTCCCCTCGCATGCTCAGCCTGTGCCGTGTGGTACCCACCCCAGCCTCGTGGTCCCTGGATGAGCATCATCTGTAGCAGGAGCTGGCTTCTGCAAGATTTGATCTCCCCCTGTAACTCGGTGGGGCTCCGCCGGCTCGGTTTGACTCCAGCACTGCACCATCAGCAGGCGCTGCTCTGCCTCCCATTCCTCCTCCCCGGGAACATTATCCCTTAACTAAAATCAATAGACCCAGGACATGCTTGGAATCTGGAAGCTAATCGCTCACAAGCTCCAGTTTCCTGTCAGGGCTCTCCTAGCGGCCGTCCTGGGCTGTGCAGTCGGGGGGAGGTGGGAGTGAGTACTGGCCAGGGGTTCGGAGACCCTGGCTGGGAGAAGGGCCCCGGGTGCTCTGCAAGCTGCTGCTGGGCTTCCTTCCTTGAACGGGGCTCCATCCTGCATCCTGGCACCCCATCAAGCATTAAGGAGCACAGGAGCCAAACCTAACGCAAACCCAAGCCTCATTTTGCATAATCAGGCGCTACTGAAATGATCCTTTCAGTGCTGCATGTTGCAAATTAACAATCTGACTTATGTACAATAAAAACCCGAGTATTGTACCAAGCGATACTTCTTAGGTGGTGGATACACAGATGGAAATTCATTTAATGAACTGCAAGTCCCCAAATGGATCCTAAACTTCTTGTAATTACCCTGGAAAAAACCCCAGTAGAAACCGAAAAAAGCTTTTTGTATTCCTCCACTCCTGCTTCGCGGCAGCCAGCGTTCTCCATCTTTAAGGTGGCCTTGTAGGAAAGGAGTATCTTTATGTGAAGAGTTCTCTGGGGCTTGGCCAATGGTAGGGTTGGGCCACAGGCAAGTGAGCCGACTCCATCCCCCCACTCCAGATTCAGAGAATAGCATGGTTTTCGAAGACTTCAGTGCTGAGCAAAATGGGACTTAAATGGTCTTATGAAGAGTTTAACCCACAACCCTGGTGTCAGTCTGTGAATAATCTGGCTGGCTGCCCAAGGGATCGGCGAGACCTGGTCTTTGAAGCACTTAGCTCAGAGGCTCTGCCCATCCTTGGCAGGTGACTCAAACCTCATCCTGGTAGTTTTTCTTGAAAGATGTTGTCTCAGTGTGGGAGGCCATCAGGAGTGTTCCCCTGGGCCAGGAGCTGCTATCCCCTGCCAAGGCGAGAGGGGCAGGGAAACAGAGGGATGGAGCCCAGGACCACCCCTCCGGTGAGCCATCTCCCACCTCCTGCAGTCAGGGGCCTGGTGCAGGGGGAGCTACGCGGGCCCGGGGGCCACTTCCATGGCAGGGGGCTAGGATCGGACATGGCATCTGTCAGGAGTGCCACACTCGATGAGTATCAGAACCTGTTCCGTATTTATTATGGGCAACAATTTGACTAACGGAGAATTTAGATTAATAACATTCAGGCCGGAGAAATAATTTCCTTTGAGAAAGCGATTTACATGCACTCTACCAGAAAGAGCCGTCACTGCTGTCTTGTCGTGTCAGCTCAAATAATGAAGTTGAAAATAACGCAGGAGGTTAATAGGTCTAGCTTATCTCCTTAGAACTGAAAAGCAAGATTTACAGTGTGGAGGCTGTTTTGCATATTTCCACTGGGAATTGAAAGGTTTTCTCCCCAAACAAGATTTATGAGAACCCATGGTTCAAGGTATTTGCACTGTTATTGCTCCTAAGTGAGGCAGTAAACCTCTTCATTTCGGTGGGTGCCCTCTGGCTTTAAAAAGAGCATCGTGCTGGCCCGGGCCCGGGGGGCCACTCTGGTGCCACTGTGGGATTTCCTCTGAGAGCAGAACCATCTGCTTCTGACTCTGGATGGCCACGTCATTTATTTGCAAAGAGGTTTAAACATTTAAAAATGTATTTTGTCATCGTCTGGTGGCTGGCCCTGGTCTTGAGGGACATAGGGGAACAGAGCTGCATGGGGGCAAAGGAGAGTGGAGTCAGAACAGCAGTGGGGGTCCTGGACTCTAGGCAGGAAGTGAACGGAGGAGGAGGAGGGCTGGCCAGCTCTCTTGTGAGTTCCCCCCAACCAGCTTTCCTGGGAGCCCTACCCCCGACTTCCGGTAACATCTCCTTGGCCACCTCTCTCTGCAGGGAGCGCTGGGAAGGGTCATCTTCTACTCCTCACTTTCCTGCCCCTGGGAAAATCAGGCCATGCTATTTAGGGAGAAGGGGAGAACGGGATATTGGTCGGCCACCGACAGTGTTTAGCACAAATGCTTAGTGCATTTATTCTTAATCTTTCTTGTTTGCTGTTAAATGCATTCTAATGATAAAATTCCCCTTAAATACTGCTTACGCTGTATCTCACAACTGTTTTGCTTTTCCCACAATGCTGTGTTAGGAAAAATTTCAAGCAAAAGGAAAAGTTCAAACAATTGTAGCTAATGTCCTCATCTCTGCCACTTGGACATTTTGCTCTATTTGCTTGATCACGTATCCAAATTCATGTACATATTCATCAGTCCATCTTAGTTTTTGGTGACTTTCGTAGTAAATTGCAGATAACAGTGTGTCACCCCTGAATATTGCAGAATGCATATTGTGAACTGTTTACTTACTTTTTTTTTTTAATTTATTTATTAGAGAGAGAGAGAGTGAGAGAGAGAGCGCTAGAGGGGGTAGGGTTAGAGGGAGAAGCAGACTCCCCGCCGAGCAGGGAGCCCGATGCGGGACTCGATCCCGGGACTCCGGGATAATGACCTGAGCTGAAGGCAGTTGCTTAACCAACTGAGCCACCCAGGCGCCCCCTGTTTACTTACTTTTTAAGGGAAAATTTATATATAGTGAAATGCACAATTTTAAGAGTACCATGTGCTAAGTTTTGACAAATGTGTACACCCACATAATCCCAATTCCTATTAAGATAGAGACATTTTAGTCACCCCAGAATGTTATTTTTTGCCTCCTCTTAGTCAACGTACCCCTCCCACCAGCCACCACTGTTGGGATTTTTCTCACCATAGATTATTTCTGCCAGTTCTAGAACTTGCCATAAATGAATTCATATAATATGTACTCTTTTGGGTAAGGCTTCCTTCACTTGTTATGTTTTGAGATTCATCTGTTGTTGCAAGTATTGGTGGTTTTTGTTCCCCCTTTCTATTGATGAGTAGTGTTGTATTGTATGAATGTACCAGAGTTTGTTTATCCATTTGTTAATGGACATCTGGTGTGTGTTTCCAGTTTTTGGCTGTTATGAGTAAAATTCCTGTGAATATTTCATACAAGTTTTTTTTGGGTTGTGTGTTTTTATATCTCTGGAATAAATGCCTAGGAGAGAATTGTTGGGTGCTATTTTTGTCTCTTAAGAGAAGCAGACAGATTTTTTTCCTAAAGTGATCACACCATTTCACATTTCTGCCAACAATGTATGATGATTCCAGTTGCTTCACATACTCACCAACATTTAATGTTGTCAGTCTTTTTAATTTTAGCCACTCTAGTGGGTGTATAGTGGATTTTCCTGTGGTTTTAATTTACATATTCCTGATGACTAGTGGTATTTTTTCATGTGCTTATTGATCATTCATGTATCTTCCCTGATGAAATGTCTGTTCTAGTCTTTTTACCATTAAAAATTTTGGATTTCCTTTTTATTATTGGCTTGTAGAAGTACTTTGTATAGTCTGGATATGAGTCCTTCCCACCTATATGTTTTGAAAATATTTTCTCCTAGGGCATAGCCTGCTGATTCATTTTTATAATGGCATCTTTTTGGGAGCAGAAGTTTTAAATTTTGCTAAAGTTTAATTTGTCACTTTTTTTCCTTCTTTGGTTATTGCTTTTCCTATCCTCTCTAAAAAGCCTTTGCTTACCACCTTGTCGTGAAGATATTCTCCTGTTTCCTTCTGGAAGCTTTATAGTTTTAGCTTTTAAATGTAGGTCTGCTAATTAATTTTTGTGTATGGTGTAAGGCAGGAGACAATACTTACTAATTTCCACAAGATGTCCTGTTGTGTCAGCACCATTGTTGAAAAGACTTTCCTTTCCTCATTGGAGTGCTTTGGTACCTTTGCCTAAAATTAATGGGCCATATAAGAATGGGTCTAATCTGTCTGTCCTATGTTAGCACCTCACTATCTTGATTGCTGTAGCTTTTTTAAAATTCTATTTTTTAAATTAGTTTCAGAGGTAGAATTTAGTGATTCATCAGTTGCATATAAAACGTAGTGCTCATTACATCAAGTGCCCTTCTTAGTGCCCATCACCCAATTATCCCTTCCTTCCACCCCACCTCCCCTCCAGCAACCCTCAGTTTGTTTCTTAGAATTCAGTCTCTTATGGTTTGCCTCCCTCTCAATTTTCATCTTATTTTATTTTTCCTTCCCTTCCCCTATGTTCATCTGTTTTGTTTCTTAAATTCCACATATGAGTTTAGTCATATGTTATTTGTGTTTCTCTGACTGACTTATTTCACTTAGCATAATACCCTCTAGTTCCATCCATGTTGTTGCAAATGCCAAGATGTCATTCTTTTCGATGGCTGAGTAATATTCCATTATATCTATATATCTATATCTACCACATCTTCTTTATCCATTCACCTGTCATGGACATCTGGGCTCTTTCCATATTTTAGCTACTGTGGACATTGCTGCTATAAACATTGGGGTGCATGTGCCCCTTTGAGTCACGATGTTTGTATCCTTTGGATAAATACCTAGTAGTGAATTGCTGGATGGTAGGGTAGCTCTATTTTTAACTTTTTGAGGGACATCCATACTGTTTTCCAGAGTGGCTGCACCAGCTTGCATTCCCATCAGCAGTGCAAGAGGGTTCCCCTTTCTCCGCATCCTTTCCAACATCTCTCGTTTCCTGACTTGTTAATTTTAGCCATTCTGACTGGTATAAGGTGGTATGTCATTGTGTTTTTGATTTGTATTTCCCTGATGCCGAGTGATGTTGAGCATTTTTTCATGTGTCTGTTAGCCATTTGTATGTCTTCTTTGGAGAAATGTCTGTTCATGTCTTCTGCCCATTTCTTGACTGGAATTTTTTGCTTTTTGGGTGTTGAGTTTGATAAGTTATTTATAGATTTTGGATACTAGCCCTTTGATAAGACATTTGCAAATATCTTCTCCCACTCCATAGGTTGCCTTTTCGTTTTGTTGACTGTTTCCTTTGTTGTGCAAAAGCTTTTTATCTTGATGAAGTCCCAGTACATTTTTGCTTTTGTTTCTCTTGCCTTTGGAGTTGTGTCTAGCAAGAAGTTGCTGCAGCTGAGGTCAAAGAGGTTGCTGCCTGTGTTCTTCTCTAGAATTTTGATGGATTCCTGTTTCACATTTAGTTCTTTCATCCATTTTGAGTTTATTTTTGTGTATGGTGTAAGAAAGTGGCCCAGTTTCATTCTTCTGCATGTGGCTGTCCAATTTCCCCAACACCATTTGTTGAAGAGACTGTCTTTTTTCCATTGGATATTCTTTCTTGCTTTGTCGAAGATTAGTTGACCATAGAGTTGAGGGTCCATTTCTGGGTTCTGTATTCTGTTCCATTGATCTGTGTGTCTGTTTTTGTGCCAGTCCTCCAACTGTATTCTTTTTTCAAAATAGTTTTGGCTCTTCTGCTTTCTTTGCATTTTCCATTTAAATTGTAGAATTAGCTTGTCAATCTCCACAAAAAAAAAAATCTGCAGGTATTTTAAGTGGAATGGTGTTAAAGATATAGATCAATTTGGAGACAATTGCCATCTTTAAAATATTGAATCTTCTAATCCACAAATATGGAATATCTCTTCAGTTAGGTCTTCTTTAATTTTCCTTCTGCAATGTTTTATAGCTTTTAGTGTAGAGGTTTATAGATCATTTGTTAAATTTATTCCTAGGTATTTTATGATTTTTGGACAGTATTGTTAAAATCTCCAATTAAGATAAGAGATTTATCAGTTTTGCTTCTTGTTTTTTAAGCCCTGTTATTGAGCATATTCATATTTATGATCGTAATGTCTCCCAGATTAATTACCCCACTTATCATTATGGAATGTTTCTATTTTTGGTAACACTCTTTATCTCAAAGACTACTTTATAATACCCACTTCAGCTTTCTTATTCTGATGGTTCACATGATATTTCTTTTTTCATGTATTACTTTCTTTGACTTTATATTTAAGGTATGCTTCTTGTAGACAACAAACACAACTGTCTTGATTTTTAATCTGTTCTGACAATCTCTCCTTTTTAATTGGTGTATTTAGTCTATTTATGTTTAATGTAATTATGGATATGGTTGGATTTAGGTCTACCATGTTGATATTTGATTTTTATTTTTTCGTTGTTTTTTTTATTGCTCTTGGGTTAATTAAATATTTTAAAAGAATTTCATTTTAATGTCTCTATTGGCTTTTTAGCTTTGCTCTTTTTGCATGTTTTGCATTTATGGTGGTTGCACTAGAGAATATAATATATATTCTGAACTTTTTATAGTCTACTTATAGTTAGTATATGTAGTGCTTCATGTAAGTTATAAGAATCTTGCAATTATGTAGTTTAATGTACTTCTACTTCTTCATGCTACACTTGTTATATGCATTATATCTATGTATGCTGTAAGCCCCTATAATGCATTTTTTTCTTTTTGCTTTAAACAGTTATGTGTAACTTAGGAAAATAAGAGAATAAAATGATATCTTTTTATAGTCATCCACATTTCTGAAGATCTTCATTCCTTTCTGAAATGAGAGTTACCATTTGTATCACTTCCCTTCAGCCTGAAGAATTTCATTTAACTTTTTTTTCATAGTGAATACTTTCTGGTGGCGAATTTTCTTTATTTTATTTTTCTCAATATGCCTTTATTTGCCTTCCTTAGTGGTGGATCTTTTCATTGTGTATAGAATTCTTGGCTGACAGTTTTTCTTTTTTAGCATATTAAAGTTCATCTTCTCCTCTCTTCTGGTCTATTGCTTTTGATAAGAAGTTGATGTTCAGCATTTATTTATTTACCTCCTTTATGTAATGTGTTGTTTGTATCTGGCTGCCTTCAGGATTTTTCTTAATCTTTAGTGTTATTCACTCTGACCATGATGTGCTTAGGTATTTTTGACTATGCTTTGTTTATTTTCTTTGAGGTTTGCTGAGCTTCCTGAGTCTGAAAATCTACATTTTCCAACATATTTGGGAAAATGTTGTCCATTATTTCTTCAAATATTTTTTTTCTGCCCCTTTCTTATTCTTCTTCTAGGACTCCAATTATACGTATATTTGACCTTGCATTATTTTCCCACCAAATGCTGATGCTTGTTCACTTCTATCTATCTATCATTCAGATAGAACAGGATTTATCAACCCCAGCATGATTGACATTTTGGACCAGATCATTATCTGTTGCACGTGGGAAGGGTTCCCTCTGCATTGTAGGGCATTTAGCAGCATCCCTTGCCACCATCACTAGATGCCAGTAGCATAGCCTCCCATTTGTGACAACCAAAAATGTCTCCACACATTTCTAAATGTCCCTTGGGGGGCAAAAAGCACCTCCAGTTGAGAATTAGTGAGATAAATCAACAGAAATTATCTAGTTTTCAGGTTCACTAGCTCTTTTCTTCTGTTATCTCCAATTCAGTGAATACATTTTTTTTCAGCGAATACATTTTGATATTTTATTTTTCAGTTATAGAAATTTCATTTGGCTCTTTTTCTGTAGTTTTTACCTTTCTGCTGAGATGACCCATTTGTTTATTCATTACAAACGTATTTTCCTTCCCTCACTTGAGCACAGCAAAAATAGCTCCTTTAAAATCTTTGTCTTCTAATTTCAACAGTGTCTTAAAATGTAGGTCTTACTGTTATTCTTATGGTGAAACCAACAGATTGGAAGATGGCTGCCATTGAAAATATAATTTGTCACTTATAGTTCTCAAGAGGAAGGAGCACAGCATGCCACAGTGGGCCAAACAGGGAAGCACAGGGCTGTTTAGGAGGCAGAGGGAATGAGGGGAAAATGTAGACAAGAACCTTTATTGTGGTTTTTGAGAGAAGGACAAGGCAAGGCAGGGTAAGCAGGGATAGGATTGGTTAGTTTGGATAATTTCAGTGGGCTCTGGGGTGTAGGGACTGTCCCTAGTTGTCTGGTAGCTGGTGTTGGGGTGATTGGGCATGGGGATTGTGGTCTGTATGGAAGAGGCTTGTGAGAGCCCAACAAAAGAGATGATTGGGGTATGGGCTTCAGGTTGGGTGGCTTGCATATGAAGAGTGTGCTCCTTATTAAAGTTGTCTCTGTCTAGAAATGAGCTAGCCCTAGGAGGGGCAGTTTCTTCCAGTGTCACAAGGCCCCAAGATGTCAAAGCATCAGAAAAAAAGAATTGCTTAATACAAACTTTTCATGTCATCTGCAGTTAGTCCCCACCCCACCAAATGCTTTTTCTCTTGAGTCTGGGTCCCATTTTCCTGCTTGTATTTTTTTGTAATTTGGGATTGTATTCTGGATCCTGTGGATGATATGTTGCAGGGACTGCAGATCCCGTTGTGTTTTTCTGAATAACAGTGAGCTTTTGTTTTAGCACACTTTGCCAAATTCAGACTCTAAACTGTGTCTGTTGCATTGGACAGCAGCAGAAATCTCTGCCCAGGTCTTACAGTATTAGTGGGCTACAAAGAGTCAGCTCCATGCACATGTAATTCTGGGACCAGCCAGAGATTTGGGCAGAATTTATACACCAAATTTGGAACACTTGCTTTGTAGTTTTCTCCATTTTGGAATTTCCTCCTTCATTTTCTAGCTACCATGGTTCCCTGTACTCTGTCCTCTGATTCTACAACCAATAATAAATCTGCAGGTTTCTATCTGCATATTAGCTGCTCCATGACATTGACAAGGGTCTGCCTCAGGCAAAAAGCTATACAAAACAAAAATGCTCAGAAACTTACCCAGTGCCATCATCTTCCAGGTGTCCAAATTTCTCCACTTTCTACCTGCTTTGGGTCTCTCTCTAGTGTCTGCAGATTTAAAAATATATATTTTAAAGTGGGAGGTTGGTCCAATATGAGTTACTCCTCCATTATTAGAAGTGGAATTCCTTGTATCCCATAAAATTTGACATACTGTGATTTTACTAGGTGTTCTAAGTATTTTAAATTTCCCCTATGATTTTTCCTTTAACAAGGATCAGTAGAATGTTTCTTAGTTCCCAGATATTTGGATTTGCAATCAATCCTTTTGTTAATATTTTAAAATTTTATTATGTTACAGTCTCAAACATAGTTTGTATGATGTTGCTTCTTCGACCTTTACTGAATCTTCCTTTATGGCCTCGTGCATGTTTAATTTTTGTGAATGATCTACGTGTGCTCAAAAAAGGACGTGTATTCTCTGTTGGGTGAGTTCTCCATATATTTTATTAGTTCAACCTTAATAAATCTCTTTATCTTTGTGTTTTGCTTTTTGTGTATCTGAACCATCAATTTCTGAGAGGGGCGTGTTAAAACCTCCAAACCAAACCTCTTGATTTATGTATTTCCTTTTGTAGCTCTGCCAGTTGCTACTCTGTATTTTTTTTTGAGGCCATATTCTTAGGTGTGTATCTTTTCGTGATCATTGTATCTTCTTGAGTTATTGTTCCTTTCAGAAGCAGCTAGTATTCCTCTATCTCTCTTTTCTCTCCTTTGGCGCTCTGTGCATCCTTTCAGTGTGAGGTGTTCACATCTCTCTTTAATTTGGGGAGATTCCTGGTTATTAGTTCTTCATTAGTTTCCCCCTCCATTTATGTCTGTTTCTGTCCTTCTGGGGCTCCTAGAATATGGGTATTGGCAGGTCTACTTCTGTTCACCATATTTCCTTTCACTTATTTATTTAAAAAATATTTCCCGGGGTGCCTGGGTGGCTCAGTCATTAAGCGTCTGCCTTTGGCTCAGGTCATGATCCCAGGGTCCTGGGATCGAGGCCCGCATCGGGCTCCTTGCTCGGCGGGAAGCCTGCTTCTCCCTCTCACACTCCCCCTGCTTGTGTTCTCTCTCGCGCTGTGTCTCTCTCTGTCAAATAAATAAATAAAATCTTAAAAAAAAAAAATTCCCAGCTTTTTATCCTTTCTTGGTGCTTCCCAGGAAAATTTCCTGATGTGGTCTTCCAGCTCACAAAATTATTCTTCAGCTACTTGTTGAATGTTTTATTTTAGGAAAAGAACATGGTAAACTTGAACCTCTGACCATCTTCATGCCCTCATTTGAGTCCAGAGGGAGGTGTATACTCTTGGCCCCACCCCCATTTCTCCCGTGCATCTCTGGCGCCCTTGCCCCCACTATCTGCCCCTGATCAGCAGTTGCCAGAGGAGCCCCCACCCCTAGGGCCCCTTCCCAGGGATGCCTGTCCTCACCGTTTTGTTCAGAATCCACTCCCATCCTCTCCACCTATCACCATTCACTAAACACTGCATTTTATTTCTTTATCTTACTTAGTTTCTGTCTCTCCTGCCAGAATGTAAGGGTCAGGAAGGGAGCACCTTTTGGTTTCTCTTGTGCTTCCCCAGCATCCAGTGCAGCGTCTGGCATAGAGTGGATGGTCAATAACTATTTGCTAAGTGAACCAATGATTACACTGTATTCTTGTTTTAATAAAAGATTTTACTTGTTTATTTGTCAGAGAGAGAGAGAGTGAGCACAAGCAGGGGGAGTCGCAGGCAGAGGGAGAAGCAGGCTCCCCACTGAACAGGGAGCCCGATGTGGGACTCGATCCCAGGACCCTGGGATCATGACCTGAACCGAAGGCAGATGCTTCACTGATTGAGCCTCCCGGGCATCCCTACACTGTATTCATTTCACTTATTATTATTATTATTTTGTGAGAGCTACCTTTAATTTGACATCTTGTTTGTTCTAGAAACAGTGCTAGGGTCTTTACATTCATGGTATTATTTAAATATTCATTTATTTGGGGCGCCTGGGTGGCTCAGTTGGTTAAGCGTCTGCCTTTGGCTCAGGTCATGATCCCAGGGTCCCGGGAGAGCCTGTTTTTCCCTCTTCTCCCTGCTTGTGCTCTCTGTCACTCTCTCTCAAATAAATAAATAAAATCTTGGAAACAAATAAATAAATATTCATTTATTTCTGTTTTTTTTTTAAAGATTTTATTTATTTATTTGAGAAAGAGAGAATGAGAGACAGAGAGCATGAGAGGGAAGAGGGTCAGAGGGAGAAGCAGACTCCCCGCTGAGCAGGGAGCCCGATGTGGGACTTGATCCTGGGACTCCAGGATCATGACCTGAGCTGAAGGTAGTCGCCTAACCAACAGGCGCCCTGTATGTTTTTATTGTGGTAAAATATACTTAATATATAGTTTATTATTTTAACCCTTTTAAAGTGGACAGTTCATTGGCATTAAATACATTCAGATTACTGTACAACCATCACCACCATCCATCTCCACACCTTTCTCATCTTCTCAAGCGGAAACTCTGTCCCCATTAAAGAAAATTTTATGTGTTTCATACCCAGTGTTTCCAGTTGGGTCTTCTTTACAACTGCCTGTTCCTACTTTATATTCCCAATTATCTTCCCTTATCTCCTTGAGGATATTTATTTGCTTAGTTTGGATTCTTGTTGTGTTTTGTCCATTAATTCTGCTTTATGGACAGATATGAGGCATCTACTGTCCTTCTCCTAGGGTGACTGCTCTCCCGAGAGGTCCCATTATTTTTCCCTGGGAGCCATAGCTGCCTTGACAGTGATGAGCACCTGACAGAAAGGTCGTGCCCAGGCCCACACTTGTGCTTTTCCTGGAGAGTTTTGGAGAATGCGCAGGGGCAGGGGTCCCCCACAGGGTGGAGAACTTGGATGTTAGTCTGGGCTTGACCATTCCCTGATTTGAGGTGCCCTCTGCCTGCACCCTGGCCAGACTCTTTTCTGAGAGCCGCCAGGCTTTGCTGCAAACCCCTTGCCTGTGAGGTGGGGTGCTCGGGGGCCACCTGGAGACCTGTTCCGGGTGTCACAGACTTCTCACCTTGGCCAGGCCCTGTCACCACAGCGGTACTAGGAGAGGGGCTGGTGCTTTTGCTCTTTGGTTGCTTTTCCTCTAGGGACAGGGTGGGAAATGACCATCCAGGGCAAGATGGAGTAGAGATATGGGCCACTGGGAAGTTTCCTTGCAGCCCTGGTCACCATGAAGCAGGCGCCTCTCCCACTGCCCAGTCCTGCAAATCCCTGCACTGGACTCTGCATCTTTCTCTTCCTGAGAATGTCTCAGTTTCTGCTTCTTGTTCAGGGGCATCTCCAAAGAATGGAGAGCCGACACCCTGTGTCAGCTCACCTCTTGTGAGCTTCTTGTCTTTGAAGGTGCTTTGCTCTGAAGGTCACTGGGCAGGGGGATTGGCTTCAAATGGCCGTGCTTGGGGGACAGTTGCAGAGGAGAAACACTGAAGACTTGGGGAGCGTATCTTGTGGGGAGGGACCCAGAGCAGGCTGGGCCTAGGGGGTCACAGTCCTGCTAGAGAGCAGAGGGCTAGCAGCTGCTTGCAGGCCCTTTCCTTGGGGCCTCTGCCCACTGGGACCTGAGGTTCTAGGTTATGTGACTTCTCTTGGTTGTGACCTTGGGTGTGTCTGACCTGTTTACTACACGAGTTTACTTTCAAATTCATTGCTTCTCTTTCCCACCCTTACCTGTTAACCTCTCCCATTCCTGTTCCTTCTTTTGCCTCGTGGGCTGCCAAAGACTCCTGGTTCTCTGCTCTGTTGTGAAGTGGTGAGGCTTGTTTCAGAAAGAGAGTGTGTGGGAAGCCACAGACATGTTTTTATAGAATTCCAGTGTTTTGGGGCAGGAAGGGACTTTGGAGGTGACAGATCTCATTGATTTCAGATGATCATATATTTGACTCACTAATGACCCCTTTGAGGGACCCAGATCCCATGCCCATCAGAAAGCTCCTATACTTTCTTTTAGCTACACACTAATTTAGTTATTTGTTGTTATATTTGTAATTTCTTCAAATTTTAAGGACTTGAATATTAGAGGAGTAGTGTTGGCAAAAAAATTGACTGGAAGTTCTTAGTTATCTTGAAAGTCTCATGTCTCTGTGGCACTGCCCACAACCCCATAACCAGACTCTCAACCCCACGAGAATGGGATTTTGTCTTTTGTTCACCGCTGTCTCCCGCAAGCTCCTGGGACAGTGCTCTCAGTGTGTGTTTGCCGAATGAACAAATGATTTAGTTAGTAATCCTACTCTGGACCTCTTCTCTTAGCTCCAGCCTGAACTTGAACACTTTCAAAGCTGGAGAGCTACCATTTGGCATGGTGACCTGCCTGCCATGTTTGAGTGGTATGAGTGGTTAGGAAGTTCTCGTGTCTGTTGAGCTTAGATTATTCCCCCTCAATATACATTATTCCTGCTTCTGTTCTCTAGAACCACGGAGAATACCTTGCATTCATCTTGTCTGTGACAGCCCTCTGCTGTTGCAGACCAGCATGGTGGGCACCCTGGGATGCCTCTGGCAAGCATCTAGCCCCCGTTCTTTCCAACTTCTTCATAAGGCTTGATGTTGACACTCTTCTCCATCGTAATTACCCTCCAGTGAGTGAGCGCTTGTTTTCAGTACTGCTTGTAAATGTGGTCACCAATCCAGCACTAAACCACAAGCATGGCTGCTGATCAGAGCTGAGAGTAGTAACACTGCTACCTTCCTTTCCTTGGCATTTCCTTGCATGAATGCAGCCAAATGAATACCTTTCAAGTTTGCTCAGCTAAAACCATTTTCCAATGGACTCTCTCCCTGGTCCTGGACTCTAGCCGGGAGAGGCTTTGAACCTAGATGCAGGCTCAACCCCTCAGCAAGGTAGGGCATAGAAAGGAGCTGGGCTGGGACTCAGGAGACCTGCCCACACTATGGACCTGTGATCCAATGGTCACGATCCAATGAAACAGCCCGGCGTGAAAGTGCTTTAAAAGCCATAAAGATGTCTTTTTTTTTTTTTAAAGATTTTATTTATTCATTTATTTGAGAGAGTGAGAGAGAGAGAGAGAGAGAGCACATGAGAGGGGGGAGGGTCAGAGGGAGAAGCAGACTCCCTGCCGAGCAGGGAGCCCGACGCGGGACTCGATCCAGAGACTCCAGGATCATGACCAGAGCCGAAGGCAGTCGCTTAACCAACTGAGCCACCCAGGCACCCAGCCATAAAGATGTCTAAGGCCCCCTGTTATTGTGGTATACCTGCCTTATTCTATTGAAAATCCATTGAGGTCTGTTTAAATTGTGCTCAGCCCACCAGAATATCAGCATCCTTCTCAAAGCTGTTATTCATGGGATGTCATAAGCCCTTTCTAAGACTTTATTGAAGCCACTGATAGACATGTCCCACATGATAGGGCTGAAGGCAAAGCCTGTGGCACACGGATTGGTACAGTATGTGGCACAGATTGGCAGTGTGGGTCTCTGGTCTTTGCCTTCATGGATGGTGGGAGGGAAAGCCTGATTAACATACAGATGAGTTTGTCCACCTTTACTGCTGTCTGGCCTGTAAGGCTTCATTTTGAAGGGTAACATGAGGGACTTTGCTGGTGGCCTTGCTGAAACCCAGGGGCACTGAGGCATGAGAACCCCAGTCCTGTCACCAAGGGGCATGTGATGGTTTGCCATGACTCACACTGATAGTACTGGACTGGCTCCTGTGCTCGCAGCTGCTTCCTGAGTGCTCCCCAAGCCCGCAGTCCCCAGCATTTCATCACGGAGCACGAAGCACTCAAGTCACAGCAACTTCTGGAAGGCACATGGTAAGGAACATGGTAAATGGCCTGTGATCTGCCTAACTTGGTGCTTCTCAACTTCGGCACTCTTGACATTTGGGGCTGGAGCGTTCTTTGCTGTGGGGGGCTGTCCTGCACATGGTAGGATATTTAGCAGCATCCCTGGCCTCTACCCACTAGATGACCATAGCACTCACCTTCAGCTGTGATGATCAAACAATGTTTCTAGACATTGCCAAATGCCCCTTGGGTAGTTGGCGGGGGTGGGGTAGGGGGGAGCTGCGGGGAGTGCTCCGGTTAAAAACCATTGGTCTAACTAAAGGGGAGAGGGGCAGAAATATGTAGAACAGTGACACCTACTACCACCACATTTTCTGGACTTGGCTTCAGAATAGGTTTGCTGTTCTAATTGCATTTTGCAGAGAGTAGTATTGCAATGAGTTCACATGCTTTGATTTTGCTCTATCAGCATAGAGTAATGTGGTCCAGAAGCATGTCTGGTGCCGGCGTGAGAGTGGGGGGTCAAGGGGAACCAGATTGGGATTACTATCAGGGGCCTGGATAGCTGCTTGGGGTGGTCCATGATAGAACAAGTGGAATTAGACTTGACTCTTGGGGGAAGACGTTGACAGACTCTCAGATCTTGTCCGTGCATAGCAGAGGAGCTTCGGGCCTTCGTTATTGTAGTTCCGGCAGGAAAACCAAATCAAGGGGCATCTTCTAAGGTTCTTTGATTTTAAGTAATCACTCATGCAGGCAGGTTAGTGGTCAGGGGAGGCCACCCAGGTACTTTGTTCAGAAGTTATTGTTTCCATTAGAAAGAGTAATCATTTTTATACACCAGCGAGAACAAGCCCATCTCACCACAGGTTGAAGAGGAGAATAATGGAGAACCTCCAGCTTTACAAAAGTGTCTCCTTTATGCCCTGGGAGGTAATAGCAGTTGAGAGAGGTGAGGCCAAGCTTGTCACTGCCTGTCCAACAAGAGATTATTCATCATTATTATTTTTATTTTGAAAATTAACTCTCCAAAGGGGCCAGGCTGTGCTATGCCTCTCCAAGGGAAGCTCCCACTTCCAAATGTAAGCTGTTTTGAGATGATCTGAGCACAAGAATGCATTCAGTTACAGAAAATGATTTCCCTAGCTTTTCCTGAAATAAAAAATAGCCCAACATGCTTAGGAAATGGGAATTATGGTGGACACTACATTATTTTCTAGATGGATCACCTTATAAAGTTCCGTCATCCAGTTAATGGTGAAAAATTATCTATTTGAAGAGAGAATAATTGCCAAGGAGCAGAGAGGCCGGGTCTGTTGTTTTCTTCAAAAAGAGGGGTCTGGCATCAATTGTATTTGGACTTCCGTGTGAGGCACCTGGGAGAGCTCAGATGGGGAGCTCGGAGGGGGAAGTAGAGGCAGTTGCCCTGCATGGACTTCTGGAATCGGCCCTGGGGGCTTGGCCAGTCAGCTGGACAGAACTCAGGGGGTCCCATCCT